>NC_057809.1:500632293-500984684 GCF_018294505.1 Triticum aestivum | reverse complement strand
TTAGACAATTGCTGCTAAAAATGGTTTAAGTTCATGAATTGACCCTCCTCGTAAAGGATTAGCAATGCTTGGCCCCCTAGCTCATTTATTTTTCATGGCTCCGCCACTGCGCGCATCAGCGCACGTGTTCGCCCCCTCTCTCTAAATATCGATCTCCACTTGTGCATTCCTTCATAGTCTCCCTCCACTCGGCCCCTCGCACCATCTTCTAGCCCACCCACCGGATTTTGCCACATGTACAATCTAGCAGACTTCATAGTTGAACTTAAGCATAATGTACAAACCTCAAAACAACAGTGGTTCTCTTTTGTTCTAGATTCTTCCGTATCATAACTGCCCAAACTTTTTTTCTAGTTGAATTGCCATTATTTGTTTTTACTTTATGCTTTACAACGCATAATTCCATGAATCATAAAATATATTAAGGGCTTCTTTGATTCAAAGGATTCTCAAAGGAATTTTGGAGGATTCTAATCATTAGGAATTTTTCCTATCTTGGTTGTTTGATTCGCAGGATTGTAAACCATAGGAATTTTTCCATATGATTCATTTGCACTAGATTTCATAGGAAACATCCCATCCACTCAAACCTCTTTGAAAGAATTCTGCGTTTTTTCTATGCACAATCAAACACTCGTACAATCCTGTAGAATTCAAGACGACATTCCACTATAATCCCATGTTTTTCCTATTCCCGCGTTCTTAGCTTTTTTATAAAAACTAATTGATTTTGAATGAGATGAACTATAAGAATTAAACGAAGGGCTACATCAGGCATATATGACTCAGAGCTTACATGCTATAGTGTGGTATTTATTCATAATTTGGTTGCAAGATATGACGCGTGCACTGCATGTGTACCTTACTAGTATTTCAAGTTTGTGCAAAACACATAAACTAGAATACCAATGGCACGCTACACAGTGTCTCTCTTACAGTTCATGAAGCCATGTGGCACATATGTAGGTGTTGTCACGACCTCCTTGCGTGGATTGATCACAGTGACGTGCTGATGGTTCCAGAAGAATGTATTCGTCCTCCCTGAGCCATACTGGCGGTACATGCACGAAGCGAAGATGTGCGTGCACGCCATGCACGCACTCATTCCTCGCACGCACACGTGGGTACACGGGCGGATGCAATTTTGTACCAAGATCCACCCCCATGTGATAATTTGATGCGTGTAAAGTCGTTCACTTCATTGATGGTCGATTAATACAGCGCATGCAAATTGAGTGGATGTGAGGGCGGAAGAAAGACATTATTACTCCACTGCGCGCATGCGAGTAGTTAAATCGTGGGTTGCTAGTAGTACTTCCATTGGTCTCCTTCGTATTTTGTGCCAATTTCTGACAGTAACATACTACTCAATATTTACGCATTTGAGCAGTGTAGTACCTGAAATTTATGTTCCGCTAAACTCATCGGGAGCCGTTTCAGGCCTCGAAACCAAAACCATCAATTAATCTTTACCTTGTTCCCATCACATTCAAAAGCCTGCTCACACCTACTAGTAGTACGTACCAAACCTGAACGTGTTCCCACTATGCAGGTATTAGTACTAGAGCTAGTACTTAGGTTATAAAAAGGGGAACTGCCTAACCGAAAATCACTCTACCTTTCCTCCTCATAAGTGCTTCTTCTTCGTCCGTCGTTGCCATGGCCGGTGAGCGGAGCTCTAGGTCGAGAACTACTCGTAACAAGGGAGCGGCAACCAAGGCTGCGGAAAAAAAAGAGGGCTCGCCGCCACGCAGAGACCTTAAAGATCTCTCACGGGCAGGCGATGGCTCCCAGGAGCGCCCTAGCCGCGGAGGCGAACATGCCGAGCCGGCGGAGCTGGAGTCGTTATCCCTCGACGGCATGCCCGATCAGCTCAATAAGCAGAAGGAGTTCATCTAAGGCTTGATGGAGTTGCTGAAGGAGAGCCTCGATGACATGCCCGCTGAGCTCAATCAGTAGGGGGAGTTGACCGCCGGCTTGGTGATGCTGCTGAAGAAGAGCATTGCCTCGGAGAAGAAGGCGACCGGCGAAATCCTGCGACTTCGGGAGGACAATGCGAAGCTCTGCCACGAGATCGACCTGTTGAAGGAGAAGAACGCCGGCTGGAAGAAGCTGCATGAGAATAGTAGTTCCTCGATGAAGGTGTTGCAGGCCCTCGCCATGGAACAAAAGGAAGAGTTGGCGAAGCTCCGCATCGAGCACCCGGCTGCTGTCAAGGTACGTAATATGGCCATGGAACAGATGATGAAGGCTCGCGTCGAGAAATGCCACGTCATGGACACAATGATGAAGATGGCGGAGGAGATGCGCAAGGAGATGGAGGTTGTGCAGGCGATGAAGAAGCAGTTACGACTCCGCGGCGAATTAGATCATTTGGGGTGATAATCTTCCTTCTTCTTTTGCTCCTGTGTTTCATCTTTTGCTTCGGGTGTTTCGCCGCACGTGTCACGTTCTCTGCGAGGCATGAATAGAACAATGTTTTTTTGAGGGAATGAATAGAACAATGCTAACAATGAGATGACTAGCAAATTAGATCATTTTTATCGCCATATGGCACTGGGCTGCCCTGTTTCGTGCTCCTCTGTCGCAGTACTACTCCAGTGGAAAACTTGAGTATACCGCACGGTTCTTTGCTCCTCCTCGATCAGGTCGTCGGCGCATTTATACGAGCAGTCAAATCACAAGGCCCTGCCTTCCAGCAGTAATGAGCCGTCAAATCACAAAGGCCCTCGCCTCTCGTGAAACCGACCAAGCTAGACTGCCCCGCCCTCTAGCCTTTTAAAAAATGTATACTTTTGTACCAGCAGTAGTATCGATGGATTGCGCCATGGAGCAAAACTTGAAATTAAAAAAAAGGTGGTACATATAGAGAGCGCTCGTCGCCAAATTATGCATATAGTACTATTAAAAAGGCTAGTCACAATAATGGTGTCCGGCACAGCCCACCCCTCAAATAAAACTAAGAGGGTGCTTGGGTACGTTTTAGTCCCATGGCTAAAAGTAGTGGGACTAAAACATGCTAGCCTCACCCATGCTTGGATCCAAATACTAAAAAGGCTAAAATCAAGTTAATGAACATTTATTATCCTCCAAACCCTCCAATCCAGAACTCGTCTGTGTTAAAGGAGAGGAGTTAAATGAGTAGAGAGAGGACTAATCCACATTTTAGTAGGGGTACCCCTAACTAAAAAAATTTAGTCTCAAGACTAGTTTTAGCCCCTCTTTAGTCAGGGGTGCTTGGAACTTTAGCCTCTTAAAGAGACTATTTTTAGTCAGACTAAAATAAGTCCCTTGGATCCAAGCACCCTCTAAGCATCCTGGAATTCTTTGACAAAACTAAGCACCCTGAAATTCTTTGACAACTAAACTGCTGGCTATATGATGTTGGCCATATATATTGTACGTATACAATGTGAAGAAATGAGTGGTAGTACTATACCAACTAAAAGATGAAATGTAAGAAATACTAGTATGTACGTACTGAAGAGTTAAAGTAACGAGAAGAAACATAACATAGTTCTGTTGGGGGCTCAGCACAACACACCCCTCAAATTAAATTAAGCACACATGAAATTAAACTTTGCAACTGTTCCGGTAGACACTACATTAGAACCACCATGAGCAACGACACTGCCACCTTACTCAGATTCCTCGTCCACGTCCTCGACTTCGTCCTTGTCCCTCTTCCTCTTGGCCGATACTTCTTTGCTTGAACCGCACACTTGGCTGTTGCTCTTCATCCAACCCATGTAGATATTGAAGCAAAGGTATCCATCCATTGCAGCGTACTGGATGTGGTCTATATCTAGTACATTCCGCTGCCATGCATGACGATGAAACGTGTATGGAGGTTTCACCAGTTTACCATATGAAGGATGAACCATGGCTCCTGCCAGGGTCAGCATTGAAGGCTGACGAGAGGGCACCAGCCGATTCTTTTGGAGGTCGAAGGGGTTGCCTACAACGAGGCCTATCCGACCTAGGATTTCTTTGTCATTACCAAAGTCTACAGTAACGAATTTGACTAGGTTGCTCCCGAGGAAGTCCTTAAAATCCTGGCACTCAATGTCGGCATGGCATATGTGGTAGACCAAGCATAAGTCATGCACGCAAACCTGGATCACGGCGGGCTTCTTCCTCTCTTCGTCCTTTAGATCCTTCTCTCGTCCCAGGACTGTGGTGTACTCAACATCTAGCCCAGCGACCCACTCATCATATGAGTTTTTGAACATGCGTCTGAAGCGAGAAAGGCATCCTTTCACCGTCGCGGAAGAACGGGTGTAGATGATGTCGAACTCATCACCGTTGATGGTTCTAACCTTGTACTCACCGCCGGTCATGGAGATTTGGGACGCCATGGATTTGGGAGGAGGGTTAGGATTAGTGGAACTGCCGTAATGTGAATGGACGGGACGACTAGGAGCGAACCACCGTAGTATTGAAGGACGTGCGGGGACGAGTAGGAGCGAACTGCCAGCGTGCGAACGGCAGGGTAGTGGCTTTCCATTCTCCCATGATACGTGCTTCCGAGAGCCCTTGGATCTAAGATCGAACGGTTGCATGGTGTGATTCTAGACCTATGGGTGAATATCCTATCCTGGAGGGTTATTCTGCAAATTTTCAGCAACTTAGCATGCGACCATTTGATCTCAGATCCAAGGGCTGCCAGCAGCCTGTATCATGGTCGCGCCTACCACGACCATCGCGTCGCTCGCGCGGTCGCGCCCTTGGAGATTTAACACGGTGTGTTAGGCTATCTGATGTTGGCATGTCATACATAGTCATCACTTAGTCACTCATACTACAACAAGGTTGGCTATAAGTGTATTTTTTGTTACTCCTCTCTATCTCTTTCTTCGTACTCAAGGAAGAAACGGTGCTAGTAAGCGCGTGTATTTATTGCATTTGCCAAGGAGTGACCTCTTCCAATGAAATGGTGTTGCTAAGTTTGCTTCATTTAATTAGCTATAGACTCAAAATTGTCTTTTCACCTAGGTACACGTGCTTAGCACCGTTTCTTCCTTAGGTCACCAAACTAGTCTCTCTCTCTTCTTGATTAACTTGCCACATCAAACTTTATGCCTATGTGGTAAGCTTAAGCACCTGTAGGAGCAAGTAAAAGTAAGTACAATAGTGCGCTTTACATGGCATTTTTGCATATGTGGAGGAAAGAGAGGCAAGGAAAAAGTGGAGAAGTGGGCTCTCATGCAAGAGCCAGCCTCTACTACATGGTGGAGCATTGGGAGAGGCACCTGTATGGAGGTGGTCAGGAATCTAGGAAACTCACGCCGGTCGTAGCGCCACAGTTAAAATGATAATGGCAAGTCAAATCACGAGGCCCCACCTGTCCAGCAGTAACTCGTTGTCAAATCACACAGCCCTGCGTTTGCAGCAGCCTACTCCCTCGTCTTCTCGCGTCTCTGTCGAACCGACTAGGCGGAACTGCCCCGCCGCCTACCGCGCAGGAAAAGCCCCGCCCTCGACTTTTAAATAGTATACAGTATACTAATTTTGTATCCATGGATTGCGCCCGCGCCATGGAGCAAAGCGTCTAGAAAACGGAGGAGACACGGTGGTCTTGCAATAGAGAAGAGGGAGAGGCGAGACGGTGGTTTTGGAATGGAGATGATGGAGAGGAGAGGAGGTGGTTTTGCAATGGAGAAGAGGGAGAGGAGCGTGCGGCAGCGATTTAGGATTGGACGAGAGGGCCGGCGCGCTCTGACTGGATCAAAATAAAAATCAATTTACCCTTCAATTAAGAAAGCGACCCCACATTAACTAGTCTCCCTTTTATTCTGGGTCATAATTGACCATGATTTTCGCACATAAAATATATGTTATACGTTGTATACAAGGCCACTATCAAAATTACAATTTGCAACTATACAAGGCCACTAACATTAATCGAGGCAAAATTGATGGCGTTTGCCTCGTACTAGCACCCGAGGACATTAATATCCCTTGTGTGCATGCGGGAGTGAGAAGGTTAGCTTGCATTCCCAACATTAATCAACCAATGAGGAGTAAGAGGGTTGGCTTGTTGTGCTTGGGAGAGAAAAACCACATTAATTAACACGACAATCAAGGTGACAAGCTAGCTAGCAACATTGACTTAAACATAGCATTGATTTTTACCTTGGTACCTGTAATATGAGTTTGTGGCCTTGTATAAAAAATGGAGGGAGTATAATTTGAAAGTACATTCAGATACGAACCAAACGGTACAATTTTTGGTGACATGCATTCACATTTTGCTTGTCAAATACAGTACGTGGTCAAACTTTGACCCAAAATACGCGAAACAACAAAAAAATACTTCCAAGACCAGCGCCGCTCTTCCGCTCTTCTCCTCTTAAACCACCGCCGCTCCTCTCCTGTTCCAATCTAAATGCAGCGCCGCTCCTCTCCTCTTCCATTTCAAAACCACCGCCCCTCCTCTCCTGTTCCAGTCCAAAACCAGCGTCGCTCCTCTCCCGTTCTAATCCAAAACCAGCGCTGCTCCTCTCCTCTTCCATTCAAAAACCACCGCCGGCGAGTGAAGGTGCTGTGGAGAAGTAGATCGATGGAGGAGTACAACCGATACGTGAGGATCGCAGACGGCGACCCTGTGAAGCTAGCTAGGATGTTGGAGATACAGTCTTGGTTTGACAACAAGGACCAACTAGCGGCGACGGCGACATCCATGGCCAAATATCTGCAACAGAGCGAAAAGGCGGCGATACTCCCGGAGGGAGTCGCGCCGGAGTACATAGAGCTGCTCCTCTGGGCCATGGAGCAAACAGATTCACCGAATCCGATCGTGAGGGAGCGGTGGTGGGAGTATCGATCCCAGATGGAGCATCCACCAGAGATTGAAGGATCGAGCATCTACAGGGTGCCGTTTGTGAGGGTGTCCTGCCAGAGCGAGCCGGTGGAGTCTTCGTCGACCGAACCCAACTGCAAGAGGAGAAAAGCAGTTGGCCCGACGACGCTTCCCCGCCATCGTCTCCCTCGCCGTTCACATCGTCTCACGGGGCGGCTGTCTGCCGCCGAGGAATAGGAGGGGGCTGGCCCCCCAGCCCAATAGTCGGGCAGGTTGTGAATTGTCAGGAGGAGCTTAGGGTTGTCAGTATTTGCAGGTTGTGAATTGTGTTTTGTGTTGTGTATTTTGAGAGTACTTTCAGATATGAATGTCTTTTGAATTTCAGATTTGCAGTATTGAGCATATGAAGTATTTTATGAATTCTAGAGATCTATTTTTAGCACTTAAAAATGTAGTTTCATAGGAGTATAAAAGTGCAGACAATGTGATTCTCAGAGAAGAAACTGCAAGTTTCAGTTTCAGATTAGAAACTGCAAGTTCAGTTTCAGATAAGAAACTGCAACTTTCAGAGGCAGAGCATTTATATTAACACGGCCTTTTCAAACAGGGTTAACATCATGTTGGAAGTTTTATTCATGGTCGAAAATGGAACTACCAGCCAGTTAACATCATGCTGATCAACATTCATGCATAGCACATCTTCATATGATGCACAGTCAAAATGCCCACACAATGTCGAGTGTGCGAAACACAGAGAAAACGAGGGACGAAGTTTTGGCAAGTGTTGGACGTGGTTTTGGGCTGCCCCGTCTAGGCTTTCATTTTTAACATGCGCAGCCCACGACCTCGGATGGGAGGTCCATAGGCCTGTTTGTATTTTCTTAGGGCCGTCATGTATCGACCGGCCTATGGACCTCCCATCCGAGGTTTTATTTTTGGCAGCCCAATTTATGTATTTTTTTGAAGAAAACGCAGAGGTATGTTCTATTTTTCTATATAAGAATAGGAACGCCAGGTCCAACTTATGTTTCCCTTCTAACTATATTATATATATTTAAATTATTTTATATGTTGACTGTTTAGTTCACATACTCCCTCCTTTTCGGTTTATAGGGCTTATCTCAAAATTTTAGTTTTTCAATTTTATAAGGCTCAATTTGGTTGTTTTCCATCACATGTTCAGATTCCAAGGTGCATTAAATCATTGCATGCAAGTATTAAGAGAAAATTGACCAATGCATGTACTTTATGCATGCATGCATTGCAATTTATGCATTGATAAACATAATTTTTTGAGGAAAACAAGTGCATTAATTAGGTGCTTTTGCAAACTACAAAAAGTATTCCACCATTCATCATCTACCTTGGTTGGTGAGATTTTTGAATTGAGCCCTATAAACCGAAAAGGAGGGAGTAATTGGCAAATAGATCTCGCCGCCACCCCCCGCCTCCTGACTCCGGGCGCGCCTGCCCCCCTCAGCAAGTCCGCTCGCGCGCCCCATGGAGTCGCCGGCCATATCCACGGGGGAATGGCTGGAAGACAGGCAGATGTACAAGATGCATCTCCCACATGTCTACAAAGCCTTCCCGCGGATGCTCCAGCCGCTCGACTCCGTCGCGCCGGCGGTGCTGCGGGAGACTCGAGGGAGGAGATGGAGGGAGCGGGCGATGCGGATCCGCGACGACGCTCTCTCCTGGACCCAGTGCACGCGCGAATGGAGGGAAGCAGAGGAGGAAGCTGCGAGGGAGGAAGCCGAGGAGGGACCGAATCCGTTCTCTCACTCGCGCAGGTATGCTCGGATGTGCAAGGATCATGTGGATTGGGAGCTGCTGAATCTAGCCCTGCGGATCTACTTCGAAGGAGATTTCTCGGAGAAGCACAGGATGCCCCACCCCAGTGAGCCGCCGATTGCGTTCGTTCGATGGGCGAAAGGAGAAGTGAATTCAGGAGATCCACGCCGTGCTGCGAGATGGGAATGCTTGACTGGACTCCTGCCCACCAGCACGCCACCGGAGCCGGAGCAGGTGGATCCCCTACCTTACCTCTCCCCCAAACCTGCAGAAGATTGAAATTAGGCTTGCAATCTGCTTCAATTGAGCTGTCTGGTGGTTATTTCTGCTTCCTGAGAGACAACATCTGGCTGGAGGATGAGCAGGAACCAGGAACTCCGATGAATTTCCCCTATCACAATGGGGGGAGCGCCGGTTGGGCAGTGGTACGGCCCACCTCCGCCCCAAATGGGGGCACAATCTGGGCAGGCTCCTGTAATTGCCCAAGATCAATCTGCTGGTGGTTCTGACTCTCAGATCAGTGGGAAATCTCAAGGCAAGAATCAGCAAAAGAAGAGATAGGACATCCAGAAAACTGCTCCTGCCCCTGCTTCGGGCCTTATGGCATACTCTGAGGTGATCTGCTACAACTGTGGGGAACCAGGGCATCATTTGGATAAATGTGTCAAGCCCAAGAGTTGTTTTATCTGCAAAATGGTTACCCATAAAGTTGAGAATTGCCCTGTCAGAAGGAAAACCCACAGTTCTGCTAGATATGTTGGAAGTGATAGAAATACTGCTTACTTCCATGCAGTAGCTAACCAGAGGAGGAGGAAAACCCTCATTCACTCCCTTGATGGCCCTAATGGCCCTGTTACTGAGGTAGATGAGATGCTGAAAGTGGCTAGTGACTTCTACAAAGACCTGTTTAAGAAAGAAAACCCTTCTGGGTTCTCTCTACAAAACAATTTTTTCTCTGCTTCTGAAAAAGTCTCTCCTGCTGAAAATGAGCTGCTAGAAGCCCCTTTTTCAGAGACAGAGGTGAAGGAAGCCATTTTTAGCTCTTATCCTGATGGGGCTCCTGGTCCTGATGTGATTCCCTTCTTGTTTTACCAGCATTTTTGGGACTTGGTGAAAAATGATCTCTTAGATCTTTTCCAAGCCTTTCATAGAGGAGAGTTGGATCCAGCAACTTACTCATGGGGGGTCTGTTGGGGTCAAGTTAAATAACTGTGAAAGTGATTTTTTCCTTGCTGGTAAAGGCCTTAGGCAAGGTGACCCCATCTCCCCGCTTTTGTTTAATTTAGTAGTGGACGTTCTTACTAAAATGCTGAGCAAAGCTGCTGATCATAGTCTGATTGCAGGGCTCTGTCCTGAGGTCTGCCCTGGTGGCATCATCTGCCTTCAATATGCAGATGATACCATCCTTTTCTTAGACAATGACTCCACACATGCTAGCAATCTGAAAACTGTTCTAACCTGGTTTGAACAAGTCTCAGGCATGAGAATCAACTACTCTAAAAGTGAACTCATCCCTATCAACATGGATGATCAGGAGTTAGCTGACTTCCTCTCTATTCTAGTCTGTAATAAAGGTAACTTCCCCATTAAGTACCTAGGTATCCCTCTCCACTATGATAAACTGAGGAGAGAGGATATCCAACCCCTTCTGGATAAAATCATTAAAAGGATTGCTGGGTGGAGGGGCAAACTTCTCTCTTACAGAGGTAGATTGATCCTCATACAAGCTTGTTTGGCTAGCATTCCAGTGTATCTCCTCTCCTTCTTCAAGTTCCCTAAATGGGCAGTGAACCTCATCAATTCTCAGATGTCTCATTGCTTGTGGAATGATTTTGAGGGAAATAGGAAGCTACACCTTGCTAATTGGGCCCTAGTCTCTATGAAAAAAGATTTTGGAGGCCTAGGCATACCTAACCTCCAAGAAATTAACATCTGTCTTCTAGGGTCTTGGATTAAAAGATTCTATGAGGAAGACCTGAAACCCTGGAAGCTTCTTATTGCCCATAAATACCTAGGAAATAAACCTAATATTTTTGTCCCTTCCTCCAACCCTAAGACCTCTAGATTCTGGAAAGGATTAAAATCTATTATGCATGCTGTGAAATTTGGCTACAGATGGAACATAGGGGATGGGAGCAGAACCAGGTTCTGGGAAGATAGTTGGTTTGGCACATCCCCCCTAGCAGTCCAATTTTGGCCTATTTACTCTGTCCGCAATGAGCTTAACAAAAGTGTCAATGAAGTTTGGGACGGTCAATGCCTAAAACTCTCTTTAACAAAAGCATTACCTTTACTGCCGAGCCGGATGCCCTGATTTGGCAGCTGGACAATAAGGGGAAGTATTCCTCCAGCTCCCTCTATCATGTTATCAACTTTAGAGGGGTTCAACCCGTGTTTATCCCTGCTGTCTGGAAATTGAGAGTTCCCCCTAAAATTCATGTATTTCTCTGGCTTCTCTCCAAAAACAAATTGATGACTAGGGATAACCTTAGGAAGAGACACATCATCAAACCCCTTGATTGTGTTTACTGCTTGGAACAAGAGTCTTGTTCTCACCTATTTTTTGAATGTATAGTTGCTAAACATCTCTGGGCCCACATTGAGGAATATTTCTCTAGTCAGATTGGCTCATCCTTCGAATCTGTCGCCAGATTCTGGATTGCTACCAAAAAGTGCTCAGTTTTAAACACTGTTAGCTCAGCTGTCCTTTGGTGCCTCTGGAAATATAGAAATGCTATGATTTTCAGTAACACCTCCTGGATTTCCATTCCGCAGGTCTTGAGGTTGATCAGGAACATGGTGAGGAACTGGGCGATTCTCTCCTCCGGATCGGACAAGGACAAGTTGATGAGCTTCGTGGAAACCCTAACAAGATCCCTCCAGAAACCGTTGGCGATCACTTGTGGCTGAACAAGGCTCGACCTGCTCTGGGGCTGGACCCGTGGGCTCGTCTCAAGATCTCTGATGAAGATGATGGGCACCTGGCGCCGAAAAAGAGGGACATCCACCATGCTACGCCTTCCAGCCCGGTCTCTCCGCTTGCTTACTGGTCGCCGCAGGCTGACACGGCCCCTCGGCTGAAGACCATGAAGGCTTCGCTGGACCCTCCTTGTGTCATTTGAGTGCTCTATCCGCTCTGCCTTTGGCACCGCTCGGGTGATTTGTGTTATTCAGAGAACTTGTTCATCCACCCCCTAGTTTGTAGCTTTTCTACCTTTGCTTTCGAACTGCTCTTTGAGCTGCTGTATCAGAATATGTTGTGGTTTCGTTCTCAGCAATGGAACCGGGGAGATGCTCCCTGTTTTTCTAAAAAAATATTTCATATGTTATTATATATTATTTTTATTGTCATCATATATTTAACAGATACTTACATATGTAAGAAAACAATATCCCACATCTTATTAACTTATAAAAATAATTTCTTAACAAATAAAATCCTGGATTGTTTTGGCACGAAAATCCTAGTGATTGTGTACAAAAGCTTGGTAAGATTTAAGGACGAATGTAATAATATCACTTATTATTTAAATATATTTATAACAAAATGCTCAGCCCCTTTTTATTTTTTGATAACATTGCTGGCCCAACCCAACATTATAATTAGAATCAGCCCAGCAAAATCGTGTATTTCGAGAAAGTGCAAATGGCCTGTAATTTTTTAGGAAATAAAATAAACGGGCCGCATGGACGCTACATTATTTGTTCACCCAGCCCAGCTAATGGTTGTAATTCAAAAAAAAGATCAAATTGACTGTAAATTCTACCGCGCAAAAAAAGACTGTAAATTCTGAAAAAATGGGTTGAATACGTGCCACATTTTTGGAGGCTGAAATGTGGGCCAATAGGTCGAAGCCAATGCAAGTCGTTGTCAATTTAGTCAACAAATGATTCTGACATGTTAGCCGTTGGATTTACATCCAACGACAGGCATCCATCTTCAATCTCTCGTCTTCTTCCTCCAGCGCCGCCGGGACCACCTCCCGCCTCCTGCTGCTAGCAGCTCTGCTTAGCACGCTTCGCTATGAAGCGCTACTCCACCGTTGGCCAGGCCATCCCTCCACCCCTCCACACCTCCTGTTCTTCTCCACCGACTGCCGAACCACACCGCACTAGAACCAGTTAACCCTCGTACACCTCTCCGTCTGCGACTCTACTCCCGCGTCTTCCCATCTCCGGCTCGTTGCTGTCCGGGGCCTCGCCGTCGTCCACCACCTTGGATGCGCTCGGCGGCGTGGTCAACGTGGTCAACGAACGACACCATCGGAAGTAGACTGTGCGTGGAGAGGCTGACAGCTGGGTCCACGGCCGCACACAAGGAAATGCCTCCTTATTACGCGCAAAATAATGATTCCTCCACCTGACATCTGGGACCCACCGGAAGGGCCTCTGTATTTCGCGAAATAAAGTGCCCCCCGCTGACATGTCGGACCCACCAGCTATCTTCGCACGCAAGGAAGTGCCTCCTTATTACGCACAAAAAAATGAGTATTCCCCCTGCCAGCTGGAACCCAGCATAGTGGGTGGCTGACTTGTGGGCCTACCAAGTTGACGGGGACGGAGGGCTTTGTCAACTTAGTCAATATGAACGATTCTAGCTCCTGTTACCGTACGATGTTCATCCAACAGTTGTAGTGCTTCTTCAACCTCTGGTCTTCTTGCTCCAGCCGCCCAAACCAGCGTCGGTCGTGCCGCGTGCTCCTGCCTCCCGTGGCCGGCTGTGATGCCGCGAAGGCCTCACCGCCCCCTACTACTTCCACCGCTGGCCAGGCCATCCCTCTACTCACCCACACCCCCTGTTAATCTGCGGCGATAGCAGCCTCACACCATAGCCGAACCAGTGAACCCTCATACTCCTCTTCGCATGGGCATCCACTGCTGCGTCTTCCCCGGCTCCGAGTCGTCGCCTTCCTAGTCCTCGCCGTCGTCCACCGCCCTGGTGCTCTCGACGCGGCATGGTCAACATGGTCAATGACCGACTTCCATCGGAAGAGTACTGTACGTGCAGAGGCTGACAGTTGGGTCCACGGCAGCCGCAAGGAAGTGCCTCCTTATTACGCGGAAAATAATTATTCCTCCACCTGACAGCAGGGACCCACCGGACGAGCCACCAGTATTTTGTGAAAAAAATCGTTTCCCCCTGACTGCTGGGACCCACCGGACGGGCCACCGTATTTCGCGAAAAAAACGTTCCCCCCGCTGTCAGCTCAGACCCACTGGAAGTGCCTCCTTATTACGCACAAAAAAAATGAATACTCCCCCGGCTAGCTGGGACCCACCTTGCTGGGAGGCTGACTTGTGGGCCTACTAAGTTGACGGGGATGAAGGGCTTTGTCAACTTAGTCAATATGAACGATTCTAGCTCCAGTGACTGTACGATGTCCATCAAACGGCCGTAGTGCTTCTTCAACCTCTGGTCTTCTTGCTCCAGCCGCCCAAAGCAGCGCTGGTCGTGCCGCATGCTCCTGCCTCCCCTGGTCGGCTGTGCTGCCGTAGAGGCCTCACCGCCCCATACTATTCCCACCGCTGGCCAGGCCCTATGGCGACGGCAGCCTCACACCACAGCTGAACCAGTGAATCCTCGTAGTCCTCTCCGCGCAGGCTTCCACTGTCGCGTCGTCCCCTTCCTAGGCCTCGCCGTCGTCCACCGTCGTGGTGCTCTCCGCGCGGCGTGGTCAACGTGGTCAAGGAACGACTTCCATCGGAAGAGTACTGTACGTGGAGAGGCTGACAGCTGGGTCCACGGCCACAACCCAATTTTTTTGTGATTTGCCAAGTAAGTCGCTTTCTTAGGCCTGTTGGGCTGCAAATCTTTCAAGACGAGGAGAGCTTTCATTCGGCTGGCCGAGAAAATGGCCCATCAGTAATGAGAAATGGGTTGTACATTTTTAAAACACACCAAACTGGCAATTAGTTTCAAATATCTTTTTTTCATTTCAAGATTTTAAATTACATTAATTTTTATGCGTGGAGAATTTGTTGGATTTTATATTGATATACATTTATTTTTAAAATCAGTTTGAATGTGAGTTGAAATTTCGGGATTAAAAACAGTTCGGACCGCACCGAAATATGCAAAATTTCATATAAGTTTTTAACCGTTGCCACAATATGGGCTGCAATTCTAAAAAAAGAATATGGGCTCCAAAAAAACCTTAAGAATTAGCAAATGGGCTGTAAATTATTAGAAATAATGGCAGATGGGTTGTATGTTGTTTTGCACAGATTTGAGGCTTTCCTAAAAAAAGGTTGACGCACAAGCACTGACTGTTGGATGTCCATCCAACGGCCGTCATGCTTCTTCAATCTCTGCTCTTCCTGCTCCAGCCGCTCAAACAAGCGCCGGCGGGACTGCCAGCTCCCTCCTCCTTGCGGCCGGCTGTGCTGCCGCACAGGCCTCACCGCCCGACCGTACTCCCATCGCTGGCCTAGCCATCCCTCTACTCACCAACACCTGCTGTTATTCTTTAGCGACGGCAGACGAACCAGTAAACCCTCATATAGTCGTACTCCCCTCCGCATGGGAAACAACTGCCGAGTCTTCCCCGCCTCCGTGTCGTCCCCTTCCTAGGTCTCGCCGTCATCCACTGCCCTAGTGCTCTTGGCACCGCGTGGTCAATGTGGTCAAGGAACGACTTCCATTGGACGTGGACTGTAGGTGGAGAGGCTGACAGCTGGGTCCACGGTCGCAGCTAGGAAGTGCCTCCTTATTACGTGGAAAATAATGATTCCTCCACCTGACAGCAGGGACCCACCGGACGGGCCACCGTATTTCGTGAAAAAATGTTTCCCCCCTGACTGCTGGGACCCACCAGCTACACCTTCGCACGCAAGGAAGTGTGTCCGGGCAAAACAAAACGATTCGCCCCTGACTGCTGGGACCCGCCAGCTACATCTTCGCACGCAAAAAAGTGCGGCCGGGGAAAAAAACCAAAACGATTCGCCCCCTGATTGCTGGGACCCACCAGCTACATCTTCGCATGCAAGGAAGTGCGTCCAGGCAAAAAAAAAGATTCGCCCCCTGCCTGCTGGGACCCACCAGCTACATCTTCGTAGGCAAGGAAGTGCCTGACAGTCGGGACCCACCTGGTCGAAGCATACGTGGCGTTGTCATTCTGGTCGCGAACGTGTACGTACGTGGATGTAGAGGCGCGCACGTGTCGTAGTAGAGGCGGCCAGGGTGCAAGAAAGAAAATATGGCCATGTATGTGTACATACGGGCGGGGTCTCGAACGCCTACTCGCGCATACGTATGGCGAGGGCTCGTGTAAATGGCTGGGTCGAAACGGAGAAATAGCGTCGTCCTCATGTTCATGGGGAGGCAACATAATGCGTCATGTTCATCGGGAGGCAACGCGGCTGGGTCGAAACGGAATGCGTGGTCGTGTTTATCGGGAGGTCTTGGACGGAAGAGGCGATGGAAACGAGGCCTGGCATACCGCACAACGGAGGAAACGGACCTCCTACGATCGAAACGGGGTCCTGTTGATCGGGAGGGGTGTGGCGTACCGCAAAACGGAGGAAACGGACCTCCTACGGTCGAAACGGGGGTCCTATTGATCGGGAGGGGTGTGGCGTACCGCAAAATGGAGGAAACGGACCTCCTACGGTCGAAACGGGGGTCCTGTTGATCGGGAGGGGTGTGGCGTACCGCAAAACGGAGGAAACGGACTTGTGTTGGAGCGCTACGGTCGAAACGGGGGTCCTGTTCATCGGGAGGGGTGTGGCGTACCACAAAACAGGACTCCACGGGATACTGTTCATCTCCACCGTCAACCCCCTCCAACCTCCACGAGCTACTGTTCATCCACCGTCGACCTCCTCCAGCCTCCACCGGCTCCTATTCATCCAGCCTCCACCGCGCGCTACTCCACCGGCTACTGTTCAACCACCCCTCCACCGGCTACTGTTCATCTAGCCCTCCACACCACGGGGTCCTGTTCAACCACCCCTCCATGGGCACCCCTCCACCATCTACTGTTCATCCTGCCCTCCACACCACGGGGTCCTGTTCATCCACCCCTCCACGGGCACCCCTCCACCGTCTACTGTTCATCCAGCCCTCCACCACACCACGGGGTCGTGTTCATCCAGAGGCAACGCCACCACTCACTGTTCATCCAACGCCCACCACATCTATGATGATACCGTGTTTTGTCACAATTATCGTCATAGAAGTGTCATATGTATGACAGAAAAAAATTTGTTCGGCCCAAAATGTCATGGATGTGTCTTTTTTGTAGTGTAGCCAGGCCAATTTCTATTCTTCTCTGCTTTTCAACAAGGATAAAGTCTTCTACCACGAGCATATTCCTCACGTGGACATGGAATCACTGCTTTGCTTCTCTCCTGTCCTCAGTGTGCTTCATGATGCAGGCCTCCTCAACTTTTGCTCTGATATTGTTGATTGGAATGAAGAGCTTATTCCTCAGTTTTACGCTACACTGCACATCACAGGTGATCCTGATGATATAAACACTTGGTTATTGGACTGGATGACCGATAACACTCATTATAAAGCACCGGCCTCTGAATTACTTCACGCCCTACCCATCAGTCCACCCCTTGAAGGAGCTCGCTGTCTGTACCAGGAGCCTGAACTCACTGCCCATTACATGCAAGTGCTGATGAAGCCCCTGAAGCCCGGTCAAGCGCTAAGGACCAAATTCCTCGTGAAGGAATTTCTATATGTGCCCTTAACAGTCTATCGCATTCCGACGAGGGCAATGAGTCCTATCAAAGGCCACGACTCGTCTAATGAGGAAATTGTTGGCATCATGAAGAATCTGCTATTCAACATCATACATGGCATTCCTGTCAATTATCATGATTTCTTCATGAGGACTCTGGCAAATGTTGCACTCTCTCCGTTTGAGTTGAAGCCTTATGCTCCTTGGATTATGAGATTCCTCAGAACAAGGTCTTCACTAAACTACAAGGCTGACTTTCAGAATCACCTCAGCTACCTGCCCCCAATTGAAGTCCTCAAGCAGACTTATTCCTCATCTGATGAAAAGGGCAAGGCACCTGCTGTCATTGATGAAGGCATTCATCCATTGGATGGTCAAGTTCGCAAAGCTGCATCTTATTCCACCAATGATGACTCTGCCACTCATGATTCTGCTGCACATGCATCCAAGCCAAATCCTCAAGCCACAGCTCCCAGGGTGATGACTGACCGTGAGCTGCTTCTTAGTCTTCACCAGAAGGTGGATCGAAACCATAAATGGGTTAAGCGTCAGTTTGGTTCTCTTCTTCATAACATGACTGCTACAGATAATGCTGTGAAGAAAAACCATTACTACCTCCATGAAGTTTTCGGTCGAACCTGGGCTATCTTATCACATCTGTATGGTGAAGAAGATCTGAAGCAAATGGGTCTCAAGGAGAACTTTGATTGGTCTGCACTTCCAGCGAAGAAATTCAAGAAAGTCAAAGTTCCTTCCTTGGTGGCCAACTCATATTCTTCATCCCGCGACACCGATGAGTTTGAAGACTTGGACGACACTGCTGTAGGCCCTACAACAACCAACGACCCCAACAACACTGGTGCTCCTCCATCAACTTGATATTCTTCAGGGGCGTTAGTCCTCATTTTTCGACCCTTTTGGTCATTCGATGACAAAGGGGGAGAAATTTGAGTTAGTCTTCAAGCGGGTCTACCTATATGGGCGTTTTTTCTAAGTTACAACTCGCGTTCTTTTGAAAACTTTGCTTGATCAACTTGTAAACTTAAACTCTATGGTGGTCTGATACTTTTGCTGAGTTTTTCTGCATGCTTATTCCTCATTAATGTTAATGCACGCATGCTGAATTACATCAGTCACCATATTTCATCATGCATTTCAAATTCTTCATATTATATGTTAAATGCGTGTATGAATTATAAGATATAGGGGGAGATCTCCATGATTCTACTCTTCAAAGTGTGCATTGCTTCAAAAGCAAAGTTCTCACTATGCACATCTTCAGGGGGAGTTCTTCTATATCTTGCAATAAATTCCTCAATTTCAGTATTTACACTTCATATGTTTATCCCCGTTGAAAACTTAACCTATATTGTCATCAATCACCAAAAAGGGGGAGATCGTAAGTGCATCTAGTGCCCCTTAGTGATTTTGGTGTATTGAAGACTTATAGGTCAAGGTACTGGTGCGTTTGTGAGTGTACACAGGTCTATAAGTCTATGAGGAGTTTGATATTTACAGAGAAAGTCGACCCCTAAAAATGAAGTTCTTCGACTGAAGACTTTGGATTTCTGAAGACTTTCTGAAGACTTTGAAAGTGAAAAAATTGGTGTGATCCTGAAGACGTGGTATTCATTCGAGGAACATGAAGCATGAAGACCTTTGTTTTCTTTGTTTTATTTTCTCCTTCTTGAGTCATAGGAGACACCATACTGTTAAAGGGGTCGAGGAAATACTAAGGAAAAATTTCCAAGTGATGCTCAACTCAAATCCTACACCTACCAATCCCTTCGAGTGAAGCCATTGGAAATCTCATACAGTTCAGTCAATTTCTTCAGTGACAAAGACGAAGTTCTTATGGTCTCTGAGGAATTTGTTCTGACTAAGGAGTTAGGAATTCGCCAGTGCTGATTGCCTACATAGTGAGGAACATGATAGCCCTAAGGAATTTGATACTCAAAATTCCGACCGTTGCTGTGCTATGCGACAGCTGTCCCAAAATATCTACCCACCTAACGGTCATATCATTGAAGGGCATTTATGTCTTATCATGTCAGGCTGCTCCCTAGGCTATAAATAGTCGCCCCCTACAACCACTAGTTGGTTGGCTGCTCCGAGAGAAACTGACACTTGTCATTTGAGAGCATCCCATCCTCCAAGGACTTTGAGTGAAAATCATCAAGTGAAGAAAACCCAAACCCAAACACCTACAAACCCAAAGTGATTGAGCATCACTGAAGAGATTGATCCTGCGTGGATCCGATGCTTGTTACCTTTGAAGACTATGCATCTTCCAGACGGTTAGGCGTCATGGTCTAGAGCATCCAAGAGGAAATTGTGGATCGCCGAGTGACTGAGTCTGTGAAGGTTAGGAAGTCACCTGAAGACTTACCACGAGTGATTGGGCGAGGTCTGTGTGACCTTAGCTCAAGGGGAATACGGTGAGGACTGAGTGTCCTGAGCTATGTGTTCAAGACTGGGTGTCCGGGACTATGTGTCCTCAGGTTTAAATACCTAGCCGCCCTAACCAGACGTACAACTATCACAGCAGTTGGAACTGGTCTACCAAATCATTGTCTTCACCAAGCTACCTGGTTCCATTTCCTCAACCCTTCCATTTCCTCATTTCTGTGATGTGTGCTTGTTCATATCTGTTTGAAGACTTTGACTGAAGACTTTCTCTATTTTCTCAATTCAATTTCTTCAGTCTGTTTGTCTTTATCCTGTGTTATCTCGTGTTTACGCTTTCTGTACGTTGTGCTTGTTTTTGTTTCATCATGAAGACAATGCTGATGCACTGTTATGTTTACTTCTGAGTACTTATTTCGCTGCAAGTAGTTCTTCACTCAAGAATTTCCTCACCCTGAAATTCCTCAGTGAAGAATTTATAAAAATCGTCTATTCACCCCCCCCCCCTCTAGTTGATATAACGCACTTTCAATATCAATGATATGGGTAGTATCTATGGACTGAACTGCAGAATGCCAGAATAAGAGGGGGTAGCTAGTATTATCAAAGACTACGCTTCTAGCAGCCTCCATCTTGAAGAAGTAGAAGAGAGTAGATGGTAAGTTAACCAAGTATCATCGCATAGCATAATCCTACTCGGCGATCCTCTCCTTGATGCCCTGTTAGACAGCGACCACCGGGTTGTATCTGCCACTTGAAAGGGTGTGTTTTATTAAGTATCCGGTCTAGTTTTCATAAGGTTGAGGTACAACTCCGGGTCGTCCTTTTACCGAGGGACATGACTATTCGAATAGATAAACTTCCCTGCAGGGGTGCACCACATTTCCCAACACGCTCAATCCCTCTGGTCGGACACACTTTCCTGGGTCATGCCCGGCCTCGGAAGATCAACACGTCGCAGTCCTACCTAGGCACAACAAAGAGGTCAGCACGTTGGTCTAAATCCTATGCGCGCAGGGGTCTAGGCCCATCGCCCATTGCACACCTGCACGTTGTGTACGCGGTCGATGAGCAGACCTAGCAACCTCCATTATGAAGGAAGTTGCGTTACACGGTCCAACCTGGCTCACGCCGCTCAGTCGCTGACGTCAAGCAGGCTTCGGCTGATACCATGACGTCGAGTGCCCATAATTGTTCCCGCGTAGTTGGTTAGTGGGTATAGGCCAGTACCAGACTCAGATAAAATACCACTCGTTAAGCATGTTAATTGATGTAACTGCGGACGCCGACCAGGGCCAGGCCCACCTCTCTCCTAGGTGGTCTCAACCTGCCCTGTCGCTTCGCCACAAAGTAACAGTCGGGGGGCCATCGGGAACCTAGGCCCACCACTACCGAGATGGAACCACCTCTCCTTTTAGCCGCCACACCGAAATCACTCGCGGGTACTCTACGAGCCGACCTGACTTTAGTCACCAAGTATCACATATTATGTATATAAATATATACCCGTGATCACCTCCTGAGTGATCACGGCCCGATAGTATAGCATGGTACGTAGACGAACAAGAATGTAGGGTCACTGATGGAATACTAGCATCCTATACTAAGCATTTAGGATTGCAGGTAAAGGTAACAACAGTAGTAGTAGCAAAGACATGATGTGCATCAGGATAGGATTAACGGAAAGCAGTAACATGCTACACTACTCTAATGCAAGCAGTAGAGATAAGAATAGGCGATATCTGGTGATCAAGGGGGCGGCTTGCCTGGTTGCTCTGGCAAGGAGGGGTCGCCAACACCGTAGTCATACTGGGTAGCAGCGGCGTCGGTCTCGGTGTTTAACGAGAGAAGAGGGGGAAGAAACAATAAAAGTAAACAGGTGTAGAACAAGACAACATGCATAGCTAGGGGTGTTCTAACACGGGGCCACACGATACCGACGAAGGGGGAAACATCCAGGAATGTTTTCACGAAGTTTCCAGTTTTCGGGCAGACGAACTGGAGGGGAAAGGTTGCATGTTCGCTATACTAGGGATGCGTGGCAGATGAACGGACTGTGTAATCAGATTCGTCTCGTCGTTCTGAGCAACTTTCATGTACAAAGTATTTTCATCCGAGTTACGGATTATTTTCTATGATTTTTCAAAGTTTTAATAATATACTAGATTGTCTAAATTACTTTTAATTCGACTTAACCAAGTCAATTTGACTAGTCAAAAGAAAAGTTGTGACCCACATGACATGGACTATTTACCTAAACAATTAAACAAACCTAACTTACTTAATGGGGGCCTACATGTCATCTACTACTAGACTAACTTAGCACTAATTAATACTAGTAGCTAAACCTAGTACTAACAAGGGCCGGCCACTACTGGGCAGAACCCAGCCGGCCACACGCACGGCACACACACAACACGCAACACACGATGCTTGAATAAAATTGTTCTCTGTTTAACAGAAGATAGCAATTTATGATTTTCATAGGATTTAATCCATGCATCAAGTGGATTTGGCTCAATGGAAACATTTGAGCTTGTCAAATGTACTACCTACTCATATTATTTTTACACATATTAACAACTATTTAACCGCTGATTAGGGGCTGTTTAGTGGCTTAGTCAACTTAAAAATTGAAAAGCTAACTAGTAGAAGCTACAGTAGCTAGAAGTATAGAGTACGTACGGTAAGCTAGGATGCAGCAGCAGCGCCATGGTAGCAAGCAGCGGCAGGCGAGCGGGAGCAGCACGCGAGCAGCCGAGATGTGGCGGGCACGCACGCTGTGCGGGGGCGGGGGCGGTGTTGGAACGGCGGACGGCGACAGTAAAAGGCAGCAGCGATATGTGCGAGCGGCGAGCGGCAGGCGCGGGCGGAGGGGCAGCGGCTTCGATGCTAGAAGCAGCAGAAGAGCGGCAGAGCAGTTTGCCGGTCCAAACCAGCGCGTGCAAGGGGGGGCGTCGGTGACCTTCGGAACGGTGGTGACACGCTAGAATCATCGTGCACGCGACCATTTGGTCCGCCGCTTGGTCCTATCAAACGGCCGCAGTGCCGCGCGTCTACAGGTAGCAGTAGGGAAAGCTGGGGTGGCCGGCATCGGTGGCAACGACGACGGTCAGCAGCATGGACGGGACCGGAGCTCGTTGGGCACGGTGGCCGGGGCATCTAACGGGCGCAGGCAAGGTAGCAGAGGGAGAGAGGAGGAACGGGGGCTCACAGCGTCCTGTAGGGGTGCAAAGGCGGGCTTGGGGGAGGCTTGCTAACGCCGGAGATGACGACAAAAACGACGGTGACTCGAGATTGAAGACGCCCTCATCCCGCTCGAAGGAGAGGTGCCCGGCTCGAGCCCGATGGCGCGGGCGGCGTAGAGGAGCAGGACTAGTTTTCTCAGGTACACATTGTGTAGCCCATGACGATTAGGCCTTCCCTCTATGCGGAAAAGACCGAAGACGAAGTTTCCAACGTTTTTTATTACTTTGGTCGTAGGATATCCGTACTATTAAGAGCAAATCCACATTGGAAGGTATTGGGTGAATCACTACACGTACAAGTTCCTTGCACCCACCATATACCCTCCGTTCGAGGAGAGAGTGGTTCCCAAAAGTCCTCTGTGACAGTGCAGTTTTGCTCATGGCGGTAGTACCGCTCTCTTGAGCGGTTGTACCGCTGGCATGCAGCTCCGGTCAAACCACCGCTCTGAGTACCACTCAGGGGTGAACCCTTCTGTACCGGGTACGGTGGTAGACCGATGGTGTAACGGAATTTCCGGTTTGTCTTGAATAACCGGTACTACTGGTGTTCAGGGCGGTAAAACCGCTTGGAACTCCATCACCCAGGAATTGTTGGTCCAGCGGTAGCTCCGGCCCAACCACCGCTCTAACTACCGGTCTAGGGTGAAAACTTCTGGCTATGAAGCGGTTGTCGAGCGATGGTGGAACGGTAGTTCTGGTGTATTCCGATATACTAGTACTACCGGTTGCCTCACCGGAAGTACCGCCCTGGTGCCCGAGCAGGGGTTTCCCGCTTTCACCGGTTGTACCGGTGATCTTTGCGGAAGTACCGCTCCTATGGGTTTCTGCGCATAACGGTTGGATCTGAGGGGGCCATATTTAAGGTGCTTCTCTCACCTCCCACCTACCTTTTCCCTCCCTCTCTCCTCCATTAATGCCTTTGAAGCTTTCTTGCCCGATCTCTCTCTCTCTCTCTAGCCACTCAAACTCGTTGATTTGCCAGGGATTGAAGGAGGAGACCTAGATCTACACTCTCACCAAAGGAAACTTGTTTCCCCCATACCTTCTTGTGTGGATTTTGTTACTCTTGGGTGCTTGGGCACCCTAGATGGAAGAGGTCACTTCGGAGCCACCTTCCATTATGGTGAAGCTCCAGGGTTTCGTTGGGAGCCTCCAATTAAGTTGTGGAGAGGGCCTCAACCTTGTTTGTAAAGGTCCGGTTGCCGCCTTCAAGGGCACCAATAGTGGAATCACGATATCTCGCATTGTGTGAGGGCGTGAGGAGAATACGGTGGCCCTAGTGGCTTCTCGTGGAGCATTGTGCCTCCACACCGCTCCAACGGAGACGTACTTCCCCTCAAAAGGAAGGAACTTCAGTAACACATCCTCGTCTTCACCGGCTCCACTCTTGGTTATCTCGTACCTTTACTTGTGCAAGCTTATATTGTGTTGCATCTCTTGCTTGCTTGTGTGCTCGTTGTTGTTGCATCATATATGTTGCTCACCTATTTGCATATCTAGACAACCTACTTTGATGCAAAGTTTAAATTGGTATAGAAAAGCTAAAATTGTTAGTTTCCTATTCACCCCCTCTAGTCAACTATATCGATCCTTTCAATTGGTATCAGAGCCTCGTCTCTCTATTAAGGACTTTGCCATCCGAAGAATATGGTTGACACCGTAGACAGTGAGGAGGAGCACCACGTTGTGATTCCGTCCTCGTCTACGGCTGAGGGGGAACCTCGGTCTCATGTGAGGAGCTCAATGTGGCCTTGGACACATTTAAAACCTCCATGATGGCCGAGGTCAAAGGCGTGCTTAAGAACTTTCTTGATGATCCTAAAGTGTCCACCGCACTGTTGGAAGTGGTCGATCCCACTAACAAGGTGACGGATGCTAACTCCGACAAGGGGGAAACTTCTAGTGATAAATTCCTTTGTCTAGTGGTAAAAGTGGAAACGGCATCTTTGCCCATGTTGAACATCCTCTCACTTATGGAGGACCGGTTCCCTCCACTCACTTAAATCATGCGGGTCCTCCTCCTAAGATTGTGAAAAATGAGGATTTTGACTCTTGGGTCTATCGCTTTAAACGTCATTTAAATCATGTCAATACTAATCTTTGGAGAATCATTGAGCAAGGTTTCTATCTGCATGACCCAAGCAACTTCACCCCTAGAGAAGCCGCGGATCATCAATTGAACGAGAATGCTCTCTTCATCATCCAAGATGCAATTCCATCCGAAGATATTGCACATCTTCAACCTTTCACCATGGCCAAGGAACATGGCACATGTTGTTTCCCTTTACAAGGGAAGCGTAAGCATTCAATGCTCCAACTATGAAGTGGTGCAAGATGAAGCCGATGAATTTGCAATGAATGAAGGTGAAGAACCTCGTGAGCTTTATCGAAGATTAACCACTCTCGCCGTCTCACTCCGAGATCATGGGAGCAAGGACACAAATGAAAATTGAATCAAGCGCAAGTTTCTCAAAGCCATGATGCCTTACCATAAGGCCATGTCCTCCGTCAACCGTCAAAGGCCGGACTTCCACACCTTGTCCTCAAGTGAAGTGTTGGAGGAGTTTGTGGCAATGAGTATCTTGGATAAGACCGCCGACAATGCGGTGTTGCGTTCTCAAAGAGCAAAGAAGCCCAACCTTGCCTTGAAGGCCAAGGCGAGTGTGGAAGAAGAGGATGAAGAGGAAGAAGAGGAGAGCAACCCCGAAGATACAAAATATGCTTATCATGAGCACATGGCTCTCTCTTCAAGACAATTTTGGAGCAAGAAGAACACAAGGCCCAACTTCAACAAGAACAACTCAAGTGGCATGAAAGGCAAGCAACGTGTGAGGACTTGCTATAATTGTGGCAATGTGAGCCATTTTTTTGCGGAGTGCCCATATGAGAAGAGGGAAGACAATGGTGGTAAGCTCATCCGAAAAGACAAGGCCAAGTCCTTCCCCAACAAGAGCAACTTCACCAAGAAGACTCCTCCCAAGGGGTTGGTGGCACAAGAAGAGTACAATGAGGATGATGACGATGATGAAGACGGTGAGACGGTGGCCATGGCCTCCGTTGCCATTGCAACAACTCCATGGGTGTCCCTCTTCGACTCACCCAACGAGAACATCACCACCAAGTGCCTCATGGCCAAAGCCACCAACAAGGTAACCCCCAACATCAAAACTACCATCACTACTAATTCCTCTTTGACGGATTGCATTGATGAAAGGGAGGGATCTAAAGAGGAAGAAAATGAATTTGAGTCTTTATGAGTAAGCTCAAGGGTAAATCCAAGAAGCACTTTGTTGCTCTCTTGTAACAACTTGGTGAAGCCAATGACATGATCGAGGCTCATGAAGACACCATCTCTAAGATGGAGGGACATAGTCATGACTATGTCGATGAGATATCGGATCTCTCTAATGCTCTTGAGGAAGAGCGTGGTCGTCATTTAGTTCTTGAGGAGTCACACAATGATGATCATGCTAAATTAAAGAAAGATCTTGATCATGCACTTGTTGTATCTCGTGTGCTCAATTCCGAGAAGGCCATACTTGGGGTTGATCTTGATAGACTCAAGGAGGGGTTTGATTTACTCGACAAGGCTCACAAAGCCTTGAAGGGTGCTCATGCTAACCTTAAAGAGTCTCATGATCAACTCCAAGTGAAGCTAACTAAGGAAAAGGCCACTTTTCCTCATATGGTCTTAATTGATAATGCAAATGCTACTAACCCATGTTGTGAGCATGTGCATCTTGTGGAGGAGAATACTAAGTTGAAGGAGCAACTTGAGAAAGGCCTTGTGTCTTGCATACAAGGTGAGAAGAACCTCAATGACCTTTTGAGCAATCAAAGGGAAGTTGTGGGCAAGGAGGGAATTGGGTTTGCTTCCAAGCCCAAGAACAAGAAGAAGAATGACAAGGCCAAACGACCTCCTCCTCTCAAGCAAACTTTTGTGAAGGAGGGAGAGTGTTGGGGATATTACTACTGGAGGTAAACCGGCCTTGGGTAGCCGGGTTGACTCTTTGAAGATTAGAAGCCCATGAAGATGTAAAGATGCTAGCGCTTTACGAAGGGCCCAGAGGCGAGTACAATATGTAAATGTAAACCGGCCCAGTCATGTAACTTGTATAGTAAGATAGAAAGAGAGAGACTGAGCCGGATATGTTTATAAACCGGCTTCGGGACTCTGTAGCCCGGCGGGCGTCAACCTATGTATATAAAGGGACGACCCGGCCGCGGTTTAGGGACAGACAACAATAACTCGAAAGCCAGACAAAGCGGATTCGCTCCCTGGCCTTCGAAACCCTAGCAATACCAATCACAACTAGACGTAGGCTTTTACCTTCATCGAAGGGTCCGAACTAGTATAAACTCCCGTGTCCCCTTGTCCGGTTTAACCCCTTTAAGCTAACCCGTCGTGATGGCTCCACAACTAAGTCCTTTCACAAGGACATCTGTCGTGACAAACTCACGACAGTTGGCGCCCACCGTGGGGCTATCGCATGTTGGTTTCGAGTTCTTGAAGGGCAGCTTCGATGGACTTAAGGGATACGCTGTGGGCCGGATGACGAAGAGTCACCGCGGCAAGCTCTACATTGACAACGCAGGATGGGGTCCCGAGGCTGATTCAATCGAATACGGGTACCGGGTCCCGTTTGGTGGGATTCACGTCTTCATCGGCAAGATCGGCGAACCGGCCCCCGAGCCGGACATCTGCACCGACATCATCGAAACGGCTCGGTGTGCAAGTCCTTCGCCGGTTCAGCCCGAGGCAAGGCATGTTTTCGTAGGTGTCATCCATGGATCAGGGCACGAGGATGGACCGGTGTCCGAAGGAGAAACCGTAGTCTGCTTTGATGACGAGTCTTCTGGAGAAAACGAATCGCTTTACCAGTTGCAGGACGGCCGGATTGAGGGAGGATCCGAGGGCAACAGTATTCCGGATTCCCCCGGTCTGCCAAACCGGGCCGCCATCTTCATGGCCAGCAAAGAATCGGCGCCTCACTCATCTACCGCCGCAGCAATGCTTCCGGTTCAACAACGGCGACGCCAGCAGGGGCAGGAAGCTCGGCGCCACCTCCGGCCCAAGTCTTATTTGATTTGTTCGACGCTCTGGCAACATTGATGTCCGTGGAGGTAGACGCGGCAGCCAGGGATCAGCACGATGCGGAGATTGCAAAGGTGAAAGATCAGATAGCCCAGGCCAAAGCAGACCTGGCAGCAGAGAACGTCAGGATGGCTACAGAGCGGGCCGAGTTGGAAGCACAGGCTTACCGGATTAGACTGGATCAGAATGCTTTGGAGGAAGTCATGAGAAGAAGATATCGATCACGTCTCCCGTTGGTTTATGAGCCGCAGAATCTTTTTAACACGCCAGGTGCAGGGGCTGGCAACCAACCAACACTAGACCAGGCGGGGGCGCCGGGAGCAGGAGCGCCGGTTCAGCCGCGCACGACGGACCTGCCTCGCCGGAACAACGTTGTACCATCAACGCCACCCGGGCATTATTCCAACCCGTTGGACAACATTGTGGCCGCTGCGTCACGCCTGGCGGCCCTCCCAACTGACGGTGAGTCACCAATGGCAGTGGAAGCACGTCGGGCCAGGGATCTCCTTCAGACAGCACTAAATCAACAGCAAGCATATTCACACAGCCATGAGATGATTCACTCCACTCCCCGCCCAAGCCGGTGTTATAGCAGACACGTGGAAGACGAACCGGCCGTGTCCAGTAGTGCACACCGCCGAAATTCACCACGAGGGAACAACCTGGCCGGGTGAGGTGCTAATGCGCAAGATGTTGTGGATCATGGCCGCGCACGTCGATAGGTCGAGTTGACAGCTCGACACGAGGCACGACAGCATACTCCGGTTCACCCCGCTGCCTCCGTGGAGCCAGGGGCGATGTTCAGTTCCTTAGGGGTACCGTGTTTATCTCCTGCTTTGCGTAATGTGTGACTACCCAAGGATTTCAGGGGACCTCGTAAGGTACCCAATTATACCGCCGATTTGCAGCCAGAGGCATGGGTAGAGAGCTATGAGATGGCAATGGAGATGTTAGATGTGGACGAGGCGGTGTGTGCTAAATATTTCACCATGATGTTGGAAGGAACAGCTCGCACTTGGTTGAAGAGATTGCCGATCAACTCTATTGGATCATGGGCCGAATTGAAGCACTGGTTTATCCAGAACTTCAAGGATACGTGTAAGCAACCGATGTCAATTGTAGATCTGGCCGCTTGTGTCCAAGAGGAAGGGGAGTCCATGACCCATTGGGTCAAACAGGTCTCGGCGATTTTGCATTCGTCAGATCGTATCAACGCAGACACCGTAGTGTTAACGTTAGAGGGTAATTGCGGTTTCAAACCGTTGAAACAGAAGTTGGGAAGGCTCAAACGTCACTGCAACGACATGTCAACACTCATGGCTGCTTTGGTTAAATACGTTGATTCAGATAATACCAAGGATCCGGATTCAGAAGAGGACAAACCGGAGAAGGGTAAGAAGACCGGCAATGCCAAAGGCCAGCAACACAATTCGGCAGGCCATGGAAACATTGGTAAGCGCAAGGCCGACAGTGGTTTGGACTTTGTCGCAAATACCAACGCACAAGAGAATGGCCAGCGCCGTAAAGGCAAGCAGCCCTAGAGGGGTGGAGGTCCAGGTAACAATTTGGAGCGTTTGTTAAATCAGCCCTGTCCAAAGCATGGATCAAAGGAGAAACCGGCATCACATCTCTGGAAAGATTGTTATATCATGCAGGATTTCAAGAATTCCAATATGTTCCAATATGACAATGGCCCGCCCGGCGGTTCAGGAGGAGGTTTCCACGGGCCGGGTTACGGAGGCGGTGGTTCCGGTTCAGGGTTTCTAGGCAGTCAAACCAGACACGTCAATCAAGGACACCAAGGAAACCAGGGAGGTTACAACCATCAGGGGGGTCAGCAGCAGCAGCAGTCGGGTTATCAGAGCAATCCCAAACAGCTGAACAACGGGCAATATCATGTCTTCACTACTAGTTTGTGCAAACATGATCAGAAGCTTCACAAAAGAGTAGTCAACTCTGTTGAGCCGGCAGTACCTCAGTATTTGCGCTGGTCGGAGCAACCTATTTTGTGGAGCAGAGAGGATCACCCACCCTGGGTTGATAATCCAGGTCATTTGGCCTTGGTGGTAGCCCCTCAAGTTGGGGGATACAAGTTCACTAAAGTGCTCATGGATGGGGGAAGTAGTATCAATATTTTGTATTATGATATATTCCGCCATATGGGGTTGACAGATAAGGATCTTAAACCGTCGCATACGGTATTTCATGGTGTGGTGCCTGGTAAGTCTGCATATCCTGTTGGTAAGATAGCTTTGGAGGTAGCTTTTGGAGATGACTACAATTCAAGGTCAGAAACAGTGACATTTGAGGTGGTGAAGATCAAAAGTCCGTACCACGCTCTGTTTGGGCGGCCGGTTTATGCTAAGTTTATGGCAAGGCCATGTTATGTTTACCTGCAGCTTAAAATGCCAGGTCATAAGGGGACTATCACAGTACATGGAAGTAGAAAGATTGCTTTGGAGTGTGAAGAAGGCGATGCGGCTTATGCTGAGTCGGTTTGTGCCACGGAGGAGTTAACATTCTATAAGGAGCAAGTTGATCCGGCAGACATGACCTCCTTAAAAAAGCCAACCACGGAACATGATCCAGCATTGAAGTTCAAATCAGCTACAGACACTAAGATGGTTGACTTTGTCCCTGGCGATTCATCCAAACAGTTCAGCGTCAGCGCTAACCTGGATCCCAAATAGGAAAGCGCGCTCATCGAGTTCATCCGTGAGAATCGGGACATCTTTGCATGGAAACCTTCTGACATGCCAGGTGTACCGAGAGAACTCGCTGAGCACACACTCAACATTGATCCGAAATTCAAACCGGTCCGACAGTTCCTCCGCCGCTTCAACGAGGAAAGGCGCAAGGCTATAGGTGAAGAGGTCGCCCGTTTGTTGGCTGCTGGGTTTATTGTTGAAGTTTTTCATCTAGAGTGGTTAGCCAATCCGGTGCTGGTTCTTAAGAAAAACGGCACTTGGCGCATGTGTGTGGACTACACAGATTTAAACAAGGCTTGCCCTGCAGACCCCTTTGCTCTCCCTCGCATTGATTAGATAATTGATGCCACGGCGGGTTGTGACCGTTTGTGTTTTTTGGATGCTTACTCTGGTTATCATCAGATCAAAATGGCAGTTAAGGACCAGGAGAAGACATCCTTTATAACTCCCTTTGGAGCCTTCTGCTATGTTTCCATGCCCTTTGGACTCAAGAGTGCCCAGGCAACTTACCAGCGATGTGTTCAGAATTGCCTTCATAAGCAAATTGGGCGCAATGTCCATGCATATGTAGATGATATTGTGGTCAAATCCAGAAAGGAGGAGACGTTGATAGATGATCTACGGGAAACTTTTGACAATCTCCGGGTCTACAAGATGATGCTCAATCCGGAGAAGTGTGTTTTCGGTGTCCCGGCAGGCAAGCTCTTAGGCTTTCTGGTTTCAAACAGAGGCATTGAGGCTAATCCGGAAAAGATTGCAGCGATTACATCCTTGGCTAAACCGGCGTGTATTAACGATGTGCAACGTCTGGCCGGCCGGATTACAGCCTTGAGCCGGTTTATCAGCCGCCTTGGAGAGAAGGCCATTCCCTTATATCAGATGCTCAAGAAAACGGATAACTTTGTCTGGAGTGAAGCAGCTGATAAGGCGTTTGAAGATCTGAAGAAACAGCTCGTGGAACCGCCCATACTGGCAGCACCGATCGATAAAGAGCCCTTATTATTATATGTGGCTGCTAATGCTCGGGCTGTCAGCGTAGCCATTGTGGTAGAGCGCAAAGAGCCTGGCAAAGAGTATCCGGTTCAACGGCCGGTTTATTATATCAGTGAGGTGCTCATTGAGTCAAAGCAGAGGTATCCGCATTGGCAGAAACTGGTGTATGGGGTGTTTATGGCAAGCCGGAAGCTCAAACACTATTTTCAGGGCCACCCTATCACAGTAGTCAGTTCAGCTCCTCTGGGGGACATCATTCAAAACAGAGAGGCAACTAGCTGGATTGCCAAGTGGGCCATTGAGCTTGGACCCCATAGGCTCAGATATATACCCCGCACGACGATCAAGTCCCAAGCACTCGTAGATTTCATCAACGATTGGACGGAGATACAGGCACCTGAGGAGAAACCAGATAATACATATTGGACTATTCATTTTGATGGGTCCAGACAGCTAGAGGGTTTGGGGGCTGGAGTCGTATTAACTTCCCCATGAGGTGATAATTTTTGTTATGTCCTCCGTTTAATGTTCCCTTGTACTAACAATGCAGCTAAATATGAAGCTTTACTCCACGGTCTTCGGATGGCTAAAGAGATGAATTTGAGCCGGGTTAAGTGCTTCGGCGATTCAGATCTAGTGGCTCAGCAAGTGTCTGGCACTTGGGATTCTAAGGACCCACTCATGGCTGCATATCGACGAGAGGTGGACACAGTGGCTGGTCACTTTAAAGGTTATCAGGTGGACCATATAGACCGGCGGAAGAATGAAGCGGCAGACGCTTTAAGTCGTCTTGGTTCCCAACGTAAACCAGTTTTGCCCAATGTCTTTCTTGATGTGTTGCACAATCCGTCAGTCAAAATACCAACCGAAGAAGATTTGGTTGTTCCTGATCCGGAGGCTCAATTGGTGACAGCTTTGCATGCCACACCGGATTGGACGATCCCATATCTGGATTACATGAACCGGGGCGAGTTACCAGCTGAGGAAACATTGGCTCGACAGATAATCCGACGTTCCAAGTCCATGACCATACTCAATGGGGAATTACATCATTACAGTGTTTCAGGAGCGATTCAACGATGCGTTTCTCCTCAAGAAGGTTGTGAGATTTTGCGAGAAATTCATGAAGGGGATTGCGGTCATCATGCCGGTTCAAAGTCGTTGGTTGCTAAAGCTTTTCGCCACGGTTTTTACTGGTTGACGGCCCATGCTGATGCGGAGGATTTAGTCAAAAGATGTGATGGATGTCAAAAGTTTGCCCGCTGTGCGCACGTTCCAGCTCAAGAGTTGCGGATGATTCCAATTATGTGGCCGTTTGCCACTTGGGGGCTGGATATGGTTGGACCCTTCAAGCGCTCCAAGGACAAGAAGACCCATCTGTTAGTAGCAGTTGATAAATTCACTAAATGGGTAGAGGCAGAGCCAGTCAGCAAGTGTGATGCAGCCACAGTGGTTCAATTCATCAAAAAGGTGATATTCCGGTTTGGCTTTCCACATAGCATTATAACAGATAATGGCACTAACTTGTCAAAAGGAGAGATGGAAGAATTCTGTCAACGTGAGCACATCCGGCTTGATCTAGCATCAGTGGCTCACCCCCAATCTAATGGTCAAGCGGAAAGGGCAAATCAAGAAATTCTGCGGGGTATCAAACCAAGGCTTATGGTTCCCTTAAAGCGGACGCCGGGTTGTTGGGTCGAGGAGCTACCTTCTGTGTTATGGAGCATCAACACCACACCCAATAGGTCTACGGGTTACACGCCTTTCTTCATGGTTTATGGAGCAGAGGCAGTTCTTCCTAGTGACATCCGTCACGATTCGCCCCGTGTGGCAGCTTATGTTGAAGCTGATAATGAGAAGGCACGTCAGGATTCTCTGGACCTGTTGGATGAAGAGCGGGATCTTGCAGCAGCGCGTTCGGCGATTTATCAACAAGATCTTCGACGCTATCACAGCCGCCGGGCTAAAACTAGAACCTTTCAAGAAGGTGATTTGGTGCTCCGGCTCATCCAGGATCAGACTGATATGCATAAGTTATCCCCCCCTTGGGAAGGACCCTTTGTGGTCAGCAAAAATCTGCACAACGGATCCTACTACCTCATTGATGTTCGAGAGCATGAAGACTCACGTCAATCGGAGGAGGAGACAAAGCGGCCATGGAACATAGCTCTCCTTCGGCCTTACTATACTTGAAGCCATAGGCTTTTTCACCTGTACATATTTATGACAGTGTATATACCATATAATAAACCGGAGCCTCCGTTATAAGCGGGGTATCTGTTCTTTCTTATATCATATGTGTGCTTTTACAAGTTAACGGTCAAAGCGGAGTCTTTGTTAAACCGGATTTAGCAACTGTGTAAAGATAAAGAAAATCACTAGGGGGCTTGGTCATGTTTGAACCACAGCTACACCTCTTGATAGGCTTTTCAGCCACACAAGGAAAATTTGTGGAGCCAAAGAGAGTATTGTGCACTGTACAAACTCAAACATAGGCACACGCTGAGCATCGCTCACAAAGTTACTTGGGGGCTCTTTTTTGCAAAGCAACAAAGAGTTTGAAAGGACCCTTGAATTGGCTATCAAGCCACGGCTTGGAAGCCTGGTGTATTCACCTAAAACCCCGGTTAACCTGCCTTCATCAAGTAAGCCACTCCTATCCAGGTAATCCTGGCATGACCCATCGAACGCTTGACAAGTCAACCTTTTACAGACCCTGAACTTGTCATAGTTAAAATGGTGATTGGTTAATTGGAGGCCCATCTTAAAAGGCTTTGTTAAATGGTTTAACTCAGAGGCCTGGCAGCCCATGAAAAGCCTCGATTTGGAGCCTGGCAGCTCGTAAAAAGCCTCGCATATTTTCCTATTTGAATTTTGTTTGTTGACAATCATAAGTATTTTTTGTTAAACCGGCATCCTTGATCCGGCTTGCTTTCCAACCACCAGCTGTTGGCTCATGATCAGTTATAAACCGGTGGTCACTGACCCGGTATGGTTTGACTAGATCACCAGTATTATGACGAAAATCCGGTAGGTATACCGGTCCGGTTTAATAGATAGACCGGCATTATGAAAAATGAGATTATCAAACGTATCGGGTTGGTGTTAAACACCTTTGCTGTATGCACGTTTGCTCACTCAAGGAGGTATGTTCTGTACATTATTTTTTGTACAAACACTTGATTATTCAGCTCAAGTACTATATACTTCTTGGATATTATGACATGTTTAGCGGTAAACCGCTAGACACTTTTAAGTTTTTTGTACCCAGGAAGGCAAGTCATCATAGATTATGCATAAAATATATCCTGAAGGGCGGCACAGATTGTCACAAAGGGCTATGAAGCATGCTCGATGGCATGGCAGATAAACAAAGTTTCAGCTATCCTATTACATGAAGCTTTAAAGCGGCTCAACAGTGCCATTGTTTTTCACAGTAGCCATATAAACCGGCGACCGGATCAAGACTCTTCCTCACGACGGTTTGACGGTTGCGGATCAGTTGGTGCACGCACTTCTTCATCCCTCCCCAGCCGCTGGAAATCAGCCGTTGACCAATCGATTCCGGTTAAGGCTCGGAATACTGCTTCTTCATGGATAAGATCAGAAGGGTTAATATCAGGGGCATAAGTGTGCTTACGAATCGGAGGCACAAGTTCTTTGACTTCATGGATCTCGGTCGGCTGTCTTTTCCCTTCTGCATCATAAAACGGTTGAAAATGGGACAAATCGGTGTCTTCAGCTAATTTGCTGGCCGCTGGCCGCATCTGTTTGGTCAACCGCCGAAGATCATCATTGTCAAAGTTTGAACCATCTTTTTAACGCCTGGATACCCTTTAATGATATCCTCCGCTTCAAGATCTGGAATCTAGGCCTTGGCTCGAATAAGGGCAGTTAATGCTCCGGCTCTTGCAGCGACTCTCTTCAACTCGGCAATACGCGCCGGTAACATGCCCAGCTTCTCAAGGGTTTCCTTAATCAACGTTGGCGCCGGTTTGTTATAGGCTGCTGTACTAATGGCTCGCTGAGATCCAGAGTATAGCTGCTCAACCAATGTGTATGCCGCTTTGAGCTTCATCCGCATATCTGCACCAAGATGAGTGATCCGAGTTCCTGCCAAAGATTTTGTCAACATCGTGGTCAGTTTTAAGATTCATTGCCTGATGCAACATACATAAGCAGATACTTACCAAAGATAGCAGAGGTCATAGCGTTGATTTGGCGCTTCAAACCGGCTAGTTCTTCAGCCACCGGTTTCAGGGCTTCCTCGGCATCTACGGCTCTTTTGGTCAAACCGGCTTTTTCGGTTTCCCATGCAGCACGCTCTTGATTGAAGGATTCTTTCAATTTTTCCATTCCGGCCAGGGCCTGGGTCAGCTCCTCTTTGGCTTTTGCAGCTTCGGCTTGTTGCGACTTCACATTTTCTTGCAAGTCAGAGTTTTTGGCATCTTTGCTTCTCAGTTCAGCCTGCAACATTGAAGGTATCTTCAACAAAACAACATATATATGCACTAAGTATAAAGCATATAACAAGTTATCCACTTCATACTTGGGGGCTAATGCTTATTTGCTCTCAAATACTACCTTCTATGCAAGTCTCCAGAACAATGCAAGCATTATCCTTGACACTTGGGGGCTAATGTACGTTTGTTCTAAACTGGCGGTATGGATTAAAAACCGGATTAACTTGCCAAGTTAAACCGGCCTTTGGGGGCTATGCTACAGAATGTTATCTCATTTTTCAAACATGAGTTTTATCTATGATTGAAGACACGCCTTGGCAAGGATTAATGATGGGATGCTTAAAGTGTTACAAAGACCCGGTTTATGATTGACAATCATAAAACGGCTCTTGGGGGCTACTTGGAATAGTATTACAGCTATAAATCAATGTGCAAGGGAGAATAATTTACCTCATATCGTTCTTTCATCAAATTCACCAAACCGGCTTCATAATCCCGGTTTGAGTGCAGACGGTTCAAGAAGCCGGAATGAAGCTCATCAGCGTTAAGATGAGCATAGTTTGATAAGTCGCTGCTCCATTTACCTTTATCCCTGGCAATTTGCTCTTCTTTGGCACTATGCTGAGCCAAAATGACGGGATGACCAGGAGAACTATGGCCTGCTCTAGTAATAATAACATCATCGCCTTGGCCTTCAGGATTTTGGGCGGATGATGATGGAATTTCAGTGTCTTTCATTCGATTAGCCCGGTTTGGTTCTGCCGGTTCAGCATCAGGGGTGCTAGGCTCAACATCTGTGGGTTCGTCAGTATGTTGGCCGTCAAGGGGCGGATCATCAAAAGTTGTTTCAGGATGGAGGCCTTCCGGTTCACCTGTTTGCTCCGGTTCAACTCTTGGTTCTTCTTCTTCAGCAACAGGGTCTTCTGGCGGATTGGTGACCCGAGCTTTCTTGCTGGGTCTGGCTTTGGCCCTGCAAACAGAATAAAAAGGGTTAACATCCTGTTCAAAAGATGTAGGGCGCATTGAAAGGAAAGGTTTTTCGTAACTCACCCAGCCACAGTTTTCAAAGGGGGGAGTTGAGTTGCTGTCGATTCACCAGAAGAGGAAGGAGGTGTCACCTGATAATTTGAATCGGACGGATTAAGAGGCTGTCTGAAATAACCTGCCTTGGGGTAAGAATGGTCAGAAGTAGGAGAGACCTCAGACCGACGCTTCCGAACCGGAGTATCAGGTAAACCGGTAGAGGTGACCTGTTGGCCACTGTGCCGAGTTGTCCGGCGAGCCTCATGCTGTTGAGTCTTCAAAATAAATGTTGGATCCAAGTGAGCAAGAGGATGAGAAAAGCTTACTTTCCGGATTGTTTGGCGAGGTTTTTGTGTTGGCATAGAGTCTGAACCGGAGGAAAGGGTAATTACCTCTACGTCCTCAGCCTGACTAGCTTCGGCCTCCTCCTGAGGAAGATCATTGTTAACAAGATGCATAAAAAGAGAGCCAAGTGAGTCAAGTTCTACCTCAGCTTCTGGGTCATCAGTATCATCATCAAGCTCCATATTAATCCGGTCAGCCGTTTTCCGCTTTGACGTCCGTTTTACGGCTTTGGTCTTCGGGCGGGTTGGCTTGGCCACTTTGTCTCCAGTTGGCTTTGCCGCTTTCTCTATGGATTTCCGTTTCCAGAAGGGGTCATCACCCTATACATATAAAGAAGAAGGGTTACAGCTTGTATAAGTCAAAGATATTAGAGATGAAGAGGAAGTGTAATGCTTACAGCAGGCGGTTTGTTCTTGGTGTAGAAGGGACTCAGGCCGGTTTGACTACAGACCAGTTCCGATTCATTCAGAATCTTCTTTACACCTTCAGTAACTTCTTCCTCAGATAATTGGATGTTGCAGTGGCGTTGAGGATCGTCAACCTCACCGGTATATTCGCACATTAAACCGGGACGCCGGCTTAGCGGCAAGATACTCCAGGATATCCAACAGCGTACAAAATCCACACCTGTTAAACCGTTTGCCATAAAGGCCCGGAGCTTGGCGATTTGAGGAGCATATTTTGCCCTTTCTGAGGAGCTCAGGCGTTGTGGCATTGGGTGAGTATTGGATAATCTATGATCTCGGAAGCCGGGGAGGGGATTCTCATCTTCAGGCGAAGTGTCTCTGCAATAGAACCATGTTTGGTTCCATTCCTTTGGGTGGCTATGGTGTTTGGCATGAGGAAATTCCACTTCTTTCCGCTTTTGAATCGAAACACCACCAAGCTCTGTATTCGGGCCATTCACAAACTCTGTGCGCCGGTTTAAGTGAAAGAAATCCCGGAACAATTCTGCAGTTGGTTCTTCCTGTAAATAGGCTTCACAGAAGACTTGGAAATTGCATAAGTTGGAGACTGAATTGGGACCAATATCTTGTGGATGCAGTTGGAAGCTGGCAAGCACATCTCGATAAAATTTGACCCTGGCGGTTTGAAACCACGGCTTATATGGTCAACAAAGATTACCACTTCGCCTTGTCTTGGGGTTGGAGGATTCTCAGTTCCTGGGGCTCGCCATTTGATCTCAGTTTTCTTAGGCAGAGAGCCGATGCTAACCATCTCATCCAGTTGAGCCTCAGTAACCCGGGAACGAGCCCAGTTGCAGGCAGTGAATTGTTTGGCCATTGCAAAGCGAACAAACTGAAAATGAAAGGCCGGTTTATAAATTATGCATGATCATACACAAGAGACAAGGGAGTAAGAAACGTACTGATATAATAAATGGTACAACCCGGAGACTAGTATAATGAGAAAGAAGGTAATGCTAGCGCAGGATTGATCAGACACTGTTAAACCGGAGCGTAATTATGAAGGTAACATGCTCTTCCGGTTTATCAGAGGGCTAATGGCATAGACTATTTATCCAATGTCAAATCGCTTATATTGGTGCGAGGAGAAACAGATCTCACAGTGATGTATAAAACTTTCGGATCTAGAGATAAGACAGAAAAGCAAAAATAATTGGATCTTGAAGGGGTGCAGAACTGAAGCAATTTTTGACAGACAGATCAGTTCTTTGCGCATAAAGATTTGTGATGATCATGGTAGGTAAGCTACGGTAAGAGATGTATCAAGCATGAAGTGTCCATCTATTAAAGGAAGAACATGGAAGAATAGCACTGATGAACTTCGGAAGAACTGCGAGGAATATCGAAACCCTAGAACAGATCTATGGTGAAAAAAGCAGAGACTTACCGGAGCTAGTGAGGAAGCGGAAGGGCGCCGCAGTTCTCTGGTGCGTTCAAGGCGATGCAGCGGCCGAGGTCGGAGCAGAAACGACGGTCGACGGTGGCGGCGGAGTTCCAGAGGTTGAGCGGCGCGAGGAAGATGATGCGAAGAGGCACGGGGGGGAACGGTGAAAATGACCCCTCGGTCCTATTTATAAGGCGAAGTGAAAAATGGCAAGTGCGGGAATCGAGGAGTCCAAAAAATGGATAAGTTAATAAAGGTGTCGCCTCGATAGCTGGATATATATTAAATGAAGGAAATCTCCGATATCAACGGATGGATGGTGTCAAGACAGTTTATCGTAATTTTGAAGTATGACGTCACGGCGGTTTACAAGATCAAAAACGAAGACAAGAGAGAAGATTTTTTCTAAAGTGTGGAAGATTGACATGAACAAGTTCAGACCAATCTGGGGCCTAATGTTGGGGATATTACTACTGGAGGTAAACCGGCCTTGGGTAGCCGGGTTGACTCTTTGAAGATTAGAAGCCCATGAAGATGTAAAGATGCTAGCGCTTTACGGAGGGCCCAAAGGCGAGTTACAATATGTAAATGTAAACCGGCCCAGTCATGTAACTTGTATAGTAAGATAGAAAGAGAGAGACCGAACCGGATACGTTTATAAACCGGCTTCGGGACTCTGTAGCCCGGCGAGCGTCAACCTATGTATATAAAGGGACGACCCGGCCACAGTTTAGGGACAGACAACAACAACTCGAAAGCCAGACAAAGCGGATTCGCTCCCTGGCCTTCGAAACCCTAGCAATACCAATCACAACTAGACGTAGGCTTTTACCTTCATCGAAGGGGCCGAACTAGTATAAACTCCCGTGTCCCCTTGTCCGGTTTAACCCCTTTAAGCTAACCCATCGTGATGGCTCCACAACTAAGTCCTTTCACGAGGACATCTGCCGTGACAAACTCACGACAGAGAGGGTGCTTCTAAGGGGAAGAAGAACAATGAGAAGGGTGGTGGTGTCAAGAAGGGCAATGCCACCCCTTCCAACAAAGTCGGCGACTTTAACCCTTCTTATGTGTTGTGTCGTGCTAGTGATGGGCATGTTTATGCTAAATTTGTTAGTTCTCCTTACTAGTACATTGAATGGTCTATTTGGGTTCCTAAGACCCTTGTTACTAACATCAAAGGACCCATTACAAAATGGGTACCTAAAACCAAGCATTGATCTCTTGTAAGTGTTTGCTTCCGGTGGGGGATCATGGTTGCTCAATAGTGGAGCCACTAATCATATGACCGGAAGCAAGGACTTGGTGGTGGACGTGCACAAGATTCCATCTATGCCCACCAATGTCGAGTGGGGTGATGCCTCATCTTCTAAGGTATTGGGTCTTGGCAAGGTAGTCATTTCTCATGATCTCACGATCGAGAAAGTCATGCTTGTTGAGTTCCTTGCATACAATTTACTTTCCGTTCGTCAACTTGCACTCATGGGCTTTGCCACCTTCTTTGATATTGATACCGTGTCCCTCTTGTGGAGCAATACTCTTAAAGTATCTTTTGTTGGGCATGTCGAGAACGGTCTCTATGTGATTAACTTTTCGGAGCGACCCACTAAGACCGCGGCATGCCTAATGGCTAAAGTTGACGTGGGATGGCTTTGGCATCGTCGTTTGGCCCATGTCAATATGAGATCTTTGCAAAGTCTTCTCAAGGGGGACCATGTCCGTGGACTAACAAATGTTAGTTTTGCCAAAGATCGTGCTTGCAGTTCTTGTATCGAAGGAAAGCTACATGAGAAGGCTCACCCTCCCACGACTATCATTTACTCGAAGAGGCCTTTGGAGCTCCTTCACTTGGATCTCTTTGGGCCTCCATCCTTTGATAGTCTTGGGGGTAGAAAGTATTGCTTGGTGATTGTGAATGATTATTCAAGATACACTTGGGTATACTTCTTCAAGAGGAAGAGTGAGACCTAACAAACTGTCATTGATTTTGCAAATGAAGCTCAACGCCAACACAATGCAAAGACATTGATGATAAGAAGTGACAACGGTACCGAGTTCAAGAACTACACCTTGGATGAGTTTCTTATTGATGAGGGGATCAAGCATCAATATTCCGCACCATACACCCCTCAACAAAATGGTGTAGTGGAGAGGAAGAACCGGATATTGATGGATGCGGAAAGGACCATGATGGCGGAGTTCAAGTCTCCATACAACTTTTGGGCCGAAGCCATCAACACCGCGTGTTATGCATACAATCGGCTCTATCTCCGCAAAGGCTTGAGCAAAACTCCATATGAGATACTCACCGGTAACAAGCTCAATCTCAAGTACTTTCGGGTGTTCGAGTGTAAGTGTTTCATTCTCAAGAAAGGTGTTCGTTTGTCTAAATTTGAGGCTAGAGCTCAAGAGGGCATATTTTTTGGTTATGCTACAAACTCTCATGCTTACCGTGTCCTCAATAAGTCCACGGGACTTATTGAGGAGACGTGTAACGTGGAGTTTGATGAGAATAACGGCTCCCAAGTGGAGCAAAGTGGCACTTGTGATGTAGGTGATGAAATTCCTTCCCAAGCCATAAGAAGAATGGGTGTTGGTTTTATCCTACCCATTAAGGAACCCCTTGTGGTCGAAGGAGAAGGACAGTGTTCCACTCAAGTGGAACCATCACCAACCCAAGGCCCACACGCTTTCGAAGAACAAAGTGAAGGCCCTCAACCTCATGAAGAGGACCAAGGGCAAGATCAACCTCAAGATAGTGTTGAACCACCAAGTGATGCCCAAGGTCAAGTTCTCTCCTCCGAGCAAGTTCAAGATCAAGAGCAAGCTCAAGACAACGCTCAAGATGATCAAGTAACCGCTCCTCAACTCACTCCTGAGGAGGATTTGGAGCATCGTGCCGCCAAGATTGCATCCAGGCTCTCTACCAAGGGTCATCTCATGACGAATGTGCTTGGAAGCATACGAAAGGGGGTAAGCACTCGTAGACAATTGGCAAACTATTGCGAACATCACGCGCTTGTCTCTTGTGTTGAACCCCAAAAGGTCTATGATGCGCTCGAAGATCCGGATTAGCTAATGCCATGAATGAAGAACTCAACAACTTCGAGCACAACAAGGTGTGGAGATTGGTGCCAAGGCCAACGGGGAACCATAATGTCATTGGAACCAAGTGGGTATTGAATAACAAGCAAGATGCTTATGGAATTATTGTCCGCAACAAGGCTCGCTTGGTAGCACAAGGCTACTCCCAAGTCGAGGGTATCAACTACGGTGAAACCTTTGCTCCCGTTGCTCGCCTTGAATCTATTAGTTTGTTGATTGCTTATGCTTCTCATCATAACTTCAAGTTGCAACAAATGGATGTGAAGAGTGCTTTTCTTAATGGTCCTATTAATGAGTTGGTGTATGTCAAACAACCACCGGGTTTGAGGATCCCTATTTCCCCGATCATGTGTACCAACTTGATAAGGCACTCTATGGCCTTAAACAAGCCCCACATGCATGGTATGACCACCTTACTGAGTTGTTGCCAGATCGTGGGTTTGAAATTGGGAAAATCGACCCCACTCTTTTTACTAAGAAGGTCAAAGGGGAGTTGTTTGTGTGCCAACTATATGTTGATGATATTATCTTTGGTTCTCCTAACAAAGCTTTCAATGAGGAATTTGCCGCTCTCATGACCTCAAAGTTCAAGATGTCCATGATGGGAGAGTTGAAGTTCTTTCTTGGGTTTCAAGTCAAGCAACAAAGAGAAGGGACCTTCATCAACCAAGCCAAATACACTCAAGACATGCTCAAGAGATTCAAGCTTAGTGAGGTCAAGCCGGCTTCCACTCCAATGCCCGTCAAATGCCAACTTGACATAGATCCCAATGGTAAAGCAATGCATCAAAAGGTATATCGCTCCATGATTGGTTCCTTGCTTTACCTTTGTGCATCTAGACCGGATATCATGTTGAGTGTGGGAATTTGTGCATGGTTTCAAGCCGCACCTAAGGAAAGCCACTTTGTGGCAGTCAAGCGAATCTTTCGATATTTGGCTCATACCCCAAACTTTGGCTTACGGTACCCAAGAGGAGCAAACTTCAAACTTGTAGGCTATTCGGACTCCGATTGGGCGGGAGACAAAGTGGATAGGAAGTCAATTTCTGGAGGGTGCCAATTCCTTGGTTGCTCTTTGGTGAGTTGGTCTTCTAAGAAGCAAAGTTGTGTGTCTCTCTCGTCCACTGAAGCAGAGTATGTGGACGCCGGTAGTTGTTGTGCACAACTTCTATGGATGAGGCAAACTTTAAAGGATTAAGGTGTCATTTGTGACAAAGTGCCTCTTTGGTGTGACAATGAAAGTGCCATCAAGATTTCTCTCAACCCGATGCAACACTTCAAGACGAAGCATATTGAGATTTGGTATCACTTCATCCGGGATCATATTAGGCGAGGGTAGATCGAGATCAACTATGTCAACACTCATGATAACCTTGCAGACATTTTCACGAAGCCCTTGGATGAAGCAAGATTTCGCGAGTTAAGGCATGAACTTAATATCATTGATTCGAGCAATATGGCTTGAACTCTTGCACACCCCACCATACTCATCTTGATGTCTTGTTTAGGTGTAGGCATGGACATAGGGGGAGTGTTTTTCTCTTAATGAACTCTCCCTCCCCCATTATGCATAAATTGATCAACTCTTTCACGTTAGCCATTTGTTGATGGTACTTGTGCTTCAAAGATGAGTTTTGGTCATGGGCCCAAGGATAATTCTTCGTGGTGTCGTACCATTTAACTCAAACATAGGTGGCTCCGGCCACCGCCCTTGTGCAAGGGTGTTTTCCTTGTTGTGTGTTTCCTTTTGCCTTGCTCCTTCAGTTCTCCTAGATGCTTGAATTCTCCAAGGAGTGGCTTTTATTGTTTGCTTCTTGCTCTCTTGGGGACTTCACTATCATAATACAGTGTCTTTCTTCCATCCTAAGCCTTCTCATCCCAAGCCATCTTTTCCAAATGTACACATGTTTGATCTCTTTCTACATGGGCTGATGCATCTAGGCGGTACAACCGGTGGTCAGAACGGTTCTACCGCTCTTCCACTATGTTGTTTAGTCCCAGCGGTACTTCTGGTCATGCACGAGCGGTTCCACCGCGCTTGCTTGTACCTATACCAATGGCCGGTAGTACCGGTTTTTGGAAGCGGTACTACCGCTGCTTCTGGCGTGGAAGTACCGCCCTCAAACACCGGCTAGCTATAGGAGCGGTACCACCGACTGACTTCTGGGCGCATATATAAAGGGCGCGGGTTGACAGGGGTATTCTATTTCCCCTTTGCACCCGTCCCTCCTCTAAACCCTAGCCGCCGGTTGCTCCGCCCATTGCCCCGGAGCGCCCTCAGGCGTTCTGAATTGGTCGGCCCTTCATCGGTTCCGCTCCGTGGAGGTCGCCTCTCTACCGATCTCCTCCCATGGATACCGGTAATGCCCCGTTTCCTATTGTTCTTAGGGTTCCTTTGTGTTGAATCCTTTCTCTAGGGCATTGCTCATACTCCCGCATTTTTGGCCAAATGATTGGTGGGAGATATCCTTATAAACGCCTCCTTTTCTTGTGTGTAGTTAGAAGTAGGAATATTGCATCTAGATTCAAAGTAGAGTTGTACCTATTCTTCAACTCGATAGATCCGCTCTTAGCGGTATTACCGCTCCTTGCGAGCGGTACTACCGCTCAGGCGGTTCTACCGGTCGAACAACCGCAACAACTGCTTTCTCTGAACCCATCTGCATTGTTCTTCTTCTACTTACATACATGAGATTTATTCTTCTGATCTTGTGTACATTCCTCTCATCTTTGCTGGGGTATCTATGTGCTCTCTGTGTGCGTTTGCAGGTGGCTCTAGCTCTCGTGCTGTTCAGAAGCCTCAGAACACCAAGAAGAGGGCCCGTAGGGGCAAACCATCGGATGACAGTGAGGATACTCGCGAGGTTGTGATCCGTACCAAAGCCACTCACCGGGAGAAGTCTGCTGCTGCCAAGCAGCATGCTGCGTTGCCAATGCACAAGTGGAAGCTTACGGACTGGGAAAAGTTCCGTTTCCAGGATCCCTACTCTGTGGCACCGCATCCTCGTTGGAACAAACCTCAGTTCTGGAATGATTTGTAGATAAGGGTTGTGTCAGAAATTTTCGAGCACCACAAGAACAAGTTCACCCGGATGTGGTCCATTGACCTCCATCACTGGAGGAGCAACCCTGGTTAATTTGGAGAGGCTCTGGAAATCTGTGACGAGTTTGATTTGATCAAGCTCATGACTGTGAATTGTGACTTCGATGTGCAGCTCATTCATCAATTCTATGCTACCGTCCACTTCGGCACCGATGATGCGCGTCACCTGTCCTTTATGTGCCATGATGAGTTCTTTCATGTCCCTTGGAGAGCCTTCTGCAATGCTCTTGGCTATGAGGATACCGGGTTGGAAGGCCAAGGTGGTCTCCATCCTCACGACCGAGCCCACCCCATGTACAAGGAGAAGCTTGCCCCTCTGTACATCCCGGGTCATGGTATCGTGGGTAAGTCCAATGACCTTCTACCAGTCTATGATATTCTGCATCGTGTGTTCCACTGTGTGCTGCTACCCAAGGTTGGGAATCAAGATGATATTTATGCTTATCTTGTGGATTTGCTTGTGGCCATGAAGACCAAGAGGGGTTCCGGTGCCACTTTTGATGTCTCCAAGTGGATGTGAGAGGAGATGTACAATATGGTGTGGTACCGCAAGGTACCGATCTATGCTCCTTTTGTGATGCAGTTTCTGAAATCCGTTTGGGCAGTCTGGAGGCCAGGAGAATCTCTCACCACTCCGGCTAATCTCACGGATCATGAGGTTAAGGTGTTGAGGAAGAAGAAGCATAAGACTCCTTGTTTTTCTACGCGCAATCAGGAGGATGTGTTTGCTACCTCGGATGACGAGGACTTTGAGTTGGGGCCTAGGGTCCAGCCCTCGTGGGTTGAGAAGCTGACTTCCAAGGTCAAGAAGACTTTTTGCTTGTAGGCTCATATTCAGAAGAAGCTCTACATGGCCCATGTTGCTGAGAAGATGGCGCGTCGCAGGCAGATTCAGTTGATGAGGCACCTCAATGTGCCATATGTGAAGAGTGGCTCCGAGAAGACCATCACTCCTGAGGATACGTGGTGCTTGGAGAACTGTCAGTGGTCTGATGAAGCGCCTGCTACCTCTACTGTCCGTGGTCCTGAGGGTACTACCGCGGAGTCTGGGGAGTCTGAGGAGGCTGAGGAGCCTGATGCTGCTGCTGCTGATGATGATGATGATGGTTCTGACGATTCCGCGGCGGCAGGCGAGGAGATCTACTGAGCCTCGGGACGCTAGCTTCACTCTTTTCCTTTTTGGTGTCTTGATGCCAAAGGGGGAGAAAACTCTATTAGGTCACGGGAGTTGCATGGGGGGTTCGTTTGCAGTTGTTGTCTTCAGTTGCTCTATTTGCTCCGCTTTCACTTTGTAGTGTCTTGTGAACTTGTGTTGTGACCTTGTGCATGGTGTGAGACATGTGTCCCTTATCTCTTTTATCTATGCTCTTCTCTATCAGTAGAGCTTGCGTGTTAATGGTGCCATTATCCTTTGCTCTACTATTTTGTTCTGCTTATACGTACCTTATGTATGTTTTTTTCGTTTCGCTGTCACTGGTTGGTCTATAAAATCTAGGGGGAGCATTGTTCCTAGTGTCACCATTTTTCATTCCAAAAGCAAACTTGAGGGAGCCCCGTCTATATTTTCTAGATCTCCCGTGCTTTTTGAGTGGTTGTCATCATCCACCAAAAAGGGGGAGATTGTAAGGGCATCTTCTACCTTAGGGTTTTGGTGATGATGACAACACTCGTGTGGACTAATCGTGCATCCTAGTTTTCTCAGGTACACATTGTGTGGCCCAAGACGGCTAGGCCCTCCCTCTATGCGGAAAGGATCGAAGATGGAGTTTCCGACATTTTTTTATTCCTTTGGTCGTAGGATATCCATACTATTAAGAGGGAATCCACATCGGAAGGTATTGGGTGAATCACTAGACGTACACATTCCTTGCACCCACCATATACCCTCCATTCGAGGAGAGAGTGGTTCCCAAAAGTCCTCTATGACTGTGCAGTTTTGCTCATGGCGGTAGTACCGCTCAAGAGAGCGGTTGTACCGCTGGCATGCAGCTCCGATCAAACCACCGCTCCAAGTACCGCTCAGGGGTGAACCCTTCTGTACCGGGTATGATGGTAGACCGGTGGTGGGACAGAAGTTCTGATTTGTCTTGACTAACCGGTACTACCGGTGTTCAGGGCAGTAGAACTGCCTAGAACTCCACTGCCCAGGAATTGCTGGTCCAGCAGTATCTCTGGCCCAACCACCTCTCTAACTACCGATCTAGGGTGAAACCTTCTGGCTGTGAAGCGGTTGTCGAGCGGTCATGGAACGGTAGTTCTGGTGTATTCCGATATACCGGTACTACGGGTTGCCCCACCAGAAGTACCGCCTTGGTGCCCAAGGAGGGGTTTCCCGCATTCACCAGTTGTACCGGTGATCTTTGCGGAAGTACCACTCCTATGGGTTTCTGCGCATAACGGTTGGATCTGAGGGGACCCTATTTAAGGTGCTTCTCCCACCTCGCACCTACCTTTTTCCTCCCTCTCTCCTCCATTAATGCCTTTGAAGCTTTCTTGCCCGATCTCTCTCTATAGCCACTCAAACTCGTTGATTTGCTAGGGATTGAAGGAGGAGACCTAGATCTACACTCTCACCAAAGGAAACTTGTTTCCCCCATACCTTCTTGTGTGGATTTTGTTACTCTTGGGTGCTTGGGCACCCTAGATGGAAGAGGTCATTTCGGAGCCACATTCCATTGTGGTGAAGCTTCGGGGTTTCGTTGGGAGCCTCCAATTAAGTTGTGGAGAGAGCCTCAACCTTGTTTGTAAAGGTCCGGTTGCCGCCTTCAAGGGCACCAATAGTGGAATCACGGCATCTCGCATTGTGTGAGGGCGTGAGGAGAATACGGCGGCCCTATTTGCTTCTTGGGGAGCATTGTGCCTCCACACTGCTCCAACGGATGCGTACTTCCCCTCAAAAGGAAGGAACTTCGGTAACACATCCTCGTCTTCACCGGCTCCACTCTTGGTTATCTCGTACCTTTACTTGTGCAAGCTTATATTGTGTTGCATCTCTTGCTTGCTTGTATGCTCATTGTTGTTGCATCATGTAGGTTGCTCACCTAGTTGCATATCAAGACAACCTACTTTGATCCAAAGTTTAAATTGGTAAAGAAAAGCTAAAAATTGTTAGTTGCCTATTCCCCCGCCCCCTCTAGTCAACTATATCGATTCTTTCACCCCGGGTCTTCTTTCTCATATATTTGCCTTGCGATCTACTTTTCCTTTACATTTTTATTCAGATCTATTAAACCAAAAATCCATAAATACCTTGCTGCAATTTATTCTATTTGGCGTTCGATCTATCAATATTTACAACTTTACCTCACGTCTGTTAGTCTATCTTGAGGCGTCGTACCCCGAAAGGGATTGACAACCCCTTTAACACATCGGGTTGCGAGGTGTTGTTATTTGTGTGCAGGGGTTGTTTACATTGTGTTGCTTGGTTCACCTACTGGTTCGATAACCTTGGTTTCATAACTGAGGGAAATACCTACCGTCGCTGTGCTACATCATCCCTCCCTCTGTAGGGAAATACCGACGTCGTTCCAGCTACCATCAAGGAGAATTTCTGGCACCGTTGCCGGGGAGGATCTTCAACACAAACCAGGTTCCTGATCACAAATCTCATCTCCTCGCAATTTACATTATTTGCCATTTACCTCTCGTTTTCCTCTCCCCCACTTCACAAAAAATTGCCGTTTTATTCACCTCTCTTTTTCGTTTGCCGTTTTCTCGCCATGTCCGATCTCAAAAAGGCTAGGGGTTTTCCCCCTAGTCTTAATGCTTTGGATAGCCCCTCTGTCCTCTCAAAGCTCATAAACAATGATGCTATGGTAGGATCTACCGGGGCTATTGAAAAATCTTAACCATTGTGATGAAGATGATCCTGGAACTTTTCGTTATTTACTTGATGAATCTTTGAAAGATGCTTGGGATAGGTTATTGAGAATTCAAGCTAGCTATGTGCCTCAATATCAGATAGAGATATACCTGAAAAGTTTTTATGATGGTTTACCTTCTTCCTTAAAGCAAGTTTTAGATTCTATATTTGAAAACGGTTTTCTTGAAGGGGATGCCGTTGATACTTATGAGAAGATGAAATCCATATTTGGGCACCCTAAAGGAGAAAATGTTGAATCAACTACTCTTATGTGCTTTTATCAAAAGGAAATAATTAAAGAGATGAAGGCTAGTTTAGATACGAATTTTCTCAACTTGCTTAATCTTTCTTCTGCTATGAATGGCCATGTGCTTTATCAAGACATAAAATTAAATGCCATTGATAGAAAATTTTCTCTTTTCTTTCCTATGAACAAAGATGACAAAACTTAGATCCATGCTTTATGCCTAGCTAAGGGCGTAAAACTATAGCGCTTGTTGGGAGGCAACCCAATGAATAAAATTTATTTTTGCCTTTTGCTTTCTGTTCTTGAGTGTTAGCAAAATTATGCTACTGTTATGATTGTGTTTTTTATGTTTTTATTAGTGTTTGTGCCAAGTAAAGCCTTTAGGATCTTCTTGGGCAATAGTTGTTTGATCTTGCTGAAAAAATAGAAAATTTTACGCTCACGAAATTAATTTTCATTTTTTACCAGAGCGCAATAAAATACCCATTCCAATTGCAGTAGATCAATAACAAATTTCCCAGGTCGACCTAATTTTTCAGAGTTTTTTTAGTTACGGAAGTATTCAAAATAGTCGGATTGCTACAGACTGTTCTGTTTTGACAGATTCTGTTTTCTTTGTGCTGTGTGCCTATTTTGATGGCTCTATGGTTTTCTTTGATGAGTTTTTGCCATAGAAAAGTTGGAGTACAGTAGATATAATATAGAAAAAAATATGAATTGGTTTGATACAGCATTTATAGTAGTGGTTTATTATTCTTATACTAACGGATCTCACGAAGGCTTTGTTGAGTTTTGTGTGATTGAAGTTTTCAAGTTTTGGTTATCTTACGATGGATGAAGGAAGGATGTAAGAGCCTAAGCTTGGGGATGCCCAGACATCCCAATCTATTATCCAAGAATGAACAACCAACTAAGCTTGGGGATGCCCCCGAGTGGCATCCCCGCTTTCTTCCAACAACTATCAGTATTTTACTCGAGACTATATTTTTATTCGTCACATGATATGTGTTTTGCTTGGAGCGTCTTGTATGATATGTGTATTTGCTTGTTTTATTTTGTGTTTTGAGTCATCAATCCTTGTGGGACACACCTATTTGAGAAAGCCAAAATTATGTCATGACTTGTTAGAATTGCTCTCTATGCTTCACTTAAATCTGTTATGAGCTAGGATTTGCTCTAGTGCTTCACTTATATCTTTTTGAGCACGGTGTGCTTTGTTATTTTTGAAGAAATGCTCTCTTGATTCACTTAGATTTATTTGAGAGTTAGTAAAATTTTGAAGAAATTCTCTCTTGCTTCACTTAAATTATTTTGAGAGAAAGAAAATTTGTTATGCTCATGATCTTCACTTATATTTGTTTGAGCTTATGAAAATCAACACACGAAAATTAGTGCCAAAGTGAGAGATATCCAAGAAGGATAAAGTAAAAGAAAATGTCATGAAGATCATTGGACAAAATAAACTTGATTCTTAGTAATACTTTTGAGATATGATGATGGGATATGTGAGTTATGTTGATGATAATTGTGCTTTAGTAGGAATATTAGTGTTAAAGTTTGTGATTCCCTATGCATGCACGAAAGTCAATAATCATGCAATGAAAATTATATCCTACTTGTGGTGCATTATTCGGTGTTAATTATGCTTAATGTTTGCTTATGAGATTATCCGTTTCTTGGTTGGTCGCTTCCGAATCTTTTTGCTAGCCTTCATTCTGCATTAAGTATGACCTCTACTTATGCATCCAAAATCCTTTAAACCAGTTTTGCCACATGAGTCCACTATATCTACCTATATGCGGCATTCTCTTGCCGTTCTAAGCAAAATTGCATGTGCCATCTCTAATTTTCAAAATAAACTTCTCTTTTGTGTGTTTGTTTCGCTCGCGGGGCGGTGAGGGGTGGCTAATTTTTTCCATGCTAGATGTGTTATTCTCAAGATGAGTGTTTATTCACTTGTCATTGCACGAGAGTAAGGCAAAGGTATTAGGTATGCCCAGTCCTGAAATGCAAAAAGAAATGAATTTACTTTATGTTGTCAAATAATAAATTCCTTGGAAAGTGTTGGTATGGAGGGCACCCGTGGATATGGTTAGCCATGGAAAGTCAAAGTTATGGTGGAAAAAGGAATAAACTTTATTTTCTGTTTGGGAACCGCCTATGATATATCTATGCATGGAAATTATTGTGAACTCTAAGTCGTTTTCGTTGGTGGGATGGATACACCTCCCAAAATATTTTTATCTCAAATTTTTCGCTTTGAGCTCCGGCACCTCTACAAATCCCTACTTCCCTCTGCGAAGGGCCTTTCTTTTACTTTATGCAATTTTTATTTTGAAATTTGAGTCTCCATCTTCTCTCATAAAAGCACCAACTAGGAGCAATATGATCATGCTCAGTATTGGGTGTAGTTAATATCCGAGTGTGTTTCATGAATGGATTAATGTTTGAGCATGATGGGCTAGGGATAACTTATTTTAGCTTTGATATTTTGAAAGACATGGTTGCTTGTTGATATGCTTGAGTATCTAAATTATTATGTCAAAACTAGACTATTGCTTTGAATCACATAAAAGTCCAAATGTCCATGCTATAAAGAAAAGAATATGTTATGACTTGATGAACAACACTCCACATCAAAAATTCTGTTTTTATCACTTACCTACTCGAGGACGAGTAGGAGTTAAGCTTGGGATGCTGATACGTCTCCAACGTATCTATAATTTTTGATTGTTCCATGTTGTTTTATTATCAATCTTGGATGTTTTATAATCATTTTATTGTCATTTCATACCATTTTTTGGTACTAACCTATTGACATAGTGTCAAGTGTCAGTTGTTGTTTTTTCCATGTTTTTTACGTCGCAGAAAATCAATATCAAACGGAGTCCAAATGCCACGAAATTTTACGGTGATTTTTTATGGGCCAGAAGGAAGGCAATGGGCCCTAGTTGCACCTGGGGGGTGCCCCGAGGGGGGCACAACTCACCAGGGCGCGTGCCCACTTCGGGTGCCCCCCGGACCGCCTCTTTGCTCTATAAATACCCCAAAAATACCAGAACCCTAGGAGAGCCAACGAAATATTCATCCAGCCGCCGCAGAGTCCAGAACCACCAGATCCAATCTAGACACCATCACGGAGGGGTTCACCACTTCCATTGGTGCCTCTCCGATGATGCGTGAGTAGTTCTTTGTAGACCTTCGGGTCCATAGTTAGTAGCTAGATGGCTTCATCTCTCTCTCTCTCTTGGTTCTCAATACAATGGTCTCCTGGAGATCCATATGATGTAACTCTTTTGCGGTTTGTTTGTTGGGATCGATGAACTTTGAGTTTATGATCAGATCTATGTTTTTATATCCATGAAAGTTATTTGAGTTTCTTTGATCTCTTATATGCATGATCTCTTATAGCCTCATATTTCTTCTTTGATGTTTGAGTTTTGTTTGGCCAACTTGATCTATTTATCTTGCAATGGGAAGAGATGCCCGGTAGTGGGTTCGATCTTACGGTGCTTGATCCCAGTGACAGAAAGGGAACCAACACATATGTATCGTTGCTACTAAAGATAAAAAGACGAGATCTATATCTACCGCCATATAGACAAACGGATCTTGTCTACATCATGTCATCGTTCTTATTGCATTACTCTATTTTTCTGTGAACTTAAAACACTAGATGCATGCTGGATAGCGATCGATGTGTGGAGTAATAGTAGTAGATGCAGGCAGGAGTCGGTCTACTAATCTTGGACGTGATGCTTATGTAATGGTCATTGCCTGGATATCATCATAATTATTTGAAGTTCTATCAATTGCCCAACAGTAATTTGTTTACCCACCGTTTGCTATTTTTCTCGAGATAAGCCACTAGTGAAACCTACGGCCCCCGGGTCTTCTTTCTCATATATTTGCCTTGCGATCTACTTTTCCTTTGCATTTTTATTCAGATCTATTAAACCAAAAATTCAAAAATACCTTGCTGCAATTTATTCTATTTGGCGTTCGATCTATCAATATTTACAACTTTACCTCACATCCGTTTGCCTATCTTGAGGCGCCGTACCCCGAAAGGGATTGATAACCCCTTTAACACGTCGGGTTGCGAGGTGTTGTTATTTGTGTGCAGGGGCTGTTTACGTTGTGTTGCTTGGTTCACCTACTGGTTCGATAACCTTGGTTTCATAACTGAGGGAAATACCTACCGTCGATGTGCTACATCATCCCTCCCTCTCCAAGGAAATTTCGACGTAGTTCCAGCTACCATCAACATCATAGGTGGATGTCGCAATCCACTTGCCCGTGTTTACTGGGGGTGAAGTGTGATACGTCTTCGTCGTATCTATAATTTTTGATTGTTCCATGCCAATATTATACAACTTTCATATACTTTTGGCAACTTTTTATACTATTTTTGGGGACTAACATATTGATCCAGTGCCCAGTGCTAGTTCCTGTTTGTTGCATGTTTTATGTTCACAGAAAATCCATATCAAACGGAGTCCAAACGGAATAAAAACTGACGGAGATTTTTTTGGAATATATGTGATTTTTGGGAAGAAAAATCAATGCGAGACGATGCCCGAGGGGGCCACGAGGCAGGGGGCGCGCCCTGGGCCCTCGTGGCCAGCCCGTAAGGCGGTTGATGCCCTTATTTCGCTGCAAGAAAGCTAATATCCGGATAGAGACCGTGTTAAAATTTCAGCCCAATCGGAGTTACGGATCTCCGGGAATATAAGAAACGGTGAAAGGGTAGAATCTGAGAACGCAGAAGCAGAGAGAGACAGGGAGACAAGTCCAATCTCGGAGGGGCTCTCGCCCCTCCCATGCCATGGAGGCCATGGACCAGAGGGTAAGCCCTTCTCCCATCTAGGGAGAAGGTCAAGGAAGAAGAAGAAGAAGGGGGGCTCTCTCCCCCTCGCTTCCGGTGGCGCCGGAACACCGCCGGGGGCCATCATCATCACCGCAATCTACACCAACACCTCTGCCATCTTCACCAACATCTCCATCACCTTCCCCCATCTATCCACAACGGTACACTCTCCCACAACCAGCTGTACCCTCTACTTGAACATGGTGCTTTATGCTTCATATTATTGTTGGGGAACGTAGCAATAATTCAAAATTTTCCTACGTGTCACCAAGATCAATCTAGGAGATGATAGCAACGAGAGAGAGGGAGTGCATCTTCATACCCTTGAAGATCGCTAAGCGAAAGTGTTACAAGAACGCGGTTGATGGATTCGTACTCACAGCGATTCAAATCGCGGAAGATCCGATCTAGCGCCGAACGGACGACGCCTCCGCGTTCAACACACGTACAGCCCGGGGAAGTCTTCTCCTTCTTGATCCAGCAAGAGGAGAGGAGAAGTTGAGGGAGAACTCCGGCAGCACGACGGCGTGGTGGTGGAGTTTGTGGTATTCCTGCAGGGCTTCGCCAAGCTCTACGGACAAGAAGGAAGAGTTGGAGGAGGGAGGGGCGGCGCCAGGGAAGGGGTGCGGCTGCCCTCTCTCTCCCTCACTATATATAGGGGGAAGGGGGTGGAGGAGGCGCCCTAGGGTTCCCTAGGGGAGGGGCGGCGGCCACAGGGAAAACCCTAGATGGGTTTGGGTGCCCCCACCCCTAGGAAACTTGCCCCCCAAGCCGGGAGGGGTGGCTGCCCTAGGTGAGGCGCCCCCACCTCTCCAAGTTACGTGAGATGGGGTGGGAGGGGCGCTCAGCCCCTTAGTGGGCTGATGTGCCCCTTCCCCTTGGCCCATAAGGCCCCCCAACGCTTGTCGGGGCCTCCGAAACCCCTTTCGGACATGATGGTCGTCACCCGGTACCCCCAGAACAATTCCGGAACTCCTCGTCACGTCCGGGATCTCATCCAGGACTCCGAACAACCTTCGGTAACCACATACTATTTCCCATAACTACTCTAGCGTCACCGAACCTTAAGTGTGTAGACCCTACGGGTTCGGGAACCATGCAGACATGATCGAGACATCTCTCCGGCCAATAACCAATAGCGGGATCTGGATACCCATATTGGCTCCCACATGTTCCATGATGATCTCATCGGATGAACCACGATGTCGGGGATTCAATCAATCCCGTATACAATTCCCTTTATCTATCGGTATGTTACTTGCCCGAGATTTGATCGTTGGTATCACCATACCTCGTTTAATCTCGTTACCGGCAAGTCTCTTTACTCGTTCCGTAACGCATGATCCCGTGGCTAACTCATTAGTCACATTGAGCTCATTATGATGATGCATTACCGAGTGGGCCCAAAGATACCTCTTCGTCACACGGAGTGACAAATCCCAGTCTCGATTCGTGCCAACCCAACAGACACTTTCGGAGATACCTGTAGTGCACCTTTATAGCCACCCAGTTACGTTGTGACATTTGGTACACCCAAAGCATTCCTACGGTATCCGGGAGTTGCACAATCTCATGGTCTAAGGAAATGATACTTGACATTAGAAAAGATTTAGCAAACGAACTACACAATCTTGTGCTATGCTTAAGATTGGGTCTTGTCCATCACATCATTCTCCTAATGATGTAATCTCGTTATCAATGACATCCAATGTCCATGGTCAGGAAACCATGACCATCTATTGATCAACGAGCTAGTCAACTAGAGGATTACTATGGACATGTTGTGGTCTATGTATTCACACATGTATTACAGTTTCTAGTTAATACAATTATAGCATGAACAATAGATAATTATCATGAACAAGGAAATACAATAATAACCATTTTATTGTTGCCTCTAGGGCATATTTCCAACAGTCTCCCACTTGCACTAGAGTCAATAATCTAGTTCACATCACTATGTGATTGTAATGAATCCAACACCCATGGGGTATCTCGCTTGCTAAAGAGGTTTATTAGTCAATGGGTCTGAACCTTTCAGATCCATGTGTGCTTTACAGATCTCTATGTCATCTTGTAGATGCAGCTACCACGCGCTACTTGGAGCTATTCCAAATAACTGCTCTACTATACGAATCCGCTTTACTATTCAGAGTCATCCGGATTAGTGTCAAAGTTTGCATCGACGTAACCCTTTACAACGAACTCTTTTACCACCTCCATAATCGAGAAAATTCCTTAGTCCACTAGTTACTAAGGATAAGTTCAACCGCTGTCATGTGATCCATTCCTGGATCACTCTTGTACTCCTTAACTGACTCATGGCAAGGCACACTTCAGGTGCGGTACACGGCATAGCATACTGTAGAGCCTACGTATAAAGCATAGGGGACGGCCTTCGTCCTTTCTCTCTCTTATGCTGTGGTCAGGTCTTGAGTCTTACTCAATACTCACACCTTGTAACATAGCCAAGAACTCCTTCTTTGCTGATCTATTTTGAACTCCTTCAAAATCTTGTCACAGTATGTATTCATTTGAAAGTACTATTAAGCGTTTTTGATATATCCTTATAGATCTTGATGCTCAATGTTCAAGTAGCTTAATCCAGGTTTTCCATTAAAAAACACTTTTCAAATAACCCTGTATGCTTTACAGAAATTCTACATCATTTCTGATCAACAATATGTTAACAACATATACTCATCAAAAATTCTATAGTGCTCCCACTCACTTCTTTGGAAATACAAGTTTCTCATAAACTTTGTATAAACCCAAAATCTTTGATCATCTCATTAAAGTGTACATTCCAACTCCGAGATGCTTACTCCAGTCCTTAGAAGGATTGCTAGAGCTTTGCATACTTGTTAGCATCTTTCAGGATTGACAAAACCTTCTGGTTGTATCACATACAACCTTTCCTCAAGAAAATCGTCGAGGAAACAATGTTTTGACATCCTATCTGCAAGATTTCATAAATAATGCAGTAACTGCTAACATAATTCCAACAGACTCTTAGCATCGCTACGAGTGAGAAAGTCTCATCGTAGTCAACTCCTTGAACTTGTCGGAAAACATCTTAACGACAAGTCGAGCTTTCTTAATGGTGACACTTACCATCATTGTCCATCTTCCTTTTAAAATCCATCTGCACCCAACAGCCTTACGACCATCAAGTAGTTCTTCCAAAGTCTATACTTTGTTTTTATACATGGATCCTCTCTCGGATTTTATGGCCTCGAGCCATTCGTCGGAATCCGGGCCCACCATCGCTTCTCCATAGCTCGTAGGTTCATTGTTGTCTAGCAACATGACTTCCAAGACAGGATTATGTACCACTCTGAAGTAGTATGCATCATTGCCGACCTATGAGGTTTGGTAGTGACTTGATCTGAAGTTTCATGATCACTATCATAAGCTTCCACTTCAATTGGTGTAGGTGCCACAGGAACAACTTCCTGTGCCCTGCTACACACTATTTGAAGTGACGGTTCAATAACCTCATCAAGTCTCCATCATCCTCCCACTCAATTCTTTCGAGAGAAACTTTTCCTCGAGAAAGGACCCGTTTCTAGAAACAATCACTTTTGCTTCCGGATCTGAAATAGGAGGTATACCCAACTGTTTTGGGTATTCTATGAAGATGCATTTATCCTCTTTGGGTTCGAGCTTATCAGCCTGAAACTTTTTCACATAAGCGTCGCAGCCCCAAACTTTTAAGAAACGACAGCTTAGGTTTTTCTAAACCATAGTTCATACGGTGTCGTCTCAAAGGAATTGCGTGGTGCCCTATTTAAAGTGAATGCGGTTGTCTCTAATGCCTAACCCATAAACGATAGTGGTAATTCGATAAGAGACATCATGGTATGCACCATATCCAATAGGGTGCAGTTATGATGTTCGGACACACCATCACACTATGGTGTTCCAGGCGGTATTAGTTGTGAAACAATTTCCATAATGTCTTAATTGTGTGCCAAACTTGTAACTCAGATATTCATCTCTATGATCATATCATAGACATTTTATCATCTTGTCACGACGATCTTCAACTTCACTCTAAAATTACTTAAACCTTTCAATAATTCAGACTTGTGTTTCATCAAGTAAATATACTCAGCATCTACTCAAATCATCTGTGAAGTAAGAACATAACGATATCCACTGCGTGCCTCAACACTCATTGGACTACACAGATCAAAATGTATTACTTCCAACAAGTTGCTTTCTTGTTCCATCTTACTGAAAATGAGGCCTTTCAGTCATCTTGCCCATGTGGTATGATTTGCATGTCTCAAGTGATTCAAAATCAAGTGAGTCCAAACGATCCATCTGTATGGAGTTTCTTCATGCATATCTACCAATAGACATGGTTCGCATGTCTCAATCTTTTCAAAAACGAGTGAGTCCAAAGATCCATCAACATGGACTTCTTCATGTGTTTTATACCAACATGACTCAAATGGCAGTGCCACAAGTATGTGGTACTATCATTACTATCTTATATCTTTTGGCATGAACATATGTATCACTACGATCGAGATTCAATAAACCATTCATTTTAGGTGCAAGACCATTGAAGGTATTATTCAAATAAACAGAGTAACCATTATTCTCCTTAAATGAATAACCGTATTGCGATAAACATAATCCAATCATGTCTATGCTCAATGCAAACACCAAATAACAATTATTTAGTTTTAACACCAATCCCGATGGTAGAGGGAGTGTGCGATGTTTGATCACATCAACCTTGGAAACACTTCCAACACATATCGTCATCTCACCTTTAGCTAGTCTCCGCAGCCTTTTATTTCGAGTTACTAACACTTAGCAACCGAACCGGTATTTTTTACCCTGGTGCTACTAGGAGTACTAGTAAAGTACACAATAATATAACGTATATTCAAAATACCTCTGTCGACCTTGCCAGCCTTCTCATCTACCAAGTATCTAGGGTAGTTCTGCTTCAGTGACCGTTCCCCTCATTACAGAAGCACTTAGTCTCGGGTTTGGGTTCAACCTTGGGTTTCTTCACTAGAGCAGCAACTGATTTGCCGTTTCATGAAGTATCCCTTCTTTCCCTTGCCCTTCTTGAAACTAGTGGTTTAACCATCAACAATTGATGCTCCTACTTGATTTCTACTTTCGCGGTGTCAAACATCGCGAGTTGCTCAAGGATCATCATGTCTATCCCGATATGTTATAGTTCATCACGAAGCTCTAATAGCTTGGTGGCAGTGACTATGGAGAACCATCACTATCTCATCTGGAAGATTAACTCCCACTCGATTCAAGCGATTGTAGTACTCAGACAATCTGAGCACATGCTCAACGATTGAGCTTTTCTCCCTTAGTTTGCAGGCTTAAGAAACTTGTCAGAGGTCTCATACCTCTTGACGTGGGCACTAGTCTGAAATCCCAATTTCAGTCTTTGGAACATCTCATATGTTCTGCGACATTTCAAAAACGTCTTTGGTGCCACAATTCTAAACCATTAGCATTACGCACTGAACTATCACGTAGTCATCAAAACGCGTATGTCAGATGTTTCCCAACATCTACAGACGACGCTCGAGGTTCAGCACACCGAGCGGTGCATTAAGGACATAAGCCTTCTGCGCAGCAATGAGGATAATCCTCAGTTGACGGACCCAGTCCGCATAATTTCTACTATCAACTTTCAACTAAATTTTCTCTAGGAACATATCTTAAACAGTAGAACTAAAGTGTAAGCTACGACATAATTTGCAAAGACCTTTTGACTATGTTCATGATAATTAAGTTCATCTGATTATTTAATGAACTCCCACTTAGATAGACATCCCTTTAGTCATCTAAGTGATACATGATCCGAGTCAACTAGGCCGTGTCCGATCATCACGTGAGACGGACTAGTCATCATCGGTGAACATCTTCATGTTGATCATATCTACTATACGACTCATGTTCGATCTTTCGGTCTCTTGTGTTCCGAGGCCATGTCTGTACATGCTAGGCTCGTCAAGTCAACCTAAGTGTTTCGCATGTGTAAATCTGGCTTACACCCGTTGTATGCGAACGTTAGAATCTATCACACCCAATCATCACGTGGTGCTTCGAAACAACGAACCTTCGCAACGGTGCACAGTTAGGGGGAACACTTTCTTGAAATTTTAGTGAGGGATCATCTTATTTATGCTACCGTCGTTCTAAGCAAATAAGATGTAAACATGACAAACATCACATGCAAACCATAAAGTGACATGATATGGCCAATATCATCTTGCGCCTTTGATCTCCATCTTCGAGGCGCGGCATGAACACCATCGTCACCGGCATGACACCAAGATCTCCATCATCATGATCTCCATCATCGTGTCTTCATGAAGTTGCCTCGCCAACTATTACTTCTACTACTATGGCTAACGGTTAGCAATAAAGTAAAATAATTACATGGCATTTTCATTGACACGCAGGTCATAAATAAATTAAGACAACTCCTATGGCTCCTGCCGGCTGTCATACTCATCGACATGCAAGTCGTGATTCCTATTACAAGAACATGATCATTCTCATACATCACATATATCATTCATCGCATCCTTTTGGCCATATCACATCACATAGCATACCCTGCGAAAACAAGTTAGACGTCCTCTAATTATTGTTGCATGTTTTTTGTGGCTGCTATGGGTTTCTAGCAAGAACGTTTCTTACCTACGAAAAACCACAACGGTGATATGCCAATTGCTATTTAGCCTTCATAAGGACCCTTTTCATCGAATCCGATCCGACTAAAGTGGGAGAGACAGACACCCGCCAGCCACCTTATGCATCAAGTGCATGTCAGTCGGTGGAACTAGTCTCATGTAAGCATACGTGTAAAGTCAGTCCGGGCCGCTTCATCCCACAATGCCGCCAGATCAAGATAAGACTAGTAACCGTAAGCAAATTGAACAAATCATCGCCCACAACTGCTTTGTGTTCTACTCGTGCATAGAATCTACGCATAGACCTAGCTCATGATGCCACTGTTGGGGAATGTAGCAATAATTCAAAATTTTCCTATGTGTCACCAAGATCAATCTAGGAGATGCTAGAAACAAGAGAGAGGGATTGCATCTTCATACCCTTGAAGATCGCTAAGCGGAAGCATTACAAGAACACGGTTGATAGAGTCGTACTCGCGGCGATTCAAATCGTGCAAGATCCGATCTAGCGCCGAACAGACGGCGCCTCCGTGTTCAACACACGTACAGCCCAGGGACATCCCCTCCCTCTTGATCCAGCAAGAGGAGAGGAGAAGTTGAGGGAGAACTCCGGCAGCACGACGGCGTGGTGGTGGAGTTTGTGGTATTCCTGTAGGGCTTCGCCAAGCTCTACAGGGGAGAAGGAAGAGTTGGAGGAGGGAGGGGCTGCGCCAGGGAAGGGGTGCGGCTGCCCTCTCTCTCCCTCACTATATATAGGGGGAAGGGGGTGGAGGAGGCGCCCTAGGGTTCCCTAGGGAGGGGCGGCGGCCACAGGGGAAACCCTAGATGGGTTTGGGCGCCCCCACCCCTAGGAAACTTGGCCCCCAAGCCGGGAGGGGTGGCTGCCCTAGGTGAGGCGCCCCCACCTCTCCAAGTTACGTGAGATGGGGTGGGAGGGGCGCTCAGCCCCTTAGTGGGATGATGTGCCCCTTCCCCTTGGCCCATAAGGCCCCCCAACGCTTGTCGGGGCCTCCGAAACCCCTTTCGGACACGCTGGTCGTCACCTGGTACCCCTGGAACAATTCCGGAACTCCTCATCACGTCCGGGATCTCATTCGGGACTCCGAACAATCTTCGGTAACCACATACTATTTCCCATAACAACTCTAGCGTCAGTTAACCTTAAGTGTGTAGACCCTACGGGTTCGGGAACCATGCAGACATGACCGAGACATCTCTCCGACCAATAACCAATAGCGGGATCTGGATACCCATATTGTCTCCCACATGTTCCACGATGATCTCATCAGATGAACCACGATGTTGGGGATTCAATCAATCCCGTATACGATTCCCTTTGTCTATCGGTATGTTACTTGCCCGAGATTCGATCGTCGGTATCCCCATACCTCGTTCAATCTCGTTACCGGCAAGTCTCTTTACTCGTTCCGTAACGCATGATCCTGTGGCTAACTCATTAGTCACATTGAGCTCATTATGATGATGCATTACCGAGTGGGCCCAGAGATACCTTTCCATCATATGGAGTGACAAATCCCAGTCTCGATTCGTGCCAACCCAACAGACACTTTCGGAGATACCTGTAGTGCACCTTTATAACCACCCAGTTACGTTGTGATGTTTGGTACACCCAAAGCATTCCTACGGTATCCGGGAGTTGCACAATCTCATGGTCTAAGGAAATGATACTTGACATTAGAAAAGCTTTAGCAAACGAACTACGCGATGTTGTGCTACGCTTAAGATTGGGTCTTGTCCATCACATCATTCTCCTAATGATGTGATCCCGTTATCAATGACATCCAATGTCCATGGTCAGGAAACCATGACCATCTATTGATCAACGAGCTAGTCAACTAGAGGCTTACTAGGGACATGTTGTGGTCTATATATTCACACATGTATAATGGTTTCCAGTTAATACAATTATAGCATGAACAATAAACAATTATCATGAACAAGGAAATACAATAATAACCATTTAATTATTGCCTCTAGGGCATATTTCCAACAATTATTATCCAATGACGTGTTGCCATCCTATGATGTCTGAGTAGATTTTCGTTGTCCTATCGGTGATTGGTGAATTACTATGATTGATTTAATTTTCTTGTGGTTATGTTGTTGTCCTTTGGTGCCCATCATATGAGCGCGTGCGTGGATCACACCATAGGGTTAGTTGTATGTTGATAGTACTATGTATTGGAGGGCAAGAGTGACAGAATATTCAACCTAGCATAGAAATTAATACATACGGGGTTGAAGGGGGGCCAATATATCTTAATGATATGGTTGGGTTTTACCTTAATGAACGTTAGTAGTTGCGGATGCTTGCTAATAGTTCCAATCATAAGTGCATAGAATTCCAAGTCAGGGATGACATGCTAGCAGTGGCCTCTCCCACATAAAACTTGCTATCGGTCTAGTAAAGTAGTCAATTGCTTAGGGACAATCTCGTAACTCCTACCACCACTTTTCCACACTCGCTATACTAACTTTATTGTTTCTTTATCTAAACAGCCCTTACTTTTTATTTACGCGCTCTTTATTATCTTGCAAACCTATCCAAAAACACCTACAAAGTACTTCTAGTTTCATACTTGTTCTAGGTAAAGCGAACGTTAAGCGTGCGTAGAGTTGTATCGATGGTCGATAGAACTTGAGGGAATATTTGTTCTACCTTTAGCTCCTCATTGGGTTCGACACTCTTACTTATCGAAAGAGGCTACAATTGATCCCCTATACTTGTGTGTTATCAAGACCTTTTTCCGGCGCCGTTGCCGGGGAGCAATAGCGTGGGGTGAATATTCTCGTGTGTGCTTGTTTGCTTTATCACTAAGTTATTTTTATTTGATGTTCTAAGTTGTTCTCTATCTTTAGTTATGGATATGGAACACGAAATACCAAAAAAGTAGGTGTGCTTGCTACTCATGGAGATGTGGAACCTCCTAAAACCCTCGATGCTGGTTATGTGAAAGAGATTATGTACTACTTTGATAATCCTGAGAAAACCCCATTCAATTATGTTATGGGAGACACGTTGGATCAACATGAATACTTTAGGGATTATCGCTTGACTCAAAATGGAAACTATTATGGGATCAAATTCATATGTTGCATTGGTATGCTCGGGAACTATGCTTGAGATATGACTATACTTGTTGCTCTAGGATGAAGGCTCCACACCTTCCCTTTTCATGCAAATTTAATGATGATAAAACCTTGGCTTCTTATGCTAATGGTATATATGATTACTATGATGTGGAACAAATAGAAGAATTTGTTGCTTTTATGGGTGCTTATGAAATTGAATCTTTGTTTAAAGAGTGTGAAAATTTTGATGATTCAGTTTATAGACCTGAAAATTTAGCTATCCTTAAATATTGCTATGAGAATTATGAATACAATGCCGATATTGATGCGTTTATTGACAAAGTCTCCGCTGTCCAAGAAGAGACTAATATTTTGCAGGAGTCTATGGAAGAAGAAATTAATGACATTCTGAGCTCATTGGATGAAAAAGATGAGGAGGAGAGTGAAGAACAAAAGGAGAAAGAGCGGATTGATCACCCGTGCCCGCCTTCTAATGAGAGTAACTCTTCAACTCATACATTGTTTAATTTCCCTTCATGATTACCGAAGGATGATTGCTATGATGATTGTTATGATCCCGTTGATTCTCTTGAGATTTCCCTTTTTGATGATACTTGCTATGCTTGTGGCCAAGATGCCAATATGAATTATGCTTATGGAGATGAACTTGCTATAGTTCCTTATGTTAAACATGAAATTGTTGCTATTTCACCCACGCATGATAGTCCTATTATCTTTTTGAATTCTCCCAACTACACTATATCGGAGAAGTTTACCCTTATTAAGGATTATATTGATGGGTTGCGTTTTACTATTACACATGATGATTTTGATAGATATAATATGCATGTGCTTGCTGCTCCTACTTGAAATTATTATGAGAGAGGAACTACATATCCGCCTCTTTATGTTTCCAACACGAAAAAATTGCAAGAAACTGTTTATACTATGCATTGTCCTTTACTTTGTGTGCATGAATTGTTTTTTATGACATGCCGATGCATAGGAAGAGAGTTAGACTTTGTCATTACATTATATATTTTACTTTGTTCTCACTACTAAATTATAAATCATTGTTAATTAAAATTGGCTTTGATATACCTTGGGATCCGGGTGGATCCATTACTTGAGCACTATATGCCTAGCTTAATGGCTTTAAAGAAAGCGCTGCCAGGGAGACAACCTGGAAGTATTAGAGAGTCATTATTTTTGTTGTGTGCTTTTATAAAGTTTAAAAATAAAAATAATGTGCCAAGGTTTGCCTTTAAGATGTTTTAGATTACTTGTTGGTTTGTGCGGTGTAGGACAGAAACTTTGGCTGTAGTGCGCGATTTTACTTTTTTTTTACTGGAACGTCAAACGGTTCTGAAACTTTATTCAATGTATTTATATATAAAATTTTTATTTTTCCTAATTTTGGTAGAATTTTTGGAGTAGCACAGGTATGGTGAATGTTTAGATTATTACAGACTGTTCTGTTTTAGACAGATTCTGTTTTTGATGCATAGTTTGCTTGTTTTGATGAAACTATGGATTTATATCAGTGGATTAAGCCATAAAAAATTTATATTACAGTAGCTAAAATGCAAAAACAAAATATGAATTGGTTCACAACAATACTTAGAGTAGTGATTTGCTTTATTACACTAACGGATCTTACCAAGTTTTCTTTTGAGTTTTGTGTGGATGAAGTGTTCAAAGATCGAGGATGTCTCGATGTGAGGAGAAGAAGGAGAGGAAAGAGCTCAAGCTTAGGGATGCCCAAGGCACCCCAATTACATATTCAAGGAGACTCAAGCGTCTAAGCTTGGGGATGCCCCGGAAGGCATCCCATCTTTCTTCAACAAGTATCGATATGTTTTCGGATTTGTTTCGTTCATGCGATATGTGCAAATCTTGGAGCGTCTTTTGCATTTAGTTTTCATTTTTATTTTATGCACCATGCTGGTATGAGATCGTCCTTGGTTGATTTATAGAATGCTCATTGAACTTCACTTATATCTTTTGAGTATGGCTTTATAGAATGCTTCATGTGCTTCGCTTATATCATTTGAAGTTTGGATTGCCTGTTTCTCTTCACATAGAAAACCGCCATTTGTAGAATGCTATTTTGCTTCACTTATATTTGTTAGAGCGTGGGCATATCTTTTGTAGAAAGAATTAAACTCTCTTTCTTCACTTATATCTATTTAGAGAGATGACAGGAACTGGTCATTCACATGGTTAGTCATAAAATCCTACATAAAACTTGTAGATCACTGAATATGATATGTTTTATTACTTGCAAGAGTTTTGCGATATAAAGGTGGTGATATTAGAGTCGTGCTAGTTGAGTAATTGTGAAATTGAGAAATACTTGTGTTGAGATTTGCAAGTCCCGTAGCATGCACGTATGGTGAACCGTTGTGTAACAAAGTTGGAGCATGAGGTATTTGTTGATTGTCTTCCTTATGAGTGGCGATCGGGGACGAGTGATGGTCTTGTCCTACCAATCTATCCCCGTAGGGCCATGCGTAGTAGTACTTTTCTTCGAGGGCTAATAAACTTTTGCAATAAGTAAAATGAGTTCTTTATGACTAATGTGAGTCCATGGATTATACGCACTCTCACCCTTCCATCATTGCTAGCCTCTTCGGTACCATGCATTGCCCTTTCTCACCTCGAGAGTTGGTGCAAACTTCGCCGGTGCATCCAAACCCCGTGATACGATACGCTCTATCACACATAAACCTCCTTATATCTTCCTCAAAACAGCCACCATACCTACCTATCATGGAATTTCCAAAGCCATTCCGAGATATATTGCCATGCAACTTCCATCATCATCATATACATGACTTGAGCATTTATTGTCATATTGCTTTGCATGATCGTAAGATAGCTAGCATGATGTTTTCATGGCTTGTCCGTTTTTTGATGTCATTGCTACGCTAGATCATTGCACATCCCGGTACACCGTAGGAGGCATTCATATAGAGTCATATCTTTGTTCTAGCATCAAGTTGTAATATTGAGTTGTAAGTAAATAAAAGTGTGATGATCATCATTATTAGAGCATTGTCCCAGTGAGGAAAGGATGATGGAGACTATGATTCCCCCACAAGTCGGGATGAGACTCTGGACGAAAAAAGGGAAAAAGAGAAAGGCCAAAAAAAGAGGAGGCCCAAAAAAAAGAGAGAAAAAGACAAAAGGGACAATGTTACTATCCTTTTACCACACTTGTGCTACAGAGTAGCACCATGTTCTTCATATAGAGAGTCTCTTGAGTTATCACTTCCATATACTAGTGGGAATTTTCATTATAGAACTTGGCTTGTATATTCCGATGATGGGCTTCCTCAAATGCCCGAGGTCTTCATGAGCAAGCAAGTTGGATGCACACCCACTTAGTTTCCCGTTTGAACTTTCATACACTTATAGCTCTTAGTGCATCCGTTTCATGGCAATCCTACTCCTCACATTAACATCAATTGATGGGCATCTCCATAGCCTGTTGATTAGCCGCGTCGATGTGAGACTTTCTCCCTTTTTGTCTTCTCCACACAACCTCTGTCATCATATTCTATTCCACCCATAGTGCTAAAGGAAATATGCCCTAGAGGCAATAATAAAGTTATTATTTATTTCCTTATATCATGATAAAAGTTTATTATTCATGCTAGAATTGTATTAACCGGAAACATAATACATGTGTGGATACATAGACAAACAGAGTGTCACTAGTATGCCTCTACTAGACTAGCTTGTTAATCAAAGATGGTTATGTTTCCTAACCATGGACAAAGAGTTGTCATTTGATTAACAGGATCACATCATTAGTTGAATGATCTGATTGACATGACCCATTCCATTAGCTTAGCACCCGATCGTTTAGTATGTTGCTATTGCTTTCTTCATGACTTATACATGTTCCTATGACTATGAGATTATGCAACTCCCGTTTGCCAGAGGAACACTTTGTGTGCTACCAAACGTCACAACGTAACTGGGTGATTATAAAGGAGCTCTACAGGTGTCTCCAAAGGTACATGTTGGGTTGGCGTATTTCGAGATTAGGATTTGTCACTCCGATTGTCGGAGAGGTATCTCTGGGCCCTCTCGGTAATGCACATCACTTAAGCCTTGCAAGCATTGTAACTAATGAATTAGTTGCGGGATGATGTATTACAGAACGAGTAAAGAGACTTGCCGGTGAAGAGATTGAACTAGGTATGGGATACCGACGATCGAATCTCGGGCAAGTAACATACCGATGACAAAGGGAACAACGTATGTTGTTATGCGGCCTGACCGATAAAAGATCTTCGTAGAATATGTAGGAGCCAATATGAGCATCCAGGTTCCGCTATTGGTTATTGACCGGAGACGTGTATCGGTCATGTCTACATTGTTCTCGAACCCGTAGGGTCCGCACGCTTAAGGTTACGATGACAATTATATTATGAGTTTATGCATTTTGATGTACCGAAGGTTGTTCGGAGTCCCGGATGAGATCACGAACATGACGAGGGGTATCGAAATGGTCGACATAAAGATTGATATATTGGAAGCCTATGTTTGGATATCGGAAGTGTTCCGGGTGAAATCGGGATTTTACCGGAGTACCGGGAGGTTACCGGAACCCCCCGGGAGCTATATGGGCCTATGTGGGCCTTAGTGGAAAAGAGAAGGGGCAGCCCAAGATGGGCCGCACGCCCCTCCCCTCCCTTGGTCCGAATAGGACAAGGAGAGGGGGCCGGCCCCCCTCTCTCTTTTCCCCCCTCCGCGAATCCTATTCCAACTAGGATTGGGGGGGAATCCTACTCCCAGAGGGAGTAGGACTCCTCCTGGCGCGCCTCTCCTAGGCCGGCCGCACCCCCCCCCCTTGAGCCTTTATATACAAAGGCAGGGGCACCCCAGAGAGACACAAGTTGATCCACGTGATCATATTCTTAGCCGTGTGCGGTGCCCCCTTCCACCACAGTCCTCGATAATATTGTAGCGGTGCTTAGGTGAAGCCCTGCTGCAGTAGTACATCAAGATCGTCACCACGCCGTCGTGCTGACGGAACTCTTCCCCGACACTTTGCTGGATCAGAGTCCGGGGATCGTCATCGAGCTGAACGTGTGCTAGAACTCGGAGGTGCCGTAGTTTCGGTGCTTGATCGGTCGGGCCGTGAAGACGTACGACTACATCAACCAAACGCTTCCGTTGTCGATCTACAAGGGTACGTAGATCATACTCTCCCCTCTCGTTGCTATGCATCACCATGATCTTGCGTGTGCGTAGGAAATTTCTGAAATTACTACGAATCCCAACAGTGGCATCTGAGCCTAGGTTTTATATGTTGATGTTATATGCACGAGTAGAACACAAGTGAGTTGTGGGCGATATAAGTCATACTGCTTACCAGCATGTCATACTTTGGTTCGGCGGTATTGTTGGACAAAGCGGCCCGGACCGACATTACGCGTACGCTTACGCGAGACCGGTTCTCCCGACGTGCTTTGCACATAGGTGGCTTGCGGGTGACAGTTTCTCCAACTTTAGTTGAACCGAGTGTAGCTATGCCCGGTCCTTGCGAAGGTTAAAACAACACCAACTTGACAAACTATCGTTGTGGTTTTGATGCATAGGTAAGATTGGTTCTTGCTTAAGCCCGTAGCAGCCACGTAAAACATGCAACAACAAAGTAGAGGACGTCTAACTTGTTTTTGCAGGGCATGTTGTGATGTGATATGGTCAAGACATGATGCTAAATTTTATTGTATGAGATGATCATGTTTTGTAACCGAGTTATCGGCAACCGGCAGGAGCCATATGGTTGTCGCTTTATTGTATGCAATGCAATCGCGCTGTAATGCTTTACTTTATCACTAAGCGGTAGCGATAGTCGTGGAAGCATAAGATTGGCGAGACGACAACGCAGCTACGATGGAGATCAAGGTGTCGCGCCGGTGACGATGGTGATCATGACGGTGCTTCGGAGATGGAGATCACAAGCACAAGATGATGATGGCCATATCATATCACTTATATTGATTGCATGTGATGTTTATCTTTTATGCATCTTATCTTGCTTTGATTGACGGTAGCATTATAAGATGATCTCTCATTAAATTATCAAGAAGTGTTCTCCCTGAGTATGCACCATTGCGAAAGTTCTTCGTGCTGAGACACCACGTGATGATCGGGTGTGATAGGCTCTACGTTCAAATACAACAGGTGCAAAACAGTTGCACACACGGAATACTCAGGTTATACTTGACGAGCCAAGCATATACAAATATGGCCTCGGAACACAGAGACCGAAAGGTCGAGCGTGAATCATATAGCATATATGATCAACATAGCGATGTTCACCAATGAAACTACTCCATCTCACGTGATGATCGGACATGGTTTAGTTGATTTGGATCACGTGATCACTTAGAGGATTAGAGGGATGTCTATCTAAGTGGGAGTTCTTAAGTAATATGATTAATTGAACTTTAATTTATCATGAACTTAGTCCTGGTAGTATTAGCATATCTATGTTGTAGATCAATAGCTCGCGTTGTTGCTTTCATATGTTTATTTTGATATGTTCCTAGAGAAAATTGTGTTGAAAGATGTTAGTAGCAATGATGCGGATTGGATCCGTGATCTGAGGTTTATCCTCATTGCTGCATAGAAGAATTATGTCCTTGATGCACCGCTAGGTGACGGACCTATTGCAGGAGCAGATGCAGACGTTATGAACGTTTGGCTAGCTCAATATGATGACTACTTGATAGTTTAGTGCACCATGCTTAATGGCTTAGAATAGGGACTTCAAAGACGTTTTGAACATCATGGAGCATATGAGATGTTCCAGGAGTTGAAGTTAATATTTCAAATACCCGAGTTGAGAGATATGAAGTCTCCAACAAGTTCTATAGCCAAAAGATGGAGGAGAATCGCTCAACTAGTGAGCATGTGCTCAGATTGTCTGGGTACTACAATCACTTGAATCAAGTGGGAGTTAATCTTCCAGATAAGATAGTGATTGGCAGAATTCTCTAGTCACCATCACCAAGTTAGTAGAACTTTGTGATGAACTATAGTATGCAAGGGATGACGAAAACGAATCCCGAGCTTTTCATGATGATGAAATCGATGAAGGTAGAAATCAAGAAAGAGCATCAAGTGTGGATGGTAGACAAGACCACTAGTTTCAATAAAAGGGCAAAGGGAAGAAGGGGAACTTCAAGAAGAACGACAAGCAAGTTGCTGCTCAAGTGAAGAAGCCCAAGTCTGATCCTAAGCCTCAGACTAAGTGCTTCTACTGCAAAGGGACTGGTCACTGGAAGCGGAACTGACCCAAGTACTTGGCGGATAAGAAGGATGGCAAAGTGAACAAAAGTATATTTGATATACATGTTGTTGATGTGTACATTACTAGTGTTTATAGCAACCCCTCAGTATTTGATACTAGTTCAGTTGCTAAGATTAGTAACTCAAAACGGGAGTTGCAGAATAAAGAGAGACTAGTTAAGGGTGAAGTGACGATGTGTGTTGGAAGTGGTTCCAAGATTGATATGATCATCATCGCACACTCCCTGTAATTTCGGGATTAGTGTTGAACCTAAATAAGTGTTATTTAGTGTTTGCGTTGAGCATGAATATGATTTGATCATGTTTACTGTAATACGGTTATTCATTTAAGTAAGAGAATAAATTGTTCTTCTGTTTACATGAATAAAACCTTATATGGTTACACACCCAATGAAAATAGTTCGTTGAATCTCGATAGTAGTAACACACATATTCATAATGTTGAAACCAAAAGATGCAGAGTTGATAATGATAGTGCAACTTATTTGTGGCACTGCCGTTTAGGTCATATCGGTGTAAAGCGCATGAAGAAACTCCATACTGATGGACTTTTGGAACCACTTGATTATGAATCACTTGGTACTTGCGAACCGTGCCTCATGCGCAAGATGACTAAAACACCGTTCTCCGGTACTATGGAGAGAGCAACAGATTTGTTGGAAATCATACATACAGATGTATGTGGTCCGATGAATATTGAGTCTCGTGGCGGATATCGTTATTTTCTCACCTTCACAGATGACTTAAGCAGATATGGGTATATCTACTTAATGAAACATAAGTCTGAGACATTTGAAAAGTTCAAAGAATTTCAGAGTGAAGTTGAAAATCATCGTAACAAGAAAATAAAGTTTCTACGATCTGATCGTGGAGGAGAATATTTGAGTTACGAGTTTGCTGTACATTTGAAACAATGCGGAATAGTTTCGCAACTCACGCCACCCGGAACACCACAGCGTAATGGTGTGTCCGAACATCGTAATCGTACTTTACTAGATATGGTGCGATCTATGATGTCTCTTACTGATTTACCACTATCGTTTTGGGGTTATGCTTTGGAGACGGCCGCATTCACGTTAAATAGGGCACCATCAAAATCCGTTGAGACGACGCCTTATGAACTATGGTTTGGCAAGAAACCAAAGTTGTCGTTTCTGAAAGTTTGGGGCTGCGATGCTTATGTGAAAAAGCTTCAACCTGATAAACTCGAACCCAAATCGGAGAAATGTGTCTTCATAGGATATCCAAAGGAGACTATTGGATACACCTTCTATCACAGATCCGAAGGCAAGACTTTTGTTGCTAAGTTCGGAAACTTTCTAGAGAAGGAATTTCTCTCGAAAGAAGTGAGTGGGAGGAAAGTAGAACTTGACGAGGTAACTGTACCTGCTCCCTTATTGGAAAGTAGTGCATCACAGAAAACTGTTTCTGTGACACCTACACCAATTAGTGAGGAAGCTAATGATAATGATCATGAAACTTCAGAACAAGATACTACTGAACATCGTAGATCAACCAGAGTGAGATCTGCACCAGAGTGGTACGGTAATCCTGTTCTGGAAGTCATGCTACTAGAACATGATGAACCTACGAACTATGAAGAAGCGATGGTGAGCCCAGATTCCGCAAAATGGCTTGAAGCCATGAAATCTGAGATGGGATCCATGTATGAGAACAAAGTATGGACTTTGGTTCACTTGCCCAATGATCGACAAGCAATTGAGAATAAATGGATCTTCAAGAAGAAGACTGACGCCGACGGTAATATTACTGTCTACAAAGCTCGACTTGTCGCAAAAGGGTTTCGGCAAGTTCAAGGGATTGACTACGATGAGACCTTCTCACCCGTAGCGATGCTTAAGTCTGTCCGAATCATGTTAGCAATTGCCGCATTTTATGATTATGAAATTTGGCAGATGGATGTCAAAACTGCATTCCTGAATGGATTTCTAGAAAAAGAATTGTATATGATGCAACTGGAAGGTTTTGTCGATCCAAAGGGAGCTAACAAAGTGTGCAAGCTCCAGTGATCTATTTATGGACTGGTGCAAGCCTCTCGGAGTTGGAATAAACGCTTTGATGTGTGATCAAAGCATTTGGTTTTATACAGACTTTTGGAGAAGCTTGTATTTACAAGAAAGTGAGTGGGAGCTCTGTAGCATTTCTGATATTATATGTGGATGACATATTACTAATCGGAAATAATATAGAATTTCTGGATAGCATAAAGGGATACTTGAATAAAAGTTTTTCAATGAAAGACCTCGGTGAAGCTGCTTACATATTAGGCATAAAGATCTATAGAGATAGATCAAGACGCTTGATAAGTTTTTTTCAATGAGTACATACCTTGACAAGATTTTGAAGTAGTTCAAAATGGAGAAGTCAAAGAAAGAGTTCTTGCCTGTATTACAAGGTGTGAAGTTGAGTAAGACTCAAAGCCCGACCACGACAGAAGATAGAAAGAGAATGAAAGTCATTCCCTATGCCTTGGCCATAGGTTCTATAACGTATGTCATGCTGTGTACCAGATCCATTGTATACCCTGCACTGATTTGGCAAGGGAGTACAATAGTGATCTAGGAGTAGATCACTGGACAGCGGTCAGAATTATCCTTAGTGAAATAAGGATATGTTTCTCGATTATGGACATGACAAAAAGGTTCGTCGTAAAGGGTTACGTCGATGCAAGTTTTTGACACTGATCCAGATGATTCTAAGTCTCGATCTGGATACATATTGAAAGTGGGAGCAATTAGCTAGAGTAGCTCCGTGCAGAGCATTGTAGACATAGAATTTTGCAAAATACATACGGATCTGAATATGGCAGGCCCGTTGACTAAATTTCTCTCACAAGCAAAACATGATCACTCTTTGGGTGTTAATCACATAGCGATGTGAACTAGATTATTGAATCTAGTAAACCCTTTGGGTGTTAGTCACATGGAGATCTGAACCAATCACATAAAGATGTGAACTATTGGTGTTAATCACATAGCGATGTGAACTAGATTATTGACTCTAGTGCAAGTGGGAGACTGAAGGAAATATGCCCTAGAGGCAATAATAAAGTTATTATTTATTTCCTTATATCATGATAAAAGTTTATTATTCATGCTAGAATTGTATTAACCGGAAACATGATACATGTGTGGATACATAGACAAACAGAGTGTCACTAGTATGCCTCTACTAGACTAGCTTGTTAATAAAAGATGGTTATGTTTCCTAACCATGGACAAAGAGTTGTCATTTGATTAACAGGATCACATCATTAGTTGAATGATCTGATTGACATGACCCATTCCATTAGCTTAGCACCCGATCGTTTAGTATGTTGCTATTGCTTTCTTCATGACTTATACATGTTCCTATGACTATGAGATTATGCAACTCCCATTTGCCAGAGGAACACTTTGTGTGCTACCAAACGTCACAACGTAACTGGGTGATTATAAAGGAGCTCTACAGGTGTCTCCAAAGGTACATGTTGGGTTGGCGTATTTCAAGATTAGGATTTGTCACTCCGATTGTCGGAGAGGTATCTCTGGGCCCTCTCGGTAATGCACATCACTTAAGCCTTGCAAGCATTGCAACTAATGAATTAGTTGCGGGATGATGTATTACAGAACGAGTAAAGAGACTTGCCGGTGACGAGATTGAACTAGGTATGGGATACCGACGATCGAATCTCGGGCAAGTAACATACCGATGACAAAGGGAACAACGTATGTTGTTATGCGGTCTGACCGATAAAAGATCTTCATAGAATATGTAGGAGCCAATATGAGCATCCAGGTTCCGCTATTGGTTATTGACCGGAGACGTGTCTCGGTCATGTCTACATTGTTCTCGAACCCGTAGGGTCCGCACGCTTAAGGTTACGATGACAGTTATATTATGAGTTTATGCATTTGATGTACCGAAGGTTGTTCGGAGTCCCGGATGAGATCACGGACATGACGAGGAGCCTCGAAATGGTCGAGACATAAAGATTGATATATTGGAAGCCTATGTTTGGATATCGAAAGTGTTCCGGGTGAAATCGGGATTTTACCGGAGTACCGGGAGGTTACCGGAACCCCCCGGGAGCTATATGGGCCTATGTGGGCCTTAGTGGAAAAGAGAAGGGGCAGCCCAAGATGGGCCGCGCGCCCCTCCCCTCCCTTGGTCCGAATAGGACAAGGAGAGGGGGCCGGCCCCCCTCTCTCTTCTCCCCCCTCCGCGAATCCTATTCCAACTAGGATTGGGAGGGGATCCTACTCCCAGAGGGAGTAGGACTCCTCCTGGCGCGCCTCTCCTAGGCCGGCCGCACCCCCCCTTGAGCCTTTATATATGGAGGCAGGGGCACCCCAGAGAGACACAATTTGATCCACGTGATCATATTCTTAGCCCTGTGCGGTGCCCCCTTCCACCACAGTCCTCGATAATATTGTAGCAGTGCTTAGGCGAAGCCCTGCTGTAGTAGTACATCAAGATCATCACCACGCCGTCGTGCTGACGGAACTCTTCCCCGACACTTTGCTGGATCAGAGTCCGGGGATCGTCATCGAGCTGAACGTGTGCTAGAACTCGGAGGTGCCGTAGTTTCGGTGCTTGATCGGTCGGGCCGTGAAGACGTACGACTACATCAACCAAACGCTTCCGTTGTCGATCTACAAGGGTACGTAGATCATACTCTCCCCTCTCGTTGCTATGCATCACCATGATCTTGCGTGTGCGTAGGAAATTTTTGAAATTACTACGAATCCCAACAAGTGCTATGTCCATGGCTTGGGCTCATGTATTGCGTGAGGGTTGAAAAGGCTGAAGCACGTTAAAAAGTATGAACCAATTGCTCATCTTGTCATCGGGGTTGTGCATGATTTGAATGCTTTGTGTGGTGAAGATGGAGCATAGCCAGACTATATGATTTTGTAGGGATGAGCTTTCTTTGGCTATGTTATTTTGATAAGACATAATTGCTTGGTTAGTAAGCTTGAAGTATTACCGTCTTAATGTCAAATGATAGACTATTGCTTTGAATCACTCGTGTCTTAATATTCATGCCATGATTAGATACTTGATCAAGATTATGCTAGGTAGCATTCCACATCAAAAATTATCTTTTTTATCATTTACCTACTCGAGGACGAGCATGAATTAAGCTTGGGGATGCGGATACGTCTCCGTCATATCTATAATTTTTGATTGTTCCATGCCAATATTATACAACTTTCATATATTTTTGGAAACTTTTTATACTATTTTTGAGGACTAACATATTGATCCAGTGCCCAGTGCCAGTTCCTGTTTATTGCATGTTTTATGTTTCGCAGAAAATCCATATCAACTGGAGTCCAAACAGAATAAAAACTGACGGAGATTTTTTTGGAATATATGTAATTTTTGGGAAGAAAAATCAACGCGAGACGATGCCCGAGGGGGCCACGAGGCATGGGGCGCGCCCTGGGCCCTCGTGGCCACACCGTAAGGCAGTTGATGCCCTTCTTTCACTGCAAGAAAGCTAATATCCGGATAGAGACCGTGTTAAAATTTCAGCCCAATCGGAGTTACGGATCTTCGGGAATATAAGAAATGGTGAAAGGGCAGAATCTGAGAACACGGAAACAGAGAGAGACAGAGAGACAGATCCAATCTCGGAGAGGCTCTCGCCCCTCCCATGCCATTGAGGCCATGGACCAGAGGGGACACCCTTCTCCCATCTAGGGAGAAGGTCAAGGAAGAAGAAGAAGAAGGGGGCTCTCTCCCCCTCGCTTCCGGTGGCGCCGGAACGCCGTCGGGGGCCATCATCATCACCGCAATCTACACCAACACCTCCGCCATCTTCACCAACATCTCCATCACCTTCCCCCATCTATCTACAATGGTCCAGTCTCCCGCAATCCGCTGTACCCTCTACTTGAACATGGTGATTTATGCTTCATATTATTATCCAATGATGTGTTGCCATCCTATGATGTCTGAGTAGATTTTCGTTGTCCTATCGGTGATTGGTGAATTACTATGATTGATTTAATTTGCTTGTGATTATATTGCTGTCCTTTGGTGCCCATTATATGAGCGCGCGCGTGGATCACACCATAGGGTTAGTTGTATGTTGATAGGACTATGTATTGGAGGGCAAGAGTGACAGAAGCTTCAACCTAGCATAGAAATTGATACGTACGGGATTGAAGAGGGACCAATATATCTTAATGCTATGGTTGGATTTTACCTTAATGAACGCTAGTAGTTGCGGATGCTTGCTAATAGTTCCAATCATAAGTGCATAGAATTCCAAGTCAGGGATGACATGCTAGTAGTGGCCTCTCCCACATAAAACTTGCTATTGGTCTAGTAAAGTATTCAACTGCTTGGGGACAATTTCGCAACTTCTACCACCACTTTTCCACACTCTCTATACTAACTTTATTGTTTCTTTATCTAAACAAAACTTACTTTTTATTTACGCACTCTTTATTATCTTGCAAACCTATCCGAAAACACCTACAAAGTACTTCTAGTTTCATACTTGTTCTAGGTAAAGCGGACGTTAAGCGTGCGTAGAGTTGTATCGGTGGTCGATAGAACTTGAGGGAATATTTGTTCTATCTTTAGCTCCTCGTTGGATTCGACACTCTTACTTATCGAAAGAGGCTACAATTGATCCCCTATACTTGTGGGTTATCAAAGTGTTTTTTGTGGGGCCATCGACATCTTCATCCATGTCTGTGGCCTCGTCGTAGTCCAACACGTTGGTTAAGTCATCGATCGTGGCGACTAGATGGGTGGTGGGTCAGATGGAAATTTCCCGGTCATCGGCTTTAAGTCCGATCTGGTCATAAACCGAAGTCTTGCCATCCGAGAGTAGACATGCTCTGGATACGATCAAGCAACTCCTTTAGGTGAGATAGTTCTTCAAAGTTCATTGCCTGGCTATAAGCGGGTCTGGCTCAAAGTGTGCCCGACATATAGCTCGTCGTGTTTTTTGGCGCGGAGGAGATCCGAGGGTGATCCTAGATCCTGCACCGAGGTCGGCTCTAAGTCGGACGCGGTTTCAAGGATAGGAGTTGGGTCCCAGCCGGTCTGGTGGTCAGGGGGATCGGCCTGAGTCCTTACATCGGGATTCTCCGGCAATGCCAGTGAGTTTGATCCGATGTCCTCGAAGGAGATCGGTTCCGGAGTCAAACCTTCGGTGTCGGACAGATCCTCAACTCGGCCAGGTATCCAGCCTAACATGATGAGTTCGACGCGGGAGTCCATGGTGTACTCTAGGCCTCCAAAGGTCACGATCTAACCTGGGGCATAGTTCTCGACGAAGGCCAGATGGCTAGTCGAGTCGGCACAGAAGATCATGCTGCCGAATACGAAAAGCTAGCCGGGGACATAGACGTTCCCGTGGCAATTGCCGCAGTTGATCTGTAGATGCGCCATCGATCCTTCTGTTTATCTCACAACAGAACTCTCAATGAAAGCACTAGTGTCGGTGTGAAAATCGGCAGACCTCGGGGTAGGGGGTCCCGAGCTGTGGATCTCAGACAGATGGTAATAGGAACAAGGAGACAATGTTTTACCTAGATTCGGGCCCTCTTGATGGAGCTAAAACCCTACTGCTCTTGTTTATATTGATGTAGATGTAACATGTATAGAGTTGCTCTACTTCGAGATCGTAAGATGTGGTCTAACTCTAGGGCTAGGTGAATGATATTGCATTGATGTCCCCTCTACGGGCTAAACCCCTTGGCTTATATACACACCGAGTAGGGTATCTAGGGTTACAAGGTCGTTATCTCGACGTGGAGGTGGTAGGAGAAGTCTTGGAGTATACGACAAGTCTTCGGCAGATGTAGTCCCGATCACGCCCCATCGTGCAGCCTCTGGAGTCCATCTTGATAAGAATAAGGGCCAACCAACCCAAACCGAGGAGCATGGGCCAACTAGGTTAGTACCCCCTAGTCCAGGGCACTGTCACAAAGTAGGCGACTTCCTCCTCCGACGGTGGTGGCTCAACCGTCAAACAGGTGGACCCAGGCTCTAACACCGTCGGTCCTCGTGGCCGTTGGTGCACCACACATCCCAGTACGAGGAGTCCACCTTGTAGTCGGGGTGGGCACGCATCTCTGGCTCAAGGTCAGCACAACGGCGGCGGATCTCCTCCAGCTGCGACTAGGCACTCTGTGGCACCGCTGACACTGGCACCCTGTCGAGGTTGAGATGCCAGCCTTGCGGCAGGTTCCCATTCGTCCAGGGCGTTGGGATGTCGTGCAACCCGTCATACCGACAACGGTGGACAGGAAGGTACGACCACAAGCATGGGGGGCGAGGCTGGCGTGGAGGCAGCAACAACGGAGCAATGGTGAAATTCGCCGCTCGTGCTCCCCTCGTCGAGGACGCCTCATGGTCGTGCTTGACACCGCGACCGAACTTGCCGAAGAAACCCATGGTGGCTAGGGTTTCTTGCTTGTCGGGCAACTGGGGGCAAGAGGGAGACGAGAAGAACTAGACTGCTCTCCCCCTACATTGACTTAAAAAGACGACCGAGGACAACGAGCTCTCGCTGACATGTGGACTAGACGTGCGCTTGTCCATTTAATACGACGGCCGGCGGTAGTGGACGATCAAAGCTGGGTCCCGACACGGACGCTAAGCGGACGAGCGGGTGTCCGTCTCATGTTCGTGTGGACGCAAACCAGACGCAAATTTGATCCAGAAATGTGTCCGAACAAACCGATTTTGCGGATGTGTGCACGCATTGGGCCATTACTTCTGTCCGTCTTAGCACAAACAAACACGCATGGACCGAACGGGGTCGCGCATTAGAGTTGGCCTAACTACTAAACTATGGCTCAGTGGTGGTCCGTTGTGACCCTCATAACGGGTCAGTGGAGGAAGGCTCTTGCATCCTTGGTGATGCTCATGTCGTGGAAAATCTGAAACAAGAGAACACTAGGGTCTTTCGGAACATCTACGCTTTGACAACGTCTATTTTTGTCACCGTCAAGCACAAGACAACTCTTTAGGGGTCTAGGCCAAACATTTGAGATCTATCATGTCGCGGAAGTAATACCTTTGTGTATTTTGGCCCTACGACGAGTGTTGCAGTTAAAAACTTTCTTCTTAACTAGAAGTGGCCATGGATCCGCCATCTCCTGTCTCAAGAAAAGTTAAGGTTCATCTGCCTTCTGTCAGCGTCACCGCCAGTCCGCCTTGTCTTCAGTGCCCTTAGGGCCATCAGGGCAATGGTGGATCCCGGCCCTTACCGGTAGGAGGGTTTTGTTTTTAAATGTCTCTTCAAGTTTTGTTGGGGTTTGTGTCCTGTTCAGAAAGGCGAGCCGGCGACGGCTCCCGGAAGATGAAATAAGATTCTCCTCGCCTAGCCTTCGTTCTGGTGATGCGTCTAGCATCATCGGTGGGCGTGTGGAGGTATCTCTCTGGTGGATCTGTCTTTGGTGGATCTACTCATCGTTCGTCTATATTCGTGTGTCTTCATGTTAGATCCTTTCGATCTACGCTACTCTTCATCGGTGTTGTTGTTGTTCTGGTGCGCTAGTCCTATGTGTCTTAGCACGGTAACTTCCCTACTGTCTAGTACAACAAGATTTGCCCAACTCCGGCAAGTGGGGGGAGATGATGACGGCACGCTTTCGCGCTTCAATGCTTGTAGTCGTCGCTAGGTGGTCTACGAATCTGGATCTGGATGTAATTTTTTATTATTTTTGAGTTTCGTTGTAATGCTATGATTGAAGATGAATAGATAAAAAGTTTTATTTTAAAAAATCTTTTTAATTAATGAGATGCGGCAGAGCTTTTGCCTATATTTTAAAGAAAATCAGCAGCAATAGTTCTTGTTCTATTTTGCCATCCACCTTGTACGGCACCTCCAAACGGCCATGGGGCATGCCGAGTGTGTTGAACGGGATCCTGCATGATAAAAAAAAAGCATACTAGTTGGTGTAAAAAATATTGTAAAGGAAACATATGAGCGTACATTGGGAAAAAGGATTGTACATATATGTCCATAAATATACTTGCGAGGAGAAGATATTTTCTTCAGAAATAAATTTGTGAGGCAAAGACAAATTTCCCAAATTTGACTGATGTTTCAGAAACTTGAAACTTCATCTGGAAGACCATGATTAACATGTAATGGCGAACCGATCTGTGATTGAATAATTAGGAAAAGAGTGGTATTTTCAACCCAGGCCTCGCGCTTAAGGTGAGATGGGAGTGGTTAAAAAGGACGGATCCAATGAGGCCATGGCAGGGGTTAGTCATGATGAAGGACAAAGATGCTCAAGAGGTATTTGATAGTCTTGTCAAGATTGAGGTGAGGGATGGCAACAAGGTTTTGTTTTGGAGAGACAGATGGATACACGGATTTGCGGTGGCAGACATAGGACCATTCTTGCACAAACTGGTGGACGCTCGTACTAGGAACCGGCGTACGGTTAGGAATGGATTGGAGAATGGCAGATGGCTTCAGGATATGGATGAAGACCTCATCTTTGTGGGACATATGCAGCTTGTGCACCTAAACTTGGCTATCAATACGGTGCAGTGGGACCCAAATAGGGCTGACTGTTTCTCATGGCTTGCGGATCCGACTAGGAGGTACACCGCAAGACCCACATGTAACCACTTGTGCATGGGGATTCAGCGGGTATCGTATGCCTCGTGCATTTGGAAGAGTTGAGCGCTACTCAAGTGTAAAATTTGGAAGAGTTAGGCGCTACTCAAATGTAAAATCTTTGTCTAGCTGGCAATACAACACCGCATCTCGACCTCGGATCGGAGAGCGAAGCATGGGCTTCAAGAGCAGCCATCCACCTGCTTCACTTGCATGCAGGAGGAAGATAACGCCGAGCACATCATGGTCCAATGCGTGTACGCAAGGGAAGTTTTGGCATGAATGTCTTCAAGAACTCAACTTGAACATTGCGAGGCCGACGACGGATGACAACTTGCTAGATTGATGGTTGGGTGCCAGGATGGGTTTCGGGAAAGAGTTCAAACACGGGTTCGACACTCTTGTTATTGCGATGTCTTGGGCGTTGTGGAAACAGCGCAATGTGCGTGTCTTCAATAGAACGGCGCAGCAGAAATCGCCACACCAGCTGGTGGAGGCTATACTGAGGGAGATTTAGGATTGAAGAGCGGCTGATGTAGGAGTAGGCGGGTTGTCACGCTTTTTGAGACAGTAGGCTTATGTTTAGGGCGTGGGGTGTAATTGGGTGTGCCCGAGGAGGGATGTTTGCATCTTCCTCAAGGCTTCTCTTGTAAACTTGTTGCTCTTTCTTCTATAAAGATAAGGTACACCATTGGCGTACTCTCAAAAAAAAACCCACCAGGGTTCAAATTCTAAACTTGACATTGATGCTCGTTTTTTTGGATTTATTGCAGACCTCCTGACGATGTGCGTCCAGTGGGAGGACCGGAGGAGATGTCTTTGTCGACTACAAAGGCGTCTGTGTCATCAATCTTAAGACGATGTACCAGCCCACTCTTTGGGAGGTATTCATGGGGTACAATATGCCTGGTATCTTCATAGGGATGAGTATATGTGAGTATGTGTTTGCGCTCGTGTTTTGTACTATGTTAAAAGGAAGTGTAATGAGGGTTCCTTTCTTTAATGTCTAGATATTTCCCCGGAGTGTAGGATTTTTTTTAGCAACGGACAATAGTTGTTTTAAAGTATGAACACATTTTTTAACACAAGGTCAAAATATCTCATGATATTTATGCATTTTTTCTTTACGTGTGGCAAACTTTTTTTGTACGTACCTTTTCCCGACTGGACTTATTTGAATCTTTCAGTATTCTTATTATACATAAATGTTGGGATATTTTAGGGGGAGACAAATTACTTTAACATGATTTTTCTTAAAATTCATCTACTTTTTACTTAACATAAGACCCTGTTTTTATATACCTGATTCATTTTCCCATAAAAAGTATGAATACTCTTTAGCATTTAATGACCATTTGTCCAAAAAGTAAGAATATTTCTGCAGAAATTATTAACTTTTTTCTAACAAGTGGAGACTATTTTTTTTCAAAAGCATGAACAATTTGTAAATGTGTGGCACACGATTTTTATAATCTATGTATATATTTTAAGACCAGAACAACTTTCTGAGTAATTGGCTATTCATACCACCGTATTATTTGTATCAGAATAAAGATTTTGTTACATACTGTAAAATATTTTCCCAAACAATAAATTACATTTGTATTCTTCTTTATTTGCTAAGAGCATCTCCAACGGACGCCCAATATGCGTCGTGCCCCAAAAATCATAAGTTTAGCGTGTGCGGAGTTAAAAATAGCACTCCAGCAGACACTGCATAATAAAGCAAGCTGTAAAAAAGTGTTCAGCGCGCTGGAAGAAACTGAACCGAAAGTTGTATATTTGAGGCGTGAGCTCCAACACGCTGAACTTCCCACGTGCGCTGAAAAGTGTCCCTTGCGCCCATGGCAGCCGTCGGCCTTCTCGCGTGCGCTTGTCGCCAGCCTCCTCGCGTGCGCCTGCCGCCGGCCTCCTCGCGTGCGTGCGTCAGCCCGCCAGCCGGCCACGGGCGGCGGGGCGCGGGCGTGGCCACGACACAGCGTAGGCGGGAAGGAGCGCGGCCACGGGCGGTGGGGCGCGGGTGCGGCCACGCCCACGCCCACGCCCACAGCGGCGGCGGGGCGAGCAGGCGACGGCCACGACGGGGCGAGCAGGGAAGGAGCACGGCGACGCCCACGATGGCGACAGGGTGGGGAGGAGCGCGGCCACGGCCACGGCGGGGCGAGCAGGCCACGGCTACGATGGCTGCGAGCCATGGGCGGCGGCGCGTGGCCATGACCGTGGCGGCGAGCATGCCACGGGCGGCGAGCTGGATACGGACGCGTGTGGTTAATTTTAAATGTTTGGTGAAGATGTAACTGAGCAATATATTTTCAAGCGTCTGCTGAAGATGTATCTGGGCAGTATATTTTTGGGCGCCTGCTAAAGATGTTTGATCATCCGACGCGCTAAAACGCTATTTTGATGCTTAAAAAAATAATTTAGCGCGCGGCTCCTAGGGCGTTTGTTGTAGATGCTCTAAGAGCATCTCCAATAGCTTGTCTATATGGATTTCTATACTCGTTTTTCATGACGTGGCTCTAAAACAGACGTCCAACAGCTTATTTATATGATCGTCCAAATATACACATCCTCTATATCGACATCGACAATGTCCATATCTGGACAATGTGAAGACGTTATCTAAACTCAGTTGCAGTCATGATTTCTTCCTCTCCCCAGCAACGGCCCACCTGTCATGGTCCCTGTATATAGACATTCTAATGCAAAACTGGACATGTATACGAGAGAATCTTTTTAGACCATTGTCTATATAAATATATAGACATCCAAATATAGACATGCTATTGGAGATGGTCTAAGTAACGAAGCGTTGAGCAATGCCGACGAGTTGCCGCAAAAAAAAAAAAAGAGCAATGCCGACGAGTTTCTCGTTCAGGGTAAAAACCTTACATCTACTGTATGTAAGATGCTCCTGCCTCGCGCACGGCGCCGAACCCTTCGTGCACGGCCAACTCACGTAGCGCGGCTCGGCAGCAGCCGGCCACCGCCGACCGCCGACCGCCTCCCAAGAGCGCCCTTGAGCGGCGCAGCAGCCTCGCAAACGTGCCATCGCCACAAGCCCAAAGTCTAGAGCAGCGCGCGAGGTTCCGACTGCCGTCCCCACCCCGACCGCGACGCCGGTAAGGTGTTCGCTCTAATGCCTGCCAGCCCGCGGAGAGAAAGCTGGCCGTGCATTCCCGTGATTCTTTGTCTCATTTTATTGTGGTCCATCAGGATCCACGGACGCTTTCCCCGCCCTGATTTTGGATGAACGGAATCAGCCCTGCTGGACCGGTGAATCTGCATCTGCATCTAGACGCGCCGGCGCCTGCGTGGACAGCGGGATCGCGCGCCATGCGTTGGTTGGACAGCAAGCGCGAAGCCGAAGCCGATCCGATGGGCGCTGTCAGGGGCTTTTGGGACCATGGAAACTGGGCGGGGGCGACGTGGGCGCCAGCCGCGCGAAGCCAGAGCCGGGGACGGCACTTTACTTGCCTGCGGTGCTAACGTAGCCGCGCCCTGCGCCACCAGTCATCCACTCTCCACCGGCCGTCTCCTCCTCTTGACCCGGGGCCAGGGAGGATATCACCCGCCGAGGCTGAGCCGAGTCACCGGTCAGCCCCTCGCTTCCTTCCCGCCCTCGCCTCCTCGGCTCTTCCCCCGCTGCCCTGCGCCACCGCCTCCGCCGGCAGCCGGGACCGTGGAGCAACGGCATGTCTCTTGATCTCTTTTCGTCCAGGTTCTTGTTTTCTTCTGGCGCTGCCAAGAAGCTCCCCAGCAGGAGAAGGGTCACGTTCGTTGCTGCTGCTCCTTCGTCTCCGTCCACACCATCGCCGGCACGGTCGCAGGATGCCTCCTCCTCTTCCAGGCAAAGGAGTGTACGTGCCACGCCGTTGAGTCCCAGCAAAGGTGTGTCTCGACCCGCCGGTAGCAATGGCAGGACTAGGAGGAGGAGGCAGAGGAAGACGGTCGAGGGAGGGCAAGAACAAGGCGGCTGCGTGCCGTCGGCGGAGGAGGCGTCCATAAAGGTAGGGACGCTGTATGAGAACGGCGATCCACTAGGGCGGAAGGAGCTTGGCCGGTGTGTGGTGGAGTGGCTAAGGCAGGGGATGCAGTCCATGGCATCCAAATTCGCTTCCGCCGAGCTTCAGGGTGACATGGCGGACCTCACCACAGCGGCATTGACTCTGAATTGGGCATCGGCAGAAGGCCAGCTTGGATTTGTGATCCAGGCACAGCCTTATCTCTCATCCATCCCCATGCCCAAGGGTCTGGAGTCACTCTGCTTCAAGGCCTGTACGCACTACCCCACCCTTTTCGACCATTTCCAGCGTGAGCTCCGTGGTGTCCTGCTGAGTTATCAGAACCAGGGGCTCATCTACGACTGGCGCTCCACTCAGACATGGAAGCTGTTGAAGGAAATGGCCAATTCTACTCATCACCGGGCAGCTGTGCGCAGGACGACACCACGAACTAAAGCAGTTCATAGTAGCATCGGCATAAGCCTCAAGAAGGTAAGGCTGATGCAGGATAGGATTGAAGACTTTGTGAGGCATATGTCAGAGCTACTGCGCATCGAGCGAGATGCGGAGCTGGAGTTTACACAGGAGGAGCTGAATGCCACCACTATGCTCGACAACAATTCCAAGCCATCCAAGCCAGTTGAGTACTTGGTGACCCATGGGCAGGCTCAGCAGGAGCAGTGTGACACCATTTGCAACTTGAGTGTCATCAGCAGCTCAACTGGTGAGAGAGCTAAACTTGGCTACTTTCTTTTCTCCGCATGTTAAGATTTTATCTTCAGTTACTTTGGAAAATTAAGTAAGACACTGTTTTCTGTTATCCCTGCATGTAGGATTGGGAGGTCTACATTTGGTTCTGTTCAGAATTGAAGGTGAACACAAGCTGCCTCCAACGACACTGTCACCTGGGGACATGGTTTGTGTGAGAACATGTAATAGCCGTGGTGAGGGAGCCACTTCTTGCATGCAAGGCTTTCTTTATAATCTCGGGGAGGACGGTTGCAGCATAACCGTGGCTCTGGAATCTCGCCATGGTGACCCAACCTTCTCCAGGTTATTTGGGAAAAGTGTGCGCATTGACCGGATACAGGGATTGGCTGATGCACTTACTTATGAGGTATTCAATTTATGCACATCAACATTGAATGGTTGGCTTCTTCCAGCATATTACTATTAAGCTTTCTGAAACTTCCTTGCCAGGAGCAACTATAGTCTGGCTCTTACATATTTATCTGCTTTCGTTTTATGATCCGCATTCATGTTCTGTTTCTGTCATATATTGTATATCAGAGTGGCATGAAATGGGGAAAACCAGAACAAAGGAATTTTTAGCATCAAGAAAGAACAGTGAAATTGGGGTTCCCGTTTCTTTTATGATTGTATTATTCTTGGCTTAACAACATGAGTGATAAGTTTATCTAATTCACCCAAGTATTTTTATTTGGCAGCGGAATCTTGAAGCATTGATGCTACTTCAAAGGAATGGTTTGCTGAAAAGTAACGCTTCCATTGATGTGGTAGCTACTCTGTTCGGTGACAGCAAAGATGTCATGAAGATGGAGCAGAATTGCCTGATTGATTGGGGTGAATCAAGTCTACCTGATCCAAGGCTATCAGAGAGGTGTGCATTTGATGACTCCCAGTTAAGGGCTCTCTCATTAGGCCTGAACAAGAAGAGGCATGTTCTGGTCATCCAGGGGCCTCCTGGCACGGGCAAGACAGTTTTGCTCACGGAACTCATTGTACGTGCTGTCCGGCAGGGTGAAAGTGTCCTTGTGACAGCTCCAAGCAATGCGGCAGTTGATAACATGGTTGAAAGGTTGTCAAGAACTGGCTTAAACATTGTGCGAGTTGGAAACCCTGCTCGGATATCACCATCGGTTACTTCGAAGTCCTTGGCAGAGATTGTAAATGGAAGGCTTGGTCAGTTTAGGAAGGAGCTTGAGAGAAAGAGAACTGACTTAAGAAAGGACTTGAGGGACTGCATAGAGGACGATTCTTTAGCTGCAGGCATTCGTCAACTTCTGAAGCAACTTGGGAGGGATCTGGAAATGAAAGAAAAAGAAACGATCATGGAAGTGCTATCTGATGCACAGGTTGTGCTTTCTACTAACACAGGGGCAGCCGATCCACTTATCAGGAAAACTGGTTGTTTTGACTTGGTAATTATAGATGAAGCAGGTCAAGGAATTGAGCCCTCTTGCTGGATTCCCATACTGCAGGGAAAACGTTGTATTCTTGCGGGTGATCATTGCCAACTTGCACCTGCCATATTGTCAAGGAAGGCCCTGGAAGGTGGGCTTGGCAAATCTATGATGGAAAGGGCTTCATTGTTGCATGATGGATTACTTACTACAAGACTGACAGTCCAGCATAGAATGCATGATTCAATAGCCAGTTGGGCATCTAAAGAGATGTATCAGGGGTTACTCCAGTCTTCTCATTCTGTTGCTTCGCATCTTCTTGCCGACTCTCCAGTTGTAAAGGTATACATACTTAATGTTTCAGGTGTCAGGTCAATTGCATGGTATGTCTATGTTTTTTGGTCAGTGTTCAGGACTGAACTTGATTATCACGTGGGAAATCTTTTACCAAAAAGAAAAGTCATGGACTTCACTCAGGATTGGGTCTAATTGCAAAGTTCAGATCAGACATCATTGAATAAATTTACCCCATGTTTGGTGAATCTGAATCATATACTGTTTGGCCTTTAACCCTTCCCAGCTCATTGGTTCACTACCTTTTTAAGAGTGTAACTGTGGTCAACACTGTAGCTGTAGATCTTTAGATTATAGTAAATTACTTTGACAGATGATTATACTACTAGAAGCATGCACACTACTTGGTATATTTCACCACAGTTTCCTTAAGCAGTTTCTAAACATGTTTATTTCAACTGAAGCGCATTTTAGATGCATCATTAGCATTATAATGTTCTTGTCTTAAGGTATCATGTGATCGTGTGTTTACTGGGCTAGTATGCCCCACTCCCTTCTTTTTTGTTATGCTTAGTGATTACACATTTGGAAACGTTGATTAGACCTATTAAAGTGTTTATCTTTATCAATTTTATTATGACATTCAAGCTGTGGTTGCCGAAGATAATTTAGGACCCAATTTATTCTGAGTTATTGGGGAGAAAGACCTATGTACACATTTATTTTACCAGCCATCACGGTTTTACTCAACTTGGAGGATAAGAACATCATATTCTTTCTTTTAGAAGCGAATACGGTATTAACTTTCATCCTGCATTTCTAAGGAAATTTGGCCATTCCCTTCCAGCCCCCTTATTGAAATGGTCACGTCCACTCAGTCACCAAATATTACAGATGGGAACCGTCAGCACCCACTTTTCATTTCTTTTATATACTCCCTCCGTCCGAAAATACTTGTCATCAAAATGGATAAAAAAGGATGTATCTAGAACTAATATACATCTAGATGCATCCCCTTTTATTCATTTTGATGACAAGTATTTCCGGACGGAGGGAGTACAACCCTCAGGCCTGAGCCCGGGTTTCACTATCATCGGATAAAGGAACTTATATCCAACAGTAACAACAATACAACCACTGACTGACACAACTTTTGCCGCCTACTGCATAAAACTGCAAAGAGTTTCTTTTAAAAAATGCAAATAGTTCAACAAAATGTTGTGGACATGAATACATAGTATCAAGGCAAGAGTAGCAGCATGGGAGGAGTCATTTAGAGAGAAGTATCCTAAGAGTCCTTTAGGGAAGTATAGGATTAGGAAAAAGTCCAGTTGTATAAGGAAAGATCTAGGTCAAGGGCCTGAGCATTCGTTATATAAGGATGACATGTATCCACGTTTGAGGCAAGGAAGAATAATCAATCTAATCTCCCCCAGTGATTCTCTCGTCTAACCTATGTCTACTCAATCCCTCGCAGCCATGCCGTCTGGCGATCTTCAACGTGGTAGTTCCGTTCTGAATCAAGGTTCAAAGCAGGAAAACACTCACTTCATGATGGATGGCCAATCATATATCTTATGTGTAGCCACGATCAATCTTTCATCATATGCATGGATACAAATACAAACAAGCTGGGATACTCTCCAGCTCAATGTAGTATAATCACAAAAGATTAACAATCCAACACAATAAGGTGGGATAAAATTTTATACATCACATTTAGATGGTTGTGGTAACTGTTCATCTGAGTGTTACATGAGGAACATGTAGTAGGTCTGGAACTACTTCTGGAACCAACTAATAATGTCTTGCATCTATTTGTTGTGTCTACTCATTTGAAATTTGTGCATTCGATGTTTAGGATTTTTTTGCCATGAATGCATCTATATGCACTCAAGCTGTACCTTATGATTTCAGGATACTTGGATAACACGGTGCCCACTGCTTTTACTTGATACCCGAATGCCATACGGAATTCTAAACGTTGATTGTGTGGAGCATTTAGACCCTGCTGGCACAGGATCATTTTATAATGATGGAGAAGCAGACATAGTTACACAGCATGTTCTCAATCTTGTGCATTGTGGTATATACTTATCTTTTACTTAATTAAACACATCATCAGTATTGTATAATCTTTGTTGCATAATCCTTCGATCCTTAGTATTGTTTGCTTTAACACATCAGGATAATTATTCAGCATTTTTCATTCACTGGTCAAACATGGCCCTACCTTTTTACGCTCAGATTTTTGAACTTACAAACATATTACAATCATGATTGTAGGAGTGTCTCCAAGTGAGATAGCCATCCAGTCTCCCTACATTGCTCAAGTTCAATTATTAAGAGAGAAGTTAGAAGAATATCCAGGGCTTTCTGGGGTTGAGGTTTCAACAGTAGATAGCTTTCAAGGGAGGGAGGCAGATGCGGTGGTCCTATCGATGGTAAGCACTGCACGGTACCATACATCTTTCTAATGAATATGTCACCCAAATACAACACTGAATGAAGCAATTGACAATTAGAAGGGCAGTCGCCGATCGGGCCACAATCATTTCATACTCCATGAATTTTAACCTACTTCTAGTGATGTTTATCCTTCTGCTGGCTTATAGGTTCGGTCAAACCCACTGGGAGCTGTAGGGTTCATGGGCGACAGCAGGCTAATGAATGTGGCTATCACAAGGGCACGCCGGCATGTCACTGTGGTATGTGACACCTCGACCATTTGCCACAGCACCTTCCTCGCCCGGCTCCTCCGTCATATCAGGCGGTATGGACTAGTAAAACATGTTGCACCTGGTTCCCTAGATGGAGTTTCCGGCCTCGGTTTCAGCCAGCCCACTCTTCCATCTATCAGCTAGCGCACACCGCAGTTCACTATCTTGATGGCATCATTCATATGCTCATACGAGCATGTATATATGCGAAGAGCTGAAAGATGTATATACAGTCGTACGAAAGAACTGAAGGCTGAGAAACTATAGTGCCCATCTCAGACGTGCCTGTCTGGTATCAATCTGTGAAGAAGACAAAGAACTTGAGAAGATATGAAGAGAAACTGGTGGATACACATGGAAGAGCTTCGCCAGGTGTGTGGTTATCTTCAGATGACTTACCACATGTGTCATGTGGTTCGCCAGGTATGTGGTTGATATGAAGCATGGCCATTCGTTGGACCTAACTGAAGGCTTAGCTGATCATGCATCCCTGAATTGGTGCACGTGATTCATTCAGCAGAAGGAAGACTACGTCAGTTCCTGTAAATTCTAACTAATATTGTTGACATGGATACCCCAACACAGACGTGTAGTAAATTGACAATTCACAATTGAGTTCGAAAAATGCATTTCATTTTGAAGTTAAATGTCACAATACCAAGTTAACGGTGTGTTTCTCTTAATCCCTGGAAAGAAAAAGAAGAAACAGGTGCGTGTCTTTCTTTCCCTTGTCATGGTTGTTGGAGTGTGTTGTAACATCCGCATCATGTAATATTACGGATGTCGTATGGTCATGTCCTACTCTTTTTCGTAGCAAAAATAATTAGATATCCCCAACCGTACATGCACGAATAGACTACTCTTGTAACTAGTGTTCCCTATGCAACTGCAACCTACCCATGTTTTGCTGTTTTCGCTGTCTGATTATTGAAATTGGCACCATTGATGCTTAACACGTGTCTACTATACCACAAAACGTTTTTCACACTGCTATGTCACAAAAACTTAAACCTAAAACCAAACACATAAAAAATGAAACATGTTGCATGTTGCATGTCCTTCATAAAACAAACTTGGAAATATATTGCCTGGCCTCTACATCATAGATGCACACGTTGCCATGTTTATTACAACGTCTGTAAACTAATGTAAGATGTTTTTGTAGTTCAACACAAAAACGTTTTACGTTAGTCTACAGAAGGAGTACATCAAAACAGATTGTCAAGCAAAGAGTGACACGCTACATATTAAAAGAGTTCAATCGCAAATAGTCTACATGCTTGCTACCCTAGTTGGAACAAAAACTTGTGCGCGTTCCAATCTGTTGATGCCAAACTCCATTGCTCCCCGTGTTGTAAACATGGCCACAACAAATTGATGCATGAGAATGATACCTGCGCAAGAGAATGAGCATGATTTCCTGTCAAAAACAGCATCATTTCTACATAGCCAAATAGACATGTGAAAGGGGGAGGCTGGATAGGAAATTTTTAAGACAAAGTTGATTTTTTGTAGACAAGTTTAAGCTGGGCTTGCCTATAAAACACTAGCATGTAAATTGAACTAGTGTAAGTCTCAACACAAGATGTAATTCCTAAAGTTCAGATTGTTGGCACAATACATCGTTGGAGAATATTTAGACACCAAGTCCTAAGAGTTCTGGCCCCTAGGCCAACCTATTCCTCCTTGAGCTAGGTCACAAAGCCCATACTCAGTCACTAGGGTAGATTTACACATGAAGTACGCGATTTTTGGCCTTCATTGACTTCTTGGCTCCTTCAAAATTCAAAGACTTTCGAGCGATGCCTAATCGTCTAGGAGGGGTACACCATTCAAGAGTAAAACCTTGAACCGCTGACTTGGAACGAACAGTTGCCAAGATCTTCAGTGATTGGCTCAAGAACCCCCTTATGTCTCACAAGTTTTCCACTGAGGATAGACACCTAGTAGAGAGAATTTGAGAAGTCAGATGGGAATACCACGTTTCCGAAAGTATGACAACGAGACGCAGAGGTACCGAGCCGTCTACAGACACCTCAAGAACCACACTTATTTGGAAGGTACATGGCATGAACTATGTGAGATACCAGACAATAACTATAGGTGTCCACAATAAAGATACAACACTTGGTAGTACCGAACATGCTTCACTTGGAAGTATTGGGACTAACAAAGCACCCTCTGTAACGGACTAGATATAATACGATTGAGTCCCAACTTGGAGGTTCCGGAAGTGCACATAAACTGCTTTATCTGAGAAACCCAAATAGACTCAGAATTATCGCCCATACTCCACTCGGAGGTACTAGACCTAACAGACAAGCCTCTGAAATCAACATAGAGTCCAGTTGTTCCCGTAACTAAGTTCGGTAGTTTCGGATCCACACTTTGGTGAAATCTCACCACATCTCATATGACACTGATATTTTGAAGTATCGGTTGACTGGCCTGGTTCTAGGTATGTATAAAAGTAGATAAGGAGAATTCATGTTGAAATTAAAGGGAATATTTGAAGATTATAGCAATGTGTTCAACCCTTGTAGTTCCGTTGCTTATTTTTAGGGGTCATCATTGATACTTTGCAACTACATTAGGGGCCAAAAGCTGAATAGTTGGGAAGCTTATTAGTCTCTTAAGCGTCTTTTCTCAAAACCTATTAGGAGACCTAGATGCACTTTTAACATGGAACACAAAATAAGTGAACAAAAGACTTAGGAATCAACACGCATAAATGTGCACCGTGCTACATGGTGGCATGGTATTAAAGGCAAGGTGCACCGCCCACCAAGCAACACGTGCAATTCCACAATCAAAAGCAAGTAGTGGCTCAACTCTTGCTCATAACAAAAGCTACAACGCATTTTGTTGTACTTGTCAATTTCATTTGGACAGATTGTGAGGTGAGAATGAGACCACTGCATAGGCACCACAAGAAACTCTTGATTTCTAGTAGAAGCATAAGCTACAAGAACATGTAGGGTTTCAAATACACGTTTTTGCAGTTCAATTTCATTGCAGTTCAGATTGGACTTCAAAAATGTCTTATATTTAGTTACAGAGGTAGTATGTAGAAACATATTGAATGAATTCCCGCGCAAGACTTGAAAAGGCTCAAATTGGAGGAAGGTTTCTTTCACCCTCATCAAACCTTTCCAAATTGGGAATTTATAGGTTAATTTTAGTCAAAGACAACTTTTTCGTCCTTGATACTTATTCTTGATGAGACTACCACACCATGTCCTTGGTAAGAAGATTGAAAAGCCACTTATTGAGAAACCACTTAGTATTTTTAATATGCCCAAGTCCTAGGTACCTAGACCTTCATGGTCCTTTGAGTAACTCCCACTACATCAACATATGCCGTATTTGATGTATCACAAGTTGTTTACCAACCCCACATTCACAAAAATCAAAGTTTGAGTTAGCACACACTCATAGCAAGAGTTTTTCCAAATGGGTGGCCATAATTTGTATTCAAAAATTTTATACATGGTGGATACATGTGTTTAGTTGTCGTTCTTTTTCCAGAAGTTCTAATGATTTTTTCGATCTCTGTCGTGCATTTTGCTATGACTCATAGATACTTCATCAATTCACTATTATAAGATGTTCTAACTTTTCTCTGATTCAAATGTATGTAGACACATTTTAGTGTGTTTGTCACTTATTTTAGTTTGCATGTAGTCCATATTGAAATATCCAAAACATCTTATATTTGTGAATGGAGGGAGTATTACCAAAGGTGTTCTCTTCACAGAAGTTTTCATCAAAATTGATGGTCCCCTTGATTAGTAGGACTTCAATAATATAGGAATAGGAACAATGCAAGATTGTAAGGCCATATCCACAAAAAACAAAGGATTGTTTTACTTGCCTGCAGTTTGTTCAAGAGGTTTGAGTGGGTATATAAAGTAAAATGCATCATAAGTCCTAAAACTATTAGATCTATGTCAGTTTAGTCCTATAACTTTGAAAGTGCATTTTTACCTTCTAAAACTATTGGAGGTGTGTCAGTCTAGTCTTATAACATTGAAACTGTAGTTTAGGTTCTAAAACTATTGGAGGTGTATCAGTTTAGTCCTATAGCTTTGAAATTGTAGGCCATCAGTGGCATGGTGGCTTGAGCTCTAGCAAGGAGAGTAGACCGATCATGTCAGCCTCACCTTGCAGTAGTCGAACAACACGTCATACAACGTCCAATTGCTACCCATCTGTGGTTGCTGCTGGTGCTCTACATCACTCTCGCCGACCTTTGCGCCAGCTTCGTGGTTTTTGCGCACTCCTCTGCGTCCTTGATACGTCTCCGTCGTATCTACTTTTCCAAACACTTTTGCCCTTGTTTTGGACTCTAACTTGCATGATTTGAATGGAACTAACCCGGACTGACGTTGTTTTCAGCAGAATTGCCATGGTGTTATTTTTGTGCAGAAATAAAAGTTCTCGGAATGACCTGAAAATCAACGGAGAATTATTTTGGAATATATAAAAAATACTGGAAGGAAGATCCACGTCAGGGGGGGCCTCCACCTATCCACGAGGGTGGGGGGCGCGCCCCCTGCCTCGTGGCCCCCTTGACGCTCCACCGACCTCAACCCTGACTCCATATATTCGTGTTCGGGGAGAAAAAAAATCAGAGAGAAGGATTCATCGCATTTTACGATATGAAGCCGCCGCCAAGCCCTAAACTCTCTCGGGAGGGATGATCTGGAGTCCGTCCGGGGCTCCGGAGAGGGGAATCCGTCGCCATCATCGTCATCATCAACCTTCCTCCATCACCAATTTCATGATGCTCACCGCCGTGCGTGAGTAATTCCATCGTAGGCTTGCTGGACGGTGATGGGTTGGATGAGATTTGTCATGTAATCGAGTTAGTTTTGTTAGGGTTTGATCCCTAGTATCCACTATGTTCTGAGATTGATGTTGCTATGACTTTGCTATGCTTAATGCTTGTCAGTAGGGCCCGAGTGCCATGATTTCAGATCTGAACCTATTATGTTTTCATCAATATATGGGAGTTCTTGATCCTATCTTGCAAGTCAATAGTCACCTACTATGTGTTATGATCTGGCAACCCCGAAGTGACAATAGTCGGGACCACTCCCGGTGATGATCGTAGTTTGAGGAGTTCATGTATTCACTATGTGTTAATGCTTTGGTTCGGTACTCTATTAAAAGGATGCCTTAATATCCCTTAGTTTCTGCTAGGACCCCGCTGCCACGGGAGGGTAGGACAAAAGATGTCATGCAAGTTCTTTCCATAAGCACGTATGACTATATTCGGAATACATGCCTACATTACATTGATGAACTGGAGCTAGTTCTGTGTCACCCTAGGTTATGACTGTTACATGATCGATCACATCCGGCATAATTCTCTATCACCGATCCATTGCCTACGAGCTTTCCATATATTGTTCTTCGCTTATTTACTTTTCCGTTGCTATTGTTATCATCACTATAAAACACCAAAAAAAATTACTTTTGCTACCATTACCTTTTGCCACTGTTACCACTACTATCATATTACTTTGCTACTAAACACTTTGCTGCAGATACTAAGTTTCCAGGTTTGGTTGAATTGACAACTCAGCTGCTAATACTTGAGAATATTCTTTGGCTTCCTTGTGTCGAATCAATAAATTTGGGTTGAATACTCTACCCTCGAAAACTGTTGTGATCCCCTATACTTGTGGGTTACCAAGACTATTTTTTGGCACCGTTGCCGGGGAGCATAGCTCTATTCTTTGAGTCACTTGGGATTTATATCTGCTTATCATTATGAAGAACTTGAAAGATCCAAGAACCAAGATTTATCCCTCAACTATGAGGGGAGGTAAGGAACTGCCATCTAGCTCTGCACTTGATTCACCTTCTGTTTTGAGTAAGCTTGCGACACCTAAACCTGCTTCTGCTATTAATTCTGATATGTCGCATGTTATTGATGATGCCACTTCTGCTATGCATGATACTTATGATGAAACTACTTCTATGCTTGATACTACCGTGCCACTTGGTGAATTTCTTGATGAACAACTTGCTAGGGCTAGAGAGAATGAAATTATTGAAACTGATAATATTGATGAAAGTGATGATGAAGATTCTCCCCCTAGATATAAATTGCCTATTGTCCCTGAGGGTTATGTTATGGATGAAGAAACTGCTAGAGACTTTCTTGCTTGCAATGATAGAAGTGATCTTAAGAAATTATTAGTTAAACTTAAAGAAAAGTCTTTGAAAGCTAGAATGAAATATGACCCTGCTTATGCTACTTCACCTATCTTTTTGTTACTGATAAGGATTATGATTTCTCTGTTGATCCTGAGACAATTACTTTAGTTGAATCTGATCCTTTCTATGGCTATGAATCTGAAACTATTGTGGCACATCTTACTAAACTAGATGATACCCCGCGCGTTGCTGCGGGAATTGCTTGCGAAATATTTTGATGAGATTTGGTCATGAATAGAAAATGAACATATGTAAAACAACATAGTAAGTGCAAGAAATTTTAGAACATCACTTAGTACCTTAAGTCATCTGCATTTTGGTCACCAAAAATCAAGAACTACTAATATATGTATGCTCAGAAGGAATTGGTGACAACATCATAAAGTTTCCCAGCTTGCTTGTGATGCTGATAAATTTTAGTTTGCCATTTCTTAAGCTCTACAATGTTCGAAGATAGTAGTACCAAGAACATGTTGGTAATCATAACATGTACTAAGCATCTGTAATAAAAAACCATGAATAATGAGTGTACCTAACTAGCAACTGTCAAAAAAATTAGTAGGAGACTCACATATAGCTACAAAGTTGGAGAAGTGTAATTCAAGTCAATTTCAGTAGTGTAGCCAAGTAAAAAGCATTTGGCAACGACATTGTGCAAATATTACAAATGACAAAGAGAGCTATCAAATAGGAACACTTCTATGTCATGCTCCGTTGCATATGGAAAATGGAAGTAGCTTCAGAAACTTGCCAATAGATTCAAACAGTATGCATTTTGCATTTTTTATCAGTACAACACATAAGTTTGCATTGAGTTCCACCATCCTATTTAAATCTGAAAATTGAATGTGTTATAAAATGACGTTTACTTTGAAATGGAGTGAGGTACACGTTATCAACAATTCTGTTACCATATATACAACGGAACTGCAGTGCAGTTGTACACAAAAATTAATTGTAATATGTCTATTTATATTCGAGCTATGTGGTGCTCTCCCTCAGCCAGCCTCCGGCTTTGGAGATGATCTGTACGATACCCTGGGACCTTGGTTCTTTTCCCTCTACTTAATGAATTGGCAGAACACCTGCCGTTGCCCGTCAAAAAGAAAGAACTCTATATCTGATTCCCGTCATTCCAAAAAAGGTCTCTGTACATTTGTTACTTTGACATAATATATAAAATAGTGATTCATCTTTAGTTGTTCATATCTACAACATATAGAGATCAACATTATTATCCATAAATTGTTGTTTGTAGGTGGATGGCTTAACAGCCTATTACCTACATGGTTCAGATTGCACTCAAACAATGAAATAGGAGGCATAAGAATTTATGTGTTGCAGGAAGATAGCACGGCAACCACTTAACGGTTATAAACTCTTCAATTCCATGCTCTTATTTTGGTGTAAAGTACTAAAACACAGGAGGATGGTGAGAGCAACTAAGTTCTCTAAGTAGATTACTTGCTTTGAAATAAATAATTATGCATCATTGATTCATGTTTAGATGTTTAATATCCAAACCATACCAATTTAGAATTATTAATTCATAAACTATAATGTTTGTAGCTTATTGGCATAGCAGTAATTGTATGTTGTAGGAAGACGATGTTGCAATCAATTAATATTTTAACTCCTCAACGGTGTGCTCTTATTTTGCTGTAAAACACCACAAATAGGAGCATGATCAAATAAAAATAGTTATATATAGGTAACCTTAGTTAGCCTGACCAGGTAGCAGCATTGAGGCCAATGAAGATCATACCCTCCCATCAATTCATGTTCTTGCTAAAAAACATTATTTTGTCAGCTAAAATTAGTATTCTGGAGCATGTATAATAAAAGGGGAAGCACACTACCTTCAGGTTTAGAATCTCATAAAGTTGCAATTTAATGGTGAGCTAAATATCAAGTCCAGAAACAACTTGTCTGAGTTACAATGTCATGCTCCTAGAGACAAACACAATTAAGATATCTGTATTTAGGAGATGAACTATTCATAGCAAGAAAAATGTATGACAAAAATTTAAGGACCAAAAAGAGACATATCAGGTAAGCCTTAGAAGATACCACTGAAAGGAAGATCAGGAGAACAATCATTTCTCGCTACCGCATCGTTGTAATCTCATTGCCCTACAGATTGGAGAATTACGGAAATGTAAATGATGTCTCAACCTCCCTTTTCTAAATTTGCAAGAAGAAATAGGTGTCTGGAAGATAGATGTCCTCACCCGACTTGATTCCAGCGAGCTTGTCCAAGGTTATGATTGCCTACAGTACCACAGGGTGACGCACCCCGTGCTAGCTACTGCTTCACCGTCGCCTCACTTTCCACATGTTTCCTGGTAATAAGGCTTGATGCATGTGTATTACATTCAGAGTTTCAGACTGCATGTAATTGTAAACAAAAGATATAGAAGGAAGCCTCAAAATTAATAATAGCAACGTCGGCCATTCCAAATCATGCATATATTATATTCAATCTTATAGACTGTAAAGAAGAATAGACCTGCAGAGGATGAATGTAGCAGGAAACTTGCCTCCTTCCTTGCCGTAGCTAACATGCTTGCTCGCCTCAGACCCTGGTACAGGAGCAACAGAGGAACTTGGCTTCTGAAAAGCATGCAACCTGAAGCTGGGGCGGCAGGGCGGAGAAGCCGTCTAGAAGTGTGGGAGGCCACGCCGGCCCACAACCTAATACAATTCGAGGCTGTGTGAATTCACCTAGGAATTAACGGTAAAAAAACCTAAGAATTGGGTATGATTCCTTGACATCATCACCATCTGCCTCATTGACGTGAGCGTCAACACCTCAAGTGTCCTTGCAGCAGTGATAGAAGATCATGAATACGGCCATGGACCTGCTCCTTCCCGAGGTCATCCTGCTGGATCCCGCACGAACCGGGGCAGACACTTGGATGGTCGCGTCCTCTGCGTATGCTGGATCCCGCATGAACTGGGGCGCCGACGGGGATGGCCACGTCCGGTGCGTCCGATGTCGCTGCCGCCAGGAGGAACCGGGGCCGAGGAATGGCGTGAGGGGGAGCTGCTGCTGGATCGCGCACGAACTGGGGCGGTGATAGGTATGGCCGCGTTCGATGCGTCGTCTAGTGCGTCCGTTGCCGCCGCCACGAGGAGGACCATGTGCCGAGGAACAACATAAGGGAGCGGCTTTGACCACCAGTGGGGAGGCCGGCGGCGGCACCGTGGGAGGAGGAGCCGAACTGTCGAAGAAGAAAACATCGATTGCATGGGGAATGCATCAGGTGTGATGGACCGATGGGCTTCTATCGGTTAGTATGCTGACTCTTGGGTTACGTGGTCTTAAGGAAGACCAAAGTGGCCTCTTTGGTTTCTAGAGAGTTGAATAACACCATTTTTCCGCTAAAAAAGGAATAACACCATTTTTTTAAGAATGCTGACTTGGTGAGCTGCATGACCAAAACAATTAACAGTAACTGATGATGTGGCAAGGCTGCTGAGGTGGACAGGCTGCATGTGAAGAGAAATAGGTTAGTGGGGATGAACTATTTAGGTATTATAGATTAAATGATATAGCCACCCTGTTCATTAATGATGAGAAAACTCGCTATTATTATATCCTTAAATTATTTCAGTTCTCATTAAAGGGTGATGCTAAAATATGGTTTAATTCTCTTGATCCTGGTTGTGTGCATAGTCCCTAGGATATGATTTATTACTTCTCCGCTAAATACTTCCCTGCTCATAAAAAACAAGCTGCTTTAAGAGAAATATATAATTTTGTGCAAATTGAAGAAGAGAGTCTCCCACAAGCTTGGGGAGGCTTCTCCAATTACTTAATGCTTTTCCTGATCATCCTCTTAAGAAAAATGAAATACTTGATATCTTTTATAATGGACTAACCGATGCTTTCAGAGACCACCTGGATAGTTGTGCTGATTGTGTTTTCAAGGAAAGAACACCAGATTAAGCTGAAATTTTATTGAATAATATGTTGACCAATGAAAATAATTGGAAACTTCCTGAGCCAACCCCTAAGCCAACTCCGAAGAAAAGGGGTGTTCTATTTCTCGGTCCTGAAGATATGCAAGAGACAAAGAAATCTATGAAAGAAAAAGGCATTAAAGCTGAAGATGTTAAGAATTTACCTCCTATTGAAGAGATACATGGTCTTAATTTACCGCCTGTTGAAGAAGTACATGGTCTTGATAACCCGACATAGGTAGTAAAAGGGCTGTTATTGATTGCACCAAAGGTAATGTCACTTTTCATGTTAATGGTAATGAGCATACGGTACACTTTCCGAGGAAACAACCTCAAGTCCACAGTATCAGTTCTATTGGAAAAATTCCAACTATTACTATTAGAGGTTTTGAATTTCCTCTTCCTACTGTCAAGAAGAAATATGATATCCTTATTGTTGGGGACATGCATATCCCCGTTGAGGTAACCTAGTGTTATTCAAAAATTCTCTGGTTCCATGTTATTCGGAATGAGTTTGTTAACAAGACCTGATCAACCTTATTAGTGGATTCCTTTTGATGAGCATGAGATGGATGAATTTAGAAAACACAACTCTCTGTATCCTCTTTTTACTTTCTGTTATTTATATTAAATAAAGCAAAAATAGTAATTTATGTCTGTTTTTTGAATTATCCATGCAATAAAGAATACCCAAAAAATAAAAGTTCTCCAAATGCCCTAAAATTTAAATATGTTTTTTCTGGAATATTTGAGAATATCTGGCACTGAGAACACATCAGGGGGAGCAAGCACCTGGCCATGAGGGTCCAGGGCGCGCCCTACCACCTGGGCGCGCCCCCTGCCTCGTGGGCCCATGGTGACTCCCCTCCACTTAATCCAGCTACCACACACTCCTTCCTCCCACAAACATCACTAGTCAGCTCAAACCCGAGCCCAAGCTCATCTTGCTGCCATTTTCGATCTCCTTGCTCAAAGCTCCATTCACAAAACTGCTTTGGGGGATTGTTCTTTGGTATGTGACTCCTCCAATGGTCCAATTAGTTTTTTTCTAGTGCTTTATTCATTGCATATTTTTGCTGCTTAGGTGACCCTGTTCTTGAGCTTGCATGTCAAATTTATGTGGTCAAAAGTAGTTTTAATGCATGATATATCCTCTAGGCACTTGTAGGAGTAGTTGCTATCAATTTTGTTGAGTTTGGTTCACTTTTATTTTGAAGTTACTAAAAATTTCAGAAATTTTCAAAAAAAGATGAAGAGATTTTTGAGGGGCTCATCGAGCCGAAGCTCGAAGGATAAACAAAGTGAAGAGAACAAGAAGCCCAAGTATAATCTCCCTCGCACCATGGAGGTCCGGCCATGTGAATGGCCTTGTGATGATTTCTTGAGAGCAGCCGGGATTTATGATGATTTCTATGAATTGGCTGAGAATGCAGGCCTCACCGCCTTCCTCCACGACCAACGCGAACATTATCTCTTACTCACCAATATCTTTGTGCAAAACTTCCATTTCCATGCTAGAAGCTCACCACCTACGGTGGAATTTTATTTATATGATGAGCATAAGGAGATGTCACTTTGTGATTTTTGTCGGGTTTGTTTGATCCCTTTTGAGGGCAGCGTAGAGGAACCACATCGTGACGATGTGGAAGGGTTTATTGATACAATTGCTGTAGGAGAAACGAGGAAAGTTTTCGATGCAAGAATTACTAGCATACATTTTCCTATTTTACGTTACTTTGCAATATTTGCTAGTAGATGCTTAATTGGTCGCAGAAACTGTGGCAACCTTAGTGCCCCTGATATTGTTATTTTGTGCCATGCCTTGTTCCGTGATGACACATTTAGTATGTGCGCTATTGTTGCAAAGCGGTTAAATCTTAACTGTACTAAGGGCCCCGTCCTTGGAGGCATCTTCGCCTCGCGCCTCGCTGCACACTTTAACATACATATTAGGCATTATGAGAAAGAAGAAAAATTGTTGCCTCCTGTTTATCTAGATTATAAGAGTATGGTAGAACATGATTTTATTGTTAAGAATAGGGAAAAGATGCTTAAGTACAAATTAATATTTGGTAAAAATCATCCTTAGACTATTACCTTGCATGCTCCTTCCTTGTTTGATTTATCTGCAGGCAAGTACCTTGTTCTGTTGGAGGCCATTCACGCCTACCGGAACCCTACATCAGCTACAGAGCCAGAGCCGGAACCACAATCTAATCCTCCACGATAGTCTGATTACCAGTGGGATCCGGAGGTGATTGCCAACCAGTGGCAATCCGAGGCTTCTTCTTAGTACGACCCCAACTATTACTTTGGATATCTGTCAGGCCAGCTGTGGCCATAGACCAACTTAGGCCAAAAGCCTAAGCTTGGGGGAGTACGTATTTCTCACCGACATTACATTCATGGTCACACACCCATTGCTAGTTATCGGTGCTCATACTTTTTCACTGTATCATCCATGCTAGTTTATTTTCATTTTTGTGCTTTCTTCTTGTGTGTTTAATAAACCTTAAGAAAAATAAAAAAAATTAGTTGTAGCTTTTGATTAGTTTACTTTCCATGCTTGTAGTAGTAACTAAAAAGAAAACCCAAAAAGATTTCCCGTTCTTCTTTTGCTTGTTGGGAGCTTTTCCGTGTAAATAGTTTTATTTCTTTTCTTGTTCTCTGGGGGGTCGGGAGGAGAAGACCATAATTAAAATGTTAAAGTGGCTCTTATATGCATTATCGTTGATCTGACAAAGAGCCCACATTACCTTGTCTTCTCTCTTGAATTGAATGCTTGCAAATTCCAGCTTAGTCCAATGCACGTGCACTATTATTATTATCCACACTATTCAGTCGTGCAAGTGAAACGCAATTATGATGGTATATGATGGACTCATTGAGATGAGAGAAGCTGGTATGAACTCGACCTCTCTTGTTTTTGTAAATATGATTAGTTCATCGTTCCTGATTCAGCCTATTATGAATAAACATGTTTGCAATGACAATTAGAGATTATAGTTGCTTATGCCATGCTTAATTAGCTAGGAGATTATAATGGTTTACCTTGCGTGCCAACATGCTATTAAAATGGTTGTGATGTGGTATGATAGGGTGGTATCCTCTTTTGAACGATTCGAGTGGCTTGACTTGGCACATGTTCACGCATGTAGTCGAAACAAAATCAACATAGCCTCTATGATATTTATGTTCATGGTGCATTATATCCTACTCATGCTTGCATTCGGTGTTGATTAATTTTAATGCATGTTCATGACTGTTGTCGCTCTCTAGCTGGTCGCTTCCCAATCTTTTGCTAGCCTTCACCTGTACTAAGCGGGAATACTGCTTGTGCATCCAATTCCATAAACCCCAAAGTTGTTCCATATGAGTCCACCATACCTACCTATATACGGTATCTACCTGCCGTTCCAAGTAAATTTGCATGTGCCAAACTCTAAACCTTCAAATAAACATTCTGTTTTGTACGCTCGAATAGCTCATGTATCAACTAGGGTTGTCTGTATCTTCCATATTAGGCGGGTTATTCTCAAGAGGAGTGGGCTCCGCTCATCACTCACAAGAAAATGGCTGGTCACCGGGATGCCCAGTCCCATGCTTTATGCAAATCAAATCAAAATAATTGCAAACAAAACTCCCCCGGGACTGTTGTTAGTTGGAGGCACTCGTTCGATCAAGCATGGATTGATGCTTGTTGGTGGAGGGGGAGTATAAACTTTACCATTTTGTTTGGGAACCGCCTATAATGTGTGTAGCATGGAAGATATCGCCATCTCTCGGTTGTTATGTTGACAATGAAAGTATACCGCTCAAAATATTATTCATATCTATTTCAAAATCGACCTCTGGCACCTCTACAAATCCCTGCTTCCCTCTATGAAGGGCCTATCCATTTACTTTTATGTTGAGTCATCATCCTCTTATTAAAAAGCACCAGTTGGAGAGCACCGCTGTCATTTGCATCCATTATTGTTAGTTTACATTGAGTATGACTTGACTGGATCTCTTTTACCATGAATTACAATGTCTAGTCAGTCCTTGATCTTTAAAGGTGCTCTGCATTTATGTTTTGCGGTCTCAAAAAGGGCTAGCGAGATACCATCCCGTTAAATCATATCATGATTGTTTTGAGAAAGTGTTGTCATCCGAGATTTATAATTATTGCTCGCTAGTTGATTATGCCATTGATATGAGTAAACATGAGACCTAAATGTTATTGTGAATATGGTTAGTTCATAATCTTTGTTGAAAACTTGAATGATGGCTTTAAATATTTACAACAACAAGAGAAAACAGAGTTTGTAAAAGTTTTTCTTTATCACTTTCAGTTTATCAACTGAATTGCTTGAGGACAAGCAAAGGTTTGAGCTTGGGGGAGTTGATACGTCTCCGTCGTATCTACTTCTCCAAACACTTTTGCCCTTGTTTTGGACTCTAACTTGCATGATTTGAATGGAACTAACCCAGACTGAGGTTGTTTTCAGCAGAATTGCCATGGTGTTATTTTTGTGCGGAAATAAAAGTTCTCGGAATGACCTGAAAATCAACAGAGAATTATTTTGGAATATATAAAAAATACTGGAAGGAAGATCCACGTCAGGGGGGCCTCCACCTGTCCACGAGGGTGGGGGCGTGCCCTACCCCCTGGGCCCCCTGACGCTCCACCGACCTCAACCCTGACTCCATATATTTGTGTTCGGGGAGAAAAAATCAGAGATAATGATTCATCGCGTTTTACGATACGGAGCCGCCGTCAAGCCCTAAACTCTCTCGGGAGGGATGATCTAGAGGTCGTTCGGGGCTCCAGAGAGGGGAATCCGTCGCCATCATCATCATCATCAACCTTCCTCCATCACCAATTTCATGATGCTCACCGCCGTGCGTGAGTAATACCATCATAGGCTTACTGGACGGTGATGGGTTGGATGAGACTTATCATGTAATCGAGTTAGTTTTGTTAGGGTTTGATCCCTAGTATCCACTATGTTCTGAGATTGATGTTGCTATGACTTTGCTATGCTTAATGCTTGTCACTAGGGCCCGAGTGCCATGATTTCAGATCTGAACCTATTATGTTTGCATCAATATATGAGAGTTCTTGATCCTATCTTGCAAGTCAATAGTCACCTACTATGTGTTATGATCCGGCAACCACTCCCGATGATGACCGTAGTTTGAGGAGTTCATGTATTCACAGTGTGTTAATGCTTTGGTCTGGTACACTATTAAAAGGAGGCCTTGATATCCCTTAGTTTCCGCTAGGACCCCGCTGCCATTGGAGGGTAGGACAAAAGATGTCATGCAAGTTCTTTCCATAAGCACGTATGACTATATTCGGAATACATGCCTACATTACATTGATGAACTGGAGCTAGTTTTGTGTCACCCTAGGTTTTGACTGTTACATGATTGATCGCATCCGGCATAATTTTCTATCACCGATCCATTGCCTACGAGCTTTCCATATATTGTTCTTCGCTTATTTACTTTTCCATTGCTATTGTTATCATCAGTATAAAACACCAAAAATATTACTTTTGCTACCATTACCTTTTACCACCGTTACCACTACTATCATATTACTTTGCTACTAAACACTTTGCTGCAGATACTAAGTTTCCAGGTGTGGTTGAATTGACAACTCAGCTGCTAATACTTGAGAATATTCTTTGGCTCCCCTTGTGTCGAATCAATAAATTTGGGTTGAATACTCTACCCTCGAAAACTGTTGCGATCCCCTATACTTGTGGGTTATCAGTCCTGTAGTAGCAGCGACAATGCCCCACCTATGGCCTGGCTCATGCCTAAACAACAACCTGCACGATCAACTATACTGCAAGGGTGTCGGGGCAATGACAATGTCATGAGGTGGCATGGCATCTGAAGGAAATATGCCCTAGAGGCAATAATAAAGTTATTATTATTTCCTCATATCATGATAAATGTTTATTATTCATGCTAGAATTGTATTAACCGGAAACATAATACATGTGTGAATACATAGACAAACATAGTGTCACTAGTATGCCTCTACTTGACTAGCTCGTTGATCAAAGATGGTTGAGTTTCCTAGCCATAGACGTGAGTTGTCATTTGATCAACGGGATCACATCATTAGGAGAATGATGTGATTGACTTGACCCATTCCGTTAGCTTAGCACTTGATTGTTTAGTTTACTGCTATTGCTTTCTTCATGACTTATACATGTTCCTATGACTATGAGATTATGCAACTCCCGAATACCGGAGGAACACTTTGTGTGCTACCAAACGTCACAACGTAACTAGGTGATTATAAAGGTGCTCTATAGGTGTCTCCGATAGTGTTTGTGGAGTTGGCATAGATCAAGAATAGGATTTGTCACTCCGATTATCGGAGAGGTGTCTCCGGGCCCTCTCGGTAATGCACATCACTATAAGCCTTGCAAGCAATGTGACTAATGAGTTAGTTGCAGGATGATGCATCACAGAACGAGTAAAGAGACTTCCCGGTAACGAGATTGAGCTAGGTATTGAGATACCGATGATCAAATCTCGAGCAAGTAACATATCGATGACAAAGGGAACAACGTATGTTGTTATGCAGTTTGGCCGATAAAGATCTTCGTAGAATATGTAGGAACCAATATGAGCATCTAGGTTCCGCTATTGGTTATTGACTGGAGACATGTCTCGGTTATGTCTACATAGTTCTCGAACCCGTAGGGTCCGCATGCTTAAAGTTCTGTGACGATCAATATTATGAGTTTATATGTTTCGATGTACAGAAGGTAGTTCGGAGTCCCGGATATGATCACGGACATGACGAGGAGTCTCAAAATGGTCGAGACATAAAGATTGATATATTGGAAGCCTACATTTGGACATCGGAAGAGTTCCAGGTGAAATCAGGATTTTACCGGAGTGCGAGAGGGGTTACCGGAACCCCCCGGGGGTTAATGGGCCTTGTTGGGCCCTAGTTGAGAGAGAGAGGGGCTGGCCAGGGTAGGCCGCGCGCGCCCCTCCCCTCTGGTCCGAATTGGACTAGGAAGGGGGGGGGGCGGCGCACCCCTTTCCTTTCCCCTCCTAGTAGGAGTAGGAAAGAGGGGAGTCCTGCTCCTACTAGGAGGAGGACTCCTCCTCCTGGCACGCCCTACAGGGCCGGCCGGCCTCCCCCCTTTGCTCCTTTATATACGGGGGCAGGGGGCACCCTAGAACACACAAGTTGATCATTGATCTCTCCCAGCCGTGTGCGGTGCCCCCCTCCATCATAATCCACCTCGCTCATACCGTAGCGGTGCTTCGGCGAAGCCCTCCGACAGTAGCTTCATCAACATCGTCACCACGCCGTCGTGCTGACGAAACTCTTCCTCGAGCTCTACTGGATCGTGAGTTCGCGGGACGTCACCGAGCTGAACATGTGCTGAACGCGGAGGTGTCGTACGTTCAGTACTGAGGATCAGTCGATCGTGAAGACGTACGACTACATCAAACACGTTGTCATAACGCTTCCGCTTAACGGTCTACGAGGGTACATGGACGACACTCTCCCCTCTCGCTGCTATGCATCACCATGATCTTGCGTGTGTGTAGGATTTTTTTTGAAATTACTACGTTCCCCAACAGTGGCATCTGAGCCAGGTTTATGCATAGATGTTATATGCACGAGTAGAACACAAGTGAGTTGTGGGCGATACAAGTCATACTGCTTACCAGCATGTCATACTTTGGTTCGGTAGTATTGTTGGATGAAGCGGCCCGGACCGACATTACGCGTACGCTTACAGAGACTGGTTCTACCGACGTGCTTTGCACACAGGTGGCTGGCGGGTGTCAGGTGACTGCCCGGTACTTGCGAAAGTTAAAACATCACTAACTTGACGAACTATCATTGTGGTTTTGATGCGTAGGTAAGAACGGTTCTTGCTCAGCCCATAGCAGCCACGTAAAACTTGCAACAATAAAGTAGAGGACGTCTAACTTGTTTTGCAGGGCATGTTGTGATGTGATATGGTCAAGGCATGATGCTATATTTATTGTATGAGATGATCGTGTTTTGTGAAGGAGTTATCGGCAACTGGCAGGAGCCATATGGTTGTCGCTTTATTGTATGCAATGCAATCGCCCTGTAATTGCTTTACTTTATCACTAAGCGGTAGCGATAGTAGTAGAAGCAATAGTTGGCGAGACGACAGCTATGCTACGATGGAGATCAAGGTGTCGCGCCGGTGACGATGGTGATCATAATGGTGCTTTGAAGATGGAGATCAAAGGCACAAAAGGGATGATGACCATATCATATCACTTATATTGATTGCATGTGATGTTTATCCTTTATGCATCTTATTCTGCTTTGTTTGACGGTAGCATTATACGATGATCTCTCACTAAATTTCAAGGTAAAAGTGTTCTCCCTGAGTATGCTCTGCTGCCAAAGTTCATCGTGCCGAGACACCACGTGATGATCGGGTGTGATAAGCTCAATGTTCATCTACAACATGTGTAAGACAGTTTTACACACGCAGAATACTCGGGTTAAACTGGACGAGCCTAGCATATGCAGATATGGCCTCAGAACACTGAGACCAAAAGGTCGAGCGTGAATCATATAGTAGATATGATCAACATAGGGATGTTCACCATTGAAAACTACTCCATCTCACGTGATGATCAGTTATGGTTTAGTTGATATGGATCACGTGATCACTTAGATGATTAGAGGGATATCTATCTAAGTGGGAGTTCTTAAGTAATATGATTAATTGAACTTAAATTATCATGAACTTAGTACCTAATAGTATTTTGCTTATCTATGTTGTTGTAGATAGATGGCATGTGCTGTTGTTCCATTGAATTTTAATGCGTTCCTTGACAAAGCAAAGTTGAAAGATGATGGTAGCAATTACACGGACTGGGTCTGTAACTTGAGGATTATCCTCATTGCTGCACAGAAGAATTACGTCTTGGAAGCACTGCTAGGTGCTAGTCCTGCTGCAGATGCTGTTGATGATGTTAAGAACGTCTGGCAGAGTAAAGCTGATGACTACTCGATAGTTCAGTGTGCCATGCTTTACGGCTTAGAACCGGGACTTCAACGACGTGTTGAACGTCGTGGAGCATATGATATGTTCCAGGAGTTGAAGTTAATATTTCAAGAAAATGCCCGGATTGATAGATATGAAGTCTCCAATAAGTTCTACAGCTGCAAGATGGAGAAGAATAATTTTCTCAGTGAACATATACTCAGAATGTCTGGGTATCATAACCACTTGACTCAACTGGGAGTTAATCTTCCTGTTGATAGTGTCATTGACAGAGTTCTTCAATCACTGCCACCAAGCTACAAGAGCTTCGTGATGAACTATAATATGCAAGGGATGAATAAGACAATTCCCGAGCTCTTCTCAATGCTAAAGGCAGCAGAGGTAGAAATCAAGAAGGAGCATCAAGTGTTGATGGTCAACAAGACCACCAGTTTCAAGAAAAAGGGTAAAGGGAAGAAGAAGGGGAACTTCAAAAAAGAATGGCAAACAAGTTGTTTGTCAGGAGAAGAAACCCAAGTCCGGACCTAAGCTTGAGACTGAGGGCTTCTACTACAAATAGACTGGTCACTGGAAGTGGAACTGCCCTAAGTATTTGGCGGATAAGAAGGATGGCAAGGTGAACAAAGGTATATGTGATATACATGTTATTGATGTGTACCTTACTAGAGCTCGCAATAGCACCTGGGTATTTGATACTGGTTCTGTTGCTAATATTGGCAACTCGAAACATGGACTATGGATTAAGCGAAGACTAGCTAAGGATGAGGTGACGATGCACGTGGGAAATGGTTCCAAAGTTGATGTGATCGCCGTCGGCACGCTACCTCTACATCTACCCATGGGATTAATTTTAGACCAGAATAATTGTTATTTGGTGCCAGCGTTAAGCATGAACATTATATCTGGATCTTGTTTGATGCGAGACAGTTATTCATTTAAATCTGAGAATAATGGTTGTTCTATTTATATGAGTAATATCTTTTATGGTCATGCACCCTTGAAGAGTGGTCTATTTGTGATGAATCTCGATAGTAATGATACATATATTCATAATGTTGAAGCCAAAAGATACAGAGTTGATAATGATAGTGCAACTTATTTGTGGCACTGCCGTTTGGGTCATATTGGTGTAAAGTGCATGAAGAAACTTCATACTGATGGACTTCTGGAATCACTTGATTATGAATCACTTGGTACTTGCGAACCATGCCTCATGGGCAAGATGACTAAAACGCCGTTCTCTGGAACAATGGAGCGAGCAACGGATTTGTTGGAAATCATACATACTGATGTATGTGGTCTGATGAATATTGAGGCTCGCGGCAGGTATCGTTATTTTCTCACATTCACAGATGATTTGAGCAGATATGGGTATATCTACTTAATGAAACATAAGTCTGAAACATTTGAAAAGTTCAAAGAATTTCAGAGTGAAGTGGAAAATCATCGTAACAAGAAAATAAAGTTTCTATGATCTGATCGTGGAGGAGAATATTTGAGTTACGAGTTTGGTCTACATTTGAAACAATGCGGAATAGTTTTGCAACTCACGCCACCCGGAACACCACAACGTAATGGTGTCCCCAAACGTCGCAATCGTACTCTACTAGATATGGTGCGATCTATGATGTCTCTTAATGATTTACCACTATCGTTTTGGGGTTATACTTTAGAGACGGCTGCAATCACGTTAAATAGGGCACCATCTAAATTCGTTGAGACGACGCCTTATGAACTGTGGTTTGGCAAGAAATCAAAGTTGTCATTTCTTAAAGTTTGGGGTTGCGATGCTTATGTGAAAAAACTTCAACCTGATAAGCTCGAACTCAAATCGGAGAAATGTGTCTTCATAGGTACCCAAAGGAGACTGTTGGGTACACCTTCCATGACATATCCGAAGGCAAGACATTCGTTGCTAAGAATGGATCCTTTCTAGAGAAGGAGTTTCTCTCAAAAGAAGTGAGTGGGAGGAAAGTAGAACTTGATGAGGGAATTGTACCTACTCCCTTATTGGAAAGTAGTTCATCACAGAAACCGGTTCCTGTGACACCTACACCAATTAGTGAGGAAGCTAATGATAATGATCATGAAACTTCAGATCAAGTTACTACCGAACCTCGTAGGTCAACCAGAGTAAGATCCGCACCAGAGTGGTACGGTAAGCCTGTTCTGGAAGTCATGTTACTTGACCATGATGAACCTACGAACTATGAAGAAGCGATGGTGAGCCCAGATTCCGCAAAATGGCTTGAGGCCATGAAATCTGAGATGGGATCCATGTATGAGAACAAAGTATGGACTTTGGTTGACTTTCCCGATGATTGGCAAGCCATCGAGAATAAATGGATCTTCAAGAAGAATACTGACGCTGACGATAATGTTACTGTCTACAAAGCTCGACTTGTTGCAAAAGGTTTTCGACAAGTTCAAGGAGTTGACTACGATGAGACTTTCTCACCCGTAGCGATGCTTAAGTCTGTCCGAATCATGTTAGCAATTGCCGCATTTTATGATTATGAAATTTGGAAATGGATGTCAAAACTGCATTCCTGAATGGATTTCTGGAAGAAGAGTTGTATATGATGCAACCAGAAGGTTTTGTCGATCCAAAGGGAGCTAACAAAGTGTGCAAGCTCCATTGATCCATTTATGGACTAGTGCAAGCCTCTCGGAGTTGGAATAAACGTTTTGATAGTGTGATCAAAGCATATGGTTTTATACAGACTTTTGGAGAAGCCTGTATTTACAAGAAAGTGAGTGGGAGCTCTGTAGCATTTCTAATATTATATGTGGATGACATATTGCTGATTGGAAATGACATAGAATTTCTGGATAGCATAAAAGGATACTTGAATAAGAGTTTTTCAATGAAATACCTCGGAGAAGCTGCTTATATATTGGGCATCAAGATCTATAGAGATAGATCAAGACGCTTAATTGGACTTTCACAAAGCACATACCCTGATAAAGTTTTGAAGAAGTTCAAAATGGATCAAGCAAAGAAAGGGTTCTTGCCTGTGTTACAAGGTGTGACGTTGAGTAAGACTCAATGCTCGACCACTGCAGAAGATAGAGAGAAAATGAAAAGTGTTCCCTATGCTTCAGCCATAGGCTCTATCATGTATGCAATGCTGTGTACCAGACCTGATGTGTGCCTTGCTATTAGTTTAGCAGGGAGGTACCAAAGTAATCCAGGAGTGGATCACTGGACAACGGTCAAGAACATCCTGAAATACCTGAAAAGGATTAAGGATATGTTTCTCGTTTATGAGGTGACAAAGAGCTCGTCGTAAATGGTTACGTCGATGCAAGCTTTGACACTAATCCGGACGATTCTAAATCGCAAACCGGATACGTGTTTATATTGAACGGTGGAGCTGTAAGTTGGAGCAGTTCTGAACAAAGTGTCGTGGCGGGATCTACATGTGAAGCGGAGTGCATAGCTGCTTCAGAAGCAACAAATGAAGGAGTCTGGATGAAGGAGTTCATATCCGATCTAGGTGTCATACCTAGTACATCAGGATCAATGAAAATCTTTTGTGACAATACTGGTGCAATTGCTTTGGCAAAGGAATCCAGATTTCACAAGAGAACCAAGCACATCAAGAGACGCTTCAATTCCATCCGGAATCAAGTCTAGGTGGGAGACATAGAGATTTTCAAGATACATACGGATCTGAATGTTGCAGATCCATTGACTGAGCCTCTTCCACGAGCAAAACATGATCATCACCAAGACTCCATGGGTGTTAGAATCATTACTGTGTAATCTAGATTATTGAGTCTAGTGCAAGTGGGAGACTTAAGGAAATATGCCCTAGAGGCAATAATAAAGTTATTATTTATTTCCTCATATCATGATAAATGTTTATTATTCATGCTAGAATTGTATTAACCGAAAACATAATACATGTGTGAATACATAGACAAACATAGTGTCACTAGTATGCCTCTACTTGACTAGCTCGTTGATCAAAGATGGTTGAGTTTCCTAGCCATAGACATGAGTTGTCATTTGATCAACGGGGTCACCTCATTAGGAGAATGATGTGATTGACTTGACCCATTTCGTTAGCTTAGCACTTGATCGTTTAGTTTACTGCTATTGCTTTCTTCATGACTTATACATGTTACTATGACTATGAGATTATGCAACTCCCGAATACCGGAGGAACACTTTGTGTGCTACCAAACATCACAACGTAATTGGGTGATTATAAAGGTGCTCTACAGGTGTCTCCGATGGTGTTCGTGGAGTTGGCATAGATCAAGAATAGGATTTGTCACTCCGATTGTCAAAGAGGTATATCTGGGCCCTCTCGGTAATGCACATCACTATAATCCTTGCAAGCAATGTGACTAATGAGTTAGTTGCGGGATGATGCATTACAGAACGAGTAAAGAGACTTGCCGGTAATGAGATTGAGCTAGGTATTGAGATACTGACGATCAAATCTCGAGCAAGTAACATACCGATGACAAAGGGAACAACGTATGTTGTTATGCAGTTTGACCGATAAAGATCTTAGTAGAATATGTAGGAACCAATATGAGCATCTAGGTTCCACTATTGGTTATTGACCGGAGACATGTCTCGGACATGTCTACATAGTTCTCGAACCCGTAGGGTCCGCACGCTTAAAGTTCTGTGACGATCAGTATTATGAGTTTATATGTTTTGATGTACCGAAGGTAGTTCGGACTCCCGGATATGATCACGGACATGACGAGGAGTCTCGAAATGGTCGAGACATAAAGTTTGATATATTGAAAGCCTACATTTGAACATCAGAAGAGTTCCGGGTGAAACCAGGATTTTACCAGAGTGCCGGAGGGGTTAACGAAACCCCCTGGGGGTTAATGGGCCTTGTTGGGCCCTAGTGGAGAGAGAGGGGGCCGGCCATGGCAGGCCGTGCACCCCCTCCCCCTCTGGTCCGAATTGGACTAGGAAGGGGGGCTTTCCTTCTCCTTCTCCCCCTTCCTTTCCCCCTCCTAGTAGGAGTAGGAAAGAGGGGAGTCCTACTCCTACTAGGAGGAGGACTCCTCCTCCCGGCGCGCCCTATAGGGCCGGTCAGCCTCCCCCTTTGCTCCTTTATATACGGGGGCAGGGGGCACCCTAGAACACACAAGTTGATTGTTGATCTCTCCCAGCCGTGTGCGGTGCCCCCCTCCACCATAACCCACCCCGGTCATACCATAGCGGTGCTTAGGCGAAGGCCTGCGACGGTAGCTTCATCAACATCGTCACCATGCCGTCATGCTGACGAAACTCTCCCTCGAGCCCTACTGGATCGTTGTAACGCCCTCGATGCGGCTATATCTCCTACGTGTCGAAGCACGACTTAGAGGCATAACCACATTGAAAGCAATGGCGCAAGTAAGGTAATCTTCACAACAACCCATGTAAATAGATAATAGGGAAAAAGGTACATAGTTGGCTTACACTCGCCACATCACACAAATACCTGAATAACATTGCAACCATCCAATACACTCATGGTCCGACTATGGTACCAAAATAAAAGATCAACCCCAACATGCGACACGGACCCGATCGCCCTTACTGGGCACCACTACTGATCATGAGGGAAAGACACATAGTAACGGCGCGAGTCTTCGTCGAACTCCCACTTGAGCTCAAGAGCATCATCTGGAACGGAATCATCGGTCCCTACATCTGGTTTAGGAAGTAAACTGTGAGCCACGGGGACTCAGCAACCTCGCAGCCTCGCGGTCAAGACTATTTAAGCTTATAGGTAAGGCCAGGTAATATGTGGAGCTGCAGCAAGCGACTAGCATATATGGTGGCTAACCTGTTCGCAAAAGAGAGCGAGAAGAGAAGGCAAAGCACGAACGAAGTGTTGGGAAACGTAGTAATTTCAAAAATTTCCTACGCACACGCAAGATCATGGTGATGCATAGCAACGAGAGGGGAGAGTGTTGTCTACGTACCCACACAGACCGACTGCCGAAGCGATCACACAACGTAGAGGAAGTAGTCGTACGTCTTCCCGATCCGACCGATCCAAGCACCGTTACTCCGGCACCTCCGAGTTCTTAGCACACGTACAGCTCGATGACGATCCCCGGGCTCCGATCCAGCAAAGCGTCGGGGAAGAGTTCCGTCAGCACAACGGCGTGGTGACGATCTTGATGTTCTACCGACGCAGGGCTTCGCCTAAGCACTACACAATATGATCGAGGTGGAATATGGTGGCAAGGGGCACCGCACACGGCTAAGGAACGATCACCAAGGATCAACTTGTGTGTCTAGAGGTGCCCCCTGCCCCCGTATATAAAGGATCCAAGGGGGAGGGCTGGCCGGCCAAGGAGGAGGGCGCAGGAGAGTCCTACTCCCTCTAGGAGTAGGATGCCCCCCCCCAATCCTAGTTGGAATAGGATTCCTCGGGGGGGGGGAGAGAGAGGGGGGCCGGCCACCTCTCCTAGTCCTAATAGGACTAGGGGAGGGGGGAGGCGCGCAGCCCACCTTGGGCTGCCCCTTTCACCTTTCCACTAAAGCCCACTAAGGCCCATATAGCTCCCGGGGGGTTCCGGTAACCTCCCGGTACTCCGGTAAAATCCCGATTTCACCCGGAACACTTCCGATATCCAAATATAGGCTTCCAATATATCAATCTTTATGTCTCGACCATTTCGAGACTCCTCGTCATGTCCGTGATCACATCCGGGACTCCGAACTAACTTCGGTACATCAAAATGCATAAACTCATAATAACTGTCATCGTAACGTTAAGCGTGCGGACCCTACGGTTCGAGAACAATGTAGACATGACCGAGACACGTCTCCGGTCAATAACCAATAGCGGGACCTGGATGCCCATATTGGCTCCTACATATTCTACGAAGATCTTTATCGGTCAGACCGCATAACAACATACGTTGTTCCCTTTGTCATCGGTATGTTACTTGCCCGAGATTCGATCGTCGGTATCCAATACCTAGTTCAATCTCGTTACCGGCAAGTCTCTTTACTCGTTCCGTAATACATCATCTCACAACTAACATATTAGTTGTAATGCTTGCAAAGCTTATGTGATGTGCATTACCGAGAGGGCCCAGAGATACCTCTCCGACAATCGGAGTGACAAATCCTAATCTCGAAATACGCCAACCCAACATCTACCTTTGGAGACACCTGTAGTACTCCTTTATAATCACCCAGTTACGTTGTGACGTTTGGTAGCACCCAAAGTGTTCCTCCGGCAAACGGGAGTTGCATAATCTCATAGTCATAGGAACATGTATAAGTCATGAAGAAAAGCAATAGCAACATACTAAATGATCGGGTGCTAAGCTGATGGAATGGGTCATGTCAATCAGATCATTCAACTAATGATGTGATCCTGTTAATCAAATAACAACTCTTTGTCTATGGTTAGAAAACATAACCATCTTTGATTAACGAGCTAGTCAAGTAGAGGCATACTAGTGACACTCTGTTTGTCTATGTATTCACACATGTATTATGTTTCCGGTTAATACAATTCTAGCATGAATAATAAACATTTATCATGATATAAGGAAATAAATAATAACTTTATTATTGCCTCTAGGGCATATTTCCTTCAGTCTCCCACTTGCACTAGAGTCAATAATCTAGTTCACATCGCTATGTGATTAACACCAATAGTTCACATCTTTATGTGATTGGTTCACATCTCCATGTGACTAACACCCAAAGGGTTTACTAGATTCAATAATCTAGTTCACATCGCTATGTGATTAACACCCAAAGAGTGATCATGTTTTGCTTGTGAGAGAAATTTAGTCAACGGGCCTGCCAAATTCAGATCCGTATGTATTTTGCAAAATTCTATGTCTACAATGCTCTGCACGGAGCTACTCTAGCTAATTGCTCCCACTTTCAATATGTATCCAGATTGAGACTTAGAATCATCTGGATCAGTGTCAAAAACTTGCATCGACGTAACCCTTTACGACGAACCTTTTTGTCACGTCCATAATCGAGAAACATATCCTTATTTCACTAAGGATAATTCTGACCGCTGTCCAGTGATCTACTCCTAGATCACTATTGTACTCCCTTGCCAAATCAGTGCAGGGTATACAATAGATCTGGTATACAGCATGACATACTTTATAGAACCTATGGCCAAGGCATAGGGAATGACTTTCATTCTCTTTCTATCTTCTGCCGTGGTCGGGCTTTGAGTCTTACTCAACTTCACACCTTGTAATACAGGCAAGAACTCTTTCTTTGACTGCTCCATTTTGAACTACTTCAAAATCTTGTCAAGGTATGTACTCATTGAAAAAACTTATCAAGCGTCTTGATCTATCTCTATAGATCTTGGAGCTCAATATGTAAGCAGCTTCACCGAAGTCTTTCTTTGAAAAACTCCTTTCAAACACTCCTTTATGCTTTACAGAATAATTCTACATTATTTCCGATCAACAATATGTCATTCACATATACTTATCAGAAATGTTGTAGTGCTCCCACTCACTTTCTTGTAAATACAGGCTTCACCGCAAGTCTGTATAAAACTATATGCTTTGATCAACTCATCAAAGCGTATATTCCAACTCCGAGATGCTTGCACCAGTCCACAGATGGATCGCTGGAGCTTGCACATTTTGTTAGCACCTTTCGGATTGACAAAACCTTCTGTTGCATCATATACAACTCTTCTTTAATAAATCCATTAAGGAATGCAGTTTTGTTTATCCATTTGCCAGATTTCATAAAATGCGGCAATTACTAACATGATTCGGACAGACTCAAGCATAGATACGAGTGAGAAGCTCTCATCGTAGTCAACACCTTGAACTTGTCGAAAACCTTTTGCGACAATTCTAGCTTTGTAGATAGTAACACTACTATCAGCGTCCGTCTTCCTCTTGAAGATCCATTTATTCTCAATTGCTTGCCGATCATCGGGCAAGTCAACCAAAGTCCAAACTTTGTTCTCATACATGGATCATATCTCAGATTTCATGGCCTCAAACCATTTCGCGGAATCTGGGCTCATCATCGCTTCCTCATAGTTCGTAGGTTCGTCATGGTCAAGTAACATGACCTCCAGAACAGGATTACCGTACCACTCTGGTGCGGATCTCACTCTGGTTTACCTACAAGATTCGGTAGTAATTTGATCTGAAGTTACATGATCATCATCATTAGCTTCCTCACTAATTGGTGTAGTAGTCACAAGAACAGATTTTTGTGATGAACTACTTTCCAATAAGGTAGAAGGTACAATTACCTTATCAAGTTTTCTACTTTCCTCTCACTCACTTCTTTCGAGAGAAACTCCTTCTCTAGAAAGGATCCATTATAAGCAACGAATGTCTTGCCTTAGGATCTGTGATAGAAGGTGTACCCAACAGTCTCCTTTGGGTATCCTATGAAGACATATTTCTCCGATTTGGGTTTGAGCTTATCAGGATGAATTTTTTTTCTCATAAGCATCGCAACCCCAAACTTCAAGAAACGACAACTTTGGTTTCTTGCCAAACCATAGTTCATAAGGCATCGTCTCGACGGATATAGATGGTGCCCCTTTTTTAACGTGAATGCAGCTGTCTCTAATGCATGACCCCAAAAACGATAGTGGTAAATCGGTAAGAAACATCATAGATTGCACTATATCCAATAAAGTACGGTTATGACGTTCGGACACACCATTATGCTGTGGTGTTCTAGGTGGCGTGAGTAGTGAAACTATTTCACATTGTTTTAACTGAAGACCAAACTCGTAACTCAAATACTCTTTTCCACGATCAGATCGTAGAAACTTTATTTTCTTGTTACGATGATTTTCCACTTCACTCTGAAATTATATGAACTTTTCAAATGTATCAGACTTCTATTTCATTAAGTAGATGTACCCATATCTGCTCAAATCATCTGTGAAGGTCAGAAAATAATGATACCCGCTGCAAGCCTTAAATATTCATCGGACCACATACATCAGTATGTACGATTTCCAACAAATCTGTTGCTTGCTCCATTGTTCCGGAGAACGGCGTTTTAGTCATCTTGCCCAAAAGGCATGGTTCGCAAGCATCAAGTGATTCATAATCAAGTGATTCCGAAAGCCCATCAGTATGGAGTTTCTTCATGCGCTTTATACCAATATGACCTAAACGGCAGTGCCACAAATAAGTTGCACTATCATTATTAACTTTGCATCTTTTGGTTTCAATATTATGAATATGTGTATCACTACGATCGAGATCCAACGAACTTGTTTCATTGGGTGTATGACCATCGAAGGTTTTATTCATGTAAACAGAACAACAATTATTCTCTGACTTTAATGAATAACCGTATTGCAATAAACATGATCAAATCATATTCATGCTCAACGCGAAAACAAAATAACACTTATTTAGGTTCAACACTAATCCCGAAAGTATAGGGGAGTGTGCGATGATGATCATATCAATCTTGGAACTACTTCCAACACACATCGTCACTTCACCCTTAACTAGTCTCTGTTTATTCTGAAACTCCTGTTTCGAGTTACTACTCTTAGCAACTGAACCAGTATCAAATACTGAGGGGTTGCTATAAACACTAGTAAAGCACACATCAATAACATGTATATCAAATATACTTTTGTTCACTTTGCCATCCTTCTTATCCGCCAAATACTTGGGGCAGTTCCGCTTCCAGTGACCAGTCCCTTTGCAGTAGAAGCACTTAGTCTCAGGCTTAGGACCAGACTTGGGCTTCTTCACTTGAGCAGCAACTTGCTTGCCGTTCTTCTTGAAGTTCCCCTTCTTCCCTTTTGCCCTTTTCTTGAAACTAGTGGTCTTGTCAACCATCAACACTTGATGTTCTTTCTTGATTTCTACCTTCGTCAATTTCAGTATCACGAAGAGCTCGGGACTTTACTTTCGTCATCCCTTGCATATTATAGTTCATCACGAAGTTCTACTAACTTGGTGATGGTGACTAGAGAATTCTGTCAATCACTATCTTATCTGGAAGATTAACTCCCACTTGATTCAAGCGATTGTAGTACCCAGACAATCTGAGCACATGCTCACTAGTTGAGCGATTCTCCTCCATCTTTTAGCTATAGAACTTGTTGGAGACTTCATATCTCTCAACTCGGGTATTTGCTTGAAATATTAACTTCAACTCCTGGAACATCTCATATGGTCCATGACGTTCAAAACGTCTTTGAAGTCCCGATTCTAAGCCGTTAAGCATGGTGCACTAAACTATCAAGTAGTCATCATATTGAGCTAGCCAAACGTTCATAACGTCTGCATCTGCTCCTGCAATAGGTCTGTCACCTAGCGGTGCATCAAGGACATAATTCTTCTGTGCAGCAATGAGGATAAACCTCAGATCACGGATCCAATCCGCATCATTGCTACTAACATCTTTCAACACAATTTTCTCTAGGAACATATCAAAATAAACATATGAAAGCAACAACGCCAGTTATTGATCTACAACATAGATATGCTAATACTACCAGGACTAAGTTCATGATAAATTAAAGTTCAATTAATCATATTACTTAAGAACTCCCACTTAGATAGACATCCCTCTAATCCTCTAAGTGATCACGTGATCCAAATCAACTAAACCATATCCGATCATCACGTGAGATGGAGTAGTTTCATTGGTGAACATCATTATGTTGATCATATCTACTATATGATTCACGCTCGACCTTTCGGTCTCCGTGTTCCGAGGCCATATCTGCATATGCTAGGCTCGTCAAGTTTAACCTCAGTATTCTGCGTGTGCAAAACTGGCTTGCACCCGTTGTAGATGGACGTAGAGCTTATCACACCCGATCATCACGTGGTGTCTGGGCACGACGAACTTTGGCAACGGTGCATACTCAGGGAGAACACTTCTTGATAATTTAGTGAGAGATCATCTTATAATGCTACCGTCAATCAAAGCAAGATAAGATGCATAAAAGGATAAACATCACATGCAATCAATATAAGTGATATGATATGGCCATCATCATCTTGTGCTTGTGATCTCCATCTCCGAAGCACCGTCATGATCACCATCGTCACCGGCGCGACACCTTGATCTCCATCGTAGCATCGTTGTCGTCTCGCCAATCTTATGCTTCCACGACTATCACTACCGTTTAGTAATAAAGTAAAGCATTACATCGCGATTGCATTGCATACAATAAAGCGACAACCATATGGCTCCTGCCAGTTGCCGATAACTCGGTTACAAAACATGATCATCTCATACAATAAAATTCAGCATCATGCCTTGACCATATCATATCATAACATGCCCTGCAAAAACAAGTTAGACGCCCTCTACTTTGTTGTTGCAAGTTTTACGTGGATGCCACGGGCTTAAGCAAGAACCAATCTCACCTACGCATCAAAACCACAACGATAGTTTGTCAAATAGACTCCGTTTTAACCTTCTCAAGGACCGGGCGTAGCCACACTCGGTTCAACCAAAGTTGGAGAGACAGTCGCCCGCAAGCCATCTATGTGCAAAGCACGTCGAGGGAACCGGTCTCGCGTAAGCGTATGCGTAATGTTGGTCCGGGTCGTCTCGTCCAACAGTACCACTGAACCAAAGTATGACATGGTGGTAGGCAGTATGACTTATATCGCCCACAACTCACTTGTGTTCTACTCGTGCATATAACATCAAACCATAAAACCTAGGCTCGGATGCCACTGTTGTGGAACGTAGTAATTTCAAAATTTTCCTGCACACACGCAAGATCATGGTGATGCATAGCAATGAGAGGGGAGAGTGTTGTCTACGTACCCACACATACCAACTGCGGAAGCGATCACACAACGTAGAGGAAGTAGTCGTACGTCTTCCCGATCTGACCGATCCAAGCACCGTTACTCCGGCACCTCCGAGTTCTTAGCACACGTACAACTCGATGACGATCCCCGAGCTCCGATCCAGCAAAGCGTCAGGGAAGAGTTCCGTCAGCACAACGGCGTGGTGACGATCTTGATGTTCTACCGACGCAGGGCTTCGCCTAAGCACTACAACGATATGATCGAGGTGGAATATGGTGGCAGGGGGCACCGCACACGGCTAAGGAACGATCACCAAGGATCAACTTGTGTGTCTAGAGGTGCCCCCTGCCCCCGTATATAAAGGATCCAAGGGGGAGGGCTGGCCGGCCAAGGAGGAGGGCGCAGGAGAGTCCTACTCCCTCTAGGAGTAGGATGCCCCCCCCCAATCCTAGTTGGAATAGGATTCCTCGGGGGGGGAGAGAGAGGGGGGCCGGCCACCTCTCCTAGTCCTAATAGGACTAGGGGAGGGGGGAGGCGCGCAGCCCACCTTGGGCTGCCCCCTTCACCTTTCCACTAAAGCCCACTAAGGCCCATATAGCTCCCGGGGGGTTCCGGTAACCTCCCGGTACTCCGGTAAAATCCCGATTTCACCCGGAACACTTCCGATATCCAAATATAGGCTTCCAATATATCAATATTTATGTCTCGACCATTTCGAGACTCCTCGTCATGTCCGTGATCACATCCGGGACTCCGAACAACCTTCGGTACATCAAAATGCATAAACTCATAATAACTGTCATCGTAACGTTAAGCGTGCGGACCCTACGGTTCGAGAACAATGTAGACATGACCGAGACACGTCTCCGGTCAATAACCAATAGCGGGACCTGGATGCCCATATTGGCTCCTACACATTCTACGAAGATCTTTATCGGTCAGACCGCATAACAACATACGTTGTTCCCTTTGTCATCGGTATGTTACTTGCCCGAGATTCGATCGTCGGTATCCAATACCTAGTTCAATCTCGTTACCGGCAAGTCTCTTTACTCGTTCCGTAATACATCATCTCGCAACTAACTCATTAGTTGCAATGCTTGCAAGGCTTATGTGATGTGCATTACCGAGAGGGCCCAGAGATACCTCTCCGACAATCGGAGTGACAAATCCTAATCTCGAAATACGCCAACCCAACATCTACCTTTGGAGACACCTGTAGTACTCCTTTATAATCACCCAGTTACGTTGTGACGTTTGGTAGCACCCAAAGTGTTCCTCCGGCAAACGGGAGTTGCATAATCTCATAGTCATAGGAACATGTATAAGTCATGAAGAAAGCAATAGCAACATACTAAACGATCGGGTGCTAAGCTAATGGAATGGGTCATGTCAATCAGATCATTCAACTAATGATGTGATCCCGTTAATCAAATAACAACTCTTTGTCTATGGTTAGAAAACATAACCATCTTTGATTAACGAGCTAGTCAAGTAGAGGCATACTAGTGACACTCTGCTTGTCTATGTATTCACACATGTATTATGTTTCCGGTTAATACAATTCTAGCATGAATAATAAACATTTATCATGATATAAGGAAATAAATAATAACTTTATTATTGCCTCTAGGGCATATTTCCTTCAGTCTCCCACTTGCACTAGAGTCAATAATCTAGTTCACATCGCTATGTGATTAACACCAATAGTTCACATCTTTATGTGATTGGTTCACATCTCCATGTGACTAACACCCAAAGGGTTTACTAGATTCAATAATCTAGTTCATATCGCTATGTGATTAACACCCAAAGAGTGATCATGTTTTGCTTGTGAGAGAAATTTAGTCAACGGGCCTGTCAAATTCAGATCCGTATGTATTTTGCAAAATTCTATGTCTACAATGCTCTGCACGGAGCTACTCTAGCTAATTGCTCCCACTTTCAATATGTATCCAGATTGAGACTTAGAATCATCTGGATCAGTGTCAAAAACTTGCATCGACGTAACCCTTTACGACGAACCTTTTTGTCACGTCCATAATCGAGAAACATATCCTTATTTCACTAAGGATAATTCTGACTGATGTCTAGTAATCTACTCCTAGATCACTATTGTACTCCCTTGCCAAATCAGTGCAGGGTATACAATAGATGTGGTATACAGCATGACATACTTTATAGAACCTATGGCCAAGGCATAGGGAATGACTTTCATTCTCTTTCTATCTTCTGCCGTGGTCGGGCTTTGAGTCTTACTCAACTTCACACCTTGTAATACAGGCAAGAACTCTTTCTTTGACTGCTCCATTTTGAACTACTTCAAAATCTTGTCAAGGTATGTACTCATTGAAAAAACTTATCAAGCGTCTTGATCTATCTCTATAGATCTTGGAGCTCAATATGTAAGCAGCTTTACCGAAGTCTTTCTTTGAAAAACTCCTTTCAAACACTCCTTTATGCTTTACAGAATAATTCTACATTATTTCCGATCAACAATATGTCATTCACATATACTTATCAAAAATGTTGTAGTGCTCCCACTCACTTTCTTGTAAATATAGGCTTCACCGCAAGTCTGTATAAAACTATATGCTTTGATCAACTCATCAAAGCGTATATTCCAACTCCGAGATGCTTGCACCAGTCCATAGATGGATCGCTGGAGCTTGCACATTTTGTTAGCACCTTTCGGATTGACAAAACCTTCTGTTGCATCATATACAACTCTTCTTTAATAAATCCGTTAAGGAATGCAATTTTGTTTATCCATTTGCCAGATTTCATAAAATGCGGCAATTACTAACATGATTCGGACAGACTCAAGCATAGATACGAGTGAGAAGCTCTCATCGTAGTCAACACCTTGAACTTGTCGAAAACCTTTTGCGACAATTCTAGCTTTGTAGATAGTAACACTACTATCAGCGTCCGTCTTCCTCTTGAAGATCCATTTATTCTCAATTGCTTGCCGATCATCGGGCAAGTCAACCAAAGTCCAAACTTTGTTCTCATACATGGATCATATCTCAGATTTCATGGCCTCAAACCATTTCGCGGAATCTGGGCTCATCATCGCTTCCTCATAGTTCATAGGTTCATCATGGTCAAGTAACATGACCTCCAGAACAGGATTACCGTACCACTCTAGTGCGGATCTCACTCTGGTTTACCTACGAGATTCGGTAGTAACTTGATCTGAAGTTACATGATCATCATCATTAGCTTCCTCACTAATTGGTGTAGTAGTCACAAGAACAGATTTTTGTGATGAACTACTTTCCAATAAGGTAGAAGGTACAATTACCTTATCAAGTTTTCTACTTTCCTCCCACTCACTTCTTTCGAGAGAAACTCCTTCTCTAGAAAGGATCCATTATAAGCAACGAATGTCTTGCCTTAGGATCTGTGATAGAAGGTGTACCCAACAGTCTCCTTTGGGTATCCTATGAAGACATATTTCTCCGATTTGGGTTTGAGCTTATCAGGATGAAACTTTTGCTCATAAGCATCGCAACCCCAAACTTCAAGAAACGACAACTTTGGTTTCTTGCCAAACCATAGTTCATAAGGCGTCGTCTCGACGGATATAGATGGTGCCCCTTTTTTAACGTGAATGCAGCTGTCTCTAATGCATGACCCCAAAAACGATAGTGGTAAATCGGTAAGAAACATCATAGATTGCACTATATCCAATAAAGTACGGTTATGACGTTCGGACACACCATTACGCTGTGGTGTTCTAGGTGGCATGAGTAGTGAAACTATTTCACATTGTTTTAACTGAAGACCAAACTCGTAACTCAAATACTCTTTTCCACGATCAGATCGTAGAAACTTTATTTTCTTGTTACGATGATTTTCCACTTCACTCTGAAATTATATGAACTTTTCAAATGTATCAGACTTTTATTTCATTAATTAGATGTACCCATATCTGCTCAAATCATCTGTGAAGGTCAGAAAATAATGATACCCGCTGCAAGCCTTAAATATTCATCGGACCACATACATCAGTATGTATGATTTCCAACAAATCTGTTGCTTGCTCCATTGTTCCGGAGAACGGCGTTTTAGTCATCTTGCCCAAAAGGCATGGTTCGCAAGCATCAAGTGATTCATAATCAAGTGATTCTGAAAGCCCATCAGCATGGAGTTTCTTCATGCGCTTTATACCAATATGACCTAAACGGCAGTGCCACAAATAAGGTGCACTATCATTATTAACTTTGCATCTTTTGGTTTCAATATTATGAATATGTGTATCACTACGATCGAGATCCAACGAACTTGTTTTATTGGGTGTATGACCATCGAAGGTTTTATTCATGTAAACAGAACAACAATTATTCTCTGACTTTAATGAATAACCGTATTGCAATAAACATGATCAAATCATATTCATGCTCAACGCAAAAACCAAATAACACTTATTTAGGTTCAACACTAATCCCGAAAGTATAGGGGAGTGTGTGATGATGATCATATCAATCTTGGAACTACTTCCAACACACATCGTCACTTCACCCTTAACTAGTCTCTGTTTATTCTGCAACTCCTGTTTCGAGTTACTACTCTTAGCAACTGAACCAGTATCAAATACTGAGGGGTTGCTATAAACACTAGTAAAGCACACATCAATAACATGTATATCAAATATACTTTTGTTCACTTTGCCATCCTTCTTATCCGCCAAATACTTGGGGCAGTTCCGCTTCCAGTGACCAGTCCCTTTGCAGTAGAAGCACTTAGTCTCAGGCTTAGGACCAGACTTGGGCTTCTTCACTTGAGCAGCAACTTGCTTGCCATTTTTTTTGAAGTTCCCCTTCTTCCCTTTTTCCTTTTTCTTGAAACTAGTGGTCTTGTCAACCATCAACACTTGATGTTCTTTCTTGATTTCTACCTTCGTCAATTTCAGTATCGCGAAGAGCTCGGGACTTTACTTTCGTCATCCCTTGCATATTATAGTCCATCACGAAGTTCTACTAACTTGGTGATGGTGACTAGAGAATTCTGTCAATCACTATCTTATCTGGAAGATTAACTCCCACTTGATTCAAGTGATTGTAGTACCCAGACAATCTGAGCACATGCTCACTAGTTGAGCGATTCCCCTCCATCTTTTAGCTATAGAACTTGTTGGAGACTTCATATCTCTCAACTCGGGTATTTGCTTGAAATATTAACTTCAACTCCTGGAACATCTCATATGGTCCATGACGTTCAAAACGTCTTTGAAGTCCCGATTCTAAGCCGTTAAGCATGGTGCACTAAACTATCAAGTAGTCATCATATTGAGCTAGCCAAACGTTCATAACGTCTGCATCTGCTCCTGCAATAGGTCTGTCACCTAGCGGTGCATCAAGGACATAATTCTTCTGTGCAGCAATGAGGATAAACCTCAGATCACGGATCCAATCCGCATCATTGCTACTAACATCTTTCAACACAATTTTCTCTAGGAACATATCAAAATAAACATATGAAAGCAACAACGCGAGCTGTTGATCTACAACATAGATATGCTAATACTACCAGGACTAAGTTCATGATAAATTAAAGTTCAATTAATCATATTACTTAAGAACTCCCACTTAGATAGACATCCCTCTAATCCTCTAAGTGATCACGTGATCCAAATCAACTAAACCATGTCCGATCATCACGTGAGATGGAGTAGTTTCATTGGGGAACATCAATATGTTGATCATATCTACTATATGATTCACGCTCGACCTTTCGGTCTCCGTGTTCCGAGGCCATATCTGCATATGCTAGGCTCGTCAAGTTTAACCTGAGTATTCTGCGTGTGCAAAACTGGCTTGCACCCGTTGTAGATGGACGTAGAGCTTATCACACCCGATCATCACGTGGTGTCTGGGCACGACGAACTTTGGCAACGGTGCATACTCAGGGAGAACACTTCTTGATAATTTAGTGAGAGATCATCTTATAATGCTACCGTCAATCAAAGCAAGATAAGATGCATAAAAGGATAAGAGGCATACTAGTGACACTCTGTTTGTCTATGTATTCACACATGTATTATGTTTCCGGTTAATACAATTCTAGCATGAATAATAAACATTTATCATGATATAAGGAAATAAATAATAACTTTATTATTGCCTCTAGGGCATATTTCCTTCACAAAGAACTAAAGAACAACCTACGACAAACATTACTCCAACACCGTGTTCACTTCCCGGTCTCCGCCGAGAAGAGACCATCACGGTTACACACGCAGTTGATTCATTTTGATTAAGTTAAGGTTCATGTTATCTACAACCAGACATTAACAAATTCCCATCTGCCCATAACCGCGGGCACGGCTTTCGAAAGTTCAAATCCCTGTAGGGGAGTCCCAACTTAGCCCATCACAAGATCTCACGGTCAACGAAGGATATTCCTTCTCCCGGGACATTCCGATCAGACTCGGCATCCCGGTTCTACAAGACATCCTCGACAAGGGTAAAACTAAACCAGCAACACCACCTAGATGTGCCGACAAATCCTGATAGGAGCTGCACATATCTCGTTCTCAGGGCACACCAGATGAGCAAGACGTCGGGTAGGCCAGCCCAGAGTTGCCCCTGGTAGCCCCGGACATCTCGGTTGGACCAACACTTAGAGAAGCACTGGCCCGAGGGGGGGGGGTAAAATAAAGATGACCCTTGAGTCCGCGAAACCCAAGGGAAAAAGGCTAGGTGGCAAATGGTAAAACCAAAGTTGGGCATTGCTGGAAAAGTTTTATTCAAGGCGAACTGTCAAGGGGTTCCCATTATAACCCAACCGCGTAAGGAACGCAAAATCCGGGAACATAACACCGATATGACGGAAACTAGGGCGGCAAGAGTGGAACAAAACACTAGGCAAAAGGCCGAGTCTTCCATCCTTTACCAAGTATATAGATGCATTAAGATAATAAGATAATATGGTGATATCCCAACAATAAACAAATGTTCCAACAAGGAACGATCTCCAATCTTCACCTGCAACTAGCAACGCTATAAGAGGGGCTGAGCAAAGCGGTAACATAGTCAAACAACGGTTTGCTAGGAGATGATGGGTTAGAGGTTTGACATGGAAATTTGGGAGGCATGATAAGCAAGTGGTAGGCATCGTAGCATAGGCATAGCAAAAAAGCGAGCATCTAGCAAGCAAAGATAGAAGTGATTTCGAGGGTATGATCATCTTGCCTGCAAAGTTGTCAGAGTTGACTTGATCCTCGTAAGCAAACTCAACGGGCTCCTCGTTAGCGAACTCGTCTCCCGGCTCTACCCAAACAAGACAAACAAGCAAAAGGAACACAATCAACCACGTGCAATGCTCCAACAACATGATGCAAACATGGTATGCTATGCGGGATGCGATATGTGATGCATATGCGAGATTTGACAAGAAATGATTGAACCTGGCCTCAACTTGTAAATCCAAGAGTGCCACTGGAAAGGTGAGGTGATTTCGGTTGAAATCGATATAAAGATCACCGGAATCGGAGGCACGGTTTGAAAATGGCAAGCAAAACAAATATGGCACCGGTCTGCGATAAACAGCAAGTAGCCATCTAAATGCATCAAGATAATGGTTCTACAGCACTCAAAAATGGTAACAAAATGCATGGCAAGGATCCACTCATGATGCTTGACAAAAGATGAACACTGAGCTACGGCCAATTCATCCATTAACAGGTTCAAACAAGCATGGCAAAAATGCAAATGATAAACAGGTTTCAGACTTAGTGAAATTAACACAAGTCTGGAATTTAATATCAGGTAGCACACTTTGGAGCAAGAAAACTATATGCTACAGGAACTTAACATGGCAAAGAAAAGCATGACATGAAGCTACTCAAAGCACTTAACAAAAGTCCCTTAGTGACCTTGGGCCAAAATGGATCAAAAAATACAATTGCAAGCATGCGAACATGGAAAAAACATAATCAGATTACAGACTTAGTGAAAAACTGGAGCATGCAAATCTGTTAACGAGTAGGCATGTTCACGACCTCGATGCACTCACTACGGAGCAAGGCATGACAAACTAAGCATACACCCATCAAGAATACATATTATAAAAGCTAGACATGGCAAGAACAGCAACATAGCATGCACGGATCAACAACAACATCCTCGGCAAAATCGCTAACAAGTAAACAATATTCCAGGATTCACGAAATAGCAAAAGTAGAGCTCGATTTACACAAGCTAGGGTGCTCCATAATTGCAAACAAGGACATGGATGGATAGAGCATCACAATATTAACAAATCATCCTTACTGATCATCCTCAAAAGAGGCACGGATCACTAGGAAACAACATGAACATATGGCATATTGATAAGATCAGATCAAAGACTTAATAAATTCTAAGTCCCTGAAATCAGCATTAACGAATGCACCACTTTGCAAGCTTGTGCTAGTCACCACACATATCACAAAAATACATGGAAAGCACCTCTGTAAAGATGGCATGGCATATAACAAAACTCATGTAGAACTCAGGAGCATATCATGCACACATTAATCATGGCAAAAATGACAAATAGCTATCTGATGCAGCAGATCTGACAATTATCTCAAATAGCTCTCTTCCAACAGCATTTCGGGCATCAAGATGAGCTCAAATGAAAATGATGCAATGAGATGAAATGATGTACTCTCAGAGACGAACATTTTGATATGCTACATGCTCAAAACGGAGCTACGGATGCGGAGTTACGGCATGATGAAGTTGCAACAAAAAATTAGAGTTTTGGGGAAAGTCAACCTTTCGGGATCCAGATCCAGATCCGGATCACTGTAGCTGCACGGTCGCCGAGGTTCGCCGGAGTGTCGCCGGACTTGGCGCGGAGCTCGCCGGAGGAAGAAAGCCGAGGGTAGGAGAGGCCGGGGCGGCGCCGGCATGGCGCAGGAGCTCCGGCGGCGAGGTTAGCATGGCGGGGCGGCGAGGAGGCAAGGTCCAGCGAGGGCGGCGCTCGCCGGCGCGGTGGCGGAGCGGGTCGCCGCCGGAGCCGAAGGCGGCGGAGGGAGAGCACCCGGGCTGCGCGGGCGTGGAACGGCGGCGGCGGACGACGGGCTCGCGGGGGCCCGATTTGGGCCTCCCGGGCCGGAGCGGCGGCGGCGGGGTACGGTGCCACGTGGCGGCTCGCTAGTGGTTGCGGGGCGGCGGCACGAGACGTCCGGCGCGGTCCGGACGTGTCCGGCGCGCGGATGGAGCGGGGCTAGGGTTTGGGATTGGATTGGATCCGGGATTTTCGGGGGAGATGTCTATTTATACATGGGAGGAGCTAGGAGAGTCCAAATGAGGTGCGGTTTTCGGCCACGCGATCGTGATCGAACGACCGAGACAATGGAGAGGGTTTAGGTGGGTTTTGGGCCAAATTGGAAGGGTGTTAGACTGCAACGCACACGAGGCCTTCTCGGTCCCTCGGTTAACCGTTGGAGTATCAAACGAAGTCCAAATGGCATGAAACTTGACAGAAGGTCTACCGGTAGTAAACCAAGGCCGCATGACAAGTCTCGGTCCAATCCGGAAATGTTTAACCCCCACACACGAAAAGAGGTAGAAAGGACCACTAGAGGAGATAGGAGCGCCGGAATGCAAAACGGACAACGGGGAAAATGCTCGGATGCATGAGACGAACACGTATGAAAATGCAATGCACATGATGACATGATATGAGATGCATGACAAAGGCAACAACACACGAAGGCAAAACCCGAACCCGAGGAAATAAAATAACTTAGCGCCGAAAACGGCAAGAGTTGAGATACATATAAGGTAAATTACATCCGGGGTGTTACAATCGTGAGTTCGCGGGACGTCACCGAGCTGAACGTGTGCTGAACGCGGAGGTGTCGTATGTTCGGCACTGAGGATCGGTCGATCGTGAATACGTACGACTACATCAACTGCGTTGTCATAACACTTCCGCTTAACGATCTATGAGGGTACGTGGACGAGACTCTCCCCTCTCACTGCTATGCATCACCATAATATTGCGTGTGCGTAGGATTTTTTTTGAAATTAGTACATTCCTCAACAGCGTCTTCCATCCCGATTGGCTCGGGGTCTCCCCGGCGACTGAGCCAAGGGAGAGGGTTGTCGTCCTCCATGCATACTGCCAGTCTCGGGACCTGAGATGAACTTACATAGATTTGGGACCCAAAACTGCAGTTTTGAAATTATAGGACTAGACTAACACACCTCCAATATTTTTGCGGCCCAAAGCTACAGTTTTAAAGTTATACGACTGAATTGACACACCTCGAAATAGGTTTTCACCCCGTTTTACAAATAAGCACAACTCAAGAAGTACACGGCCAAACATACAAGGTGGTGAGGTAACCCTCTTACAAAGCCGATGCTGAGAAATCCGGCACACATAGAACGCACACAACTATGGTACCAACAAAGAGCATCGGACGGACTAAACACCCTCATGCTATGACCTAGCATGCCTAAGTTCCACGGCAACACCCTCAAAAGGGAGAACGGCGCTAAGCGTCACCGCTTCCGAGTCCACACGAGACAAGGGTCTTCATCCGGAGCCCTGACACAGAAAGAAGAACCACACCGACGTCTTCAAGAAAAGTGCAACACCCATGGGTGTCGTCGGCTCGGTGCCGGAGCACGAAGCTTTCGCTTGGCAACTCACCCGTGCCACTAGGAGGAACGCGACGATGTCAGACCTCCAGATCTGGATCAGGACGCCCCCGCCCCCCGAGAGAGGGCATGTCCGAGCTACTCGACGCAACACCTCATATTGCCCACACAATCCGGGAGGAGAGCTACCACCACCACAATGATGCCCGCCGAAGAGCAACCATGCAGAGTGCCATCCGAGGTCGCTGCCCCGGCATCCTTGTCACGAGATACCGCCGGTTGCACACATCACACCGCACCCAACCATGGTAGGAAGAGCGACGTCAATCCGCCAGCCCGGCATCAGTCCCTGAGTCTGGGTAGGCGCCTCCACAGTAGGACACACCCACACCTGCGTCCCCAGCCAATACCCGGTGGACTGGGGGACACGACTCTGAAACTGTCAACGACCACCGCTGAGCCAGCCCCGAGCCCAAGGCCAAGCGAGCTCACACGATGCCATGTCCGTGGATACTGACGGCAATCTGCACACGGACAACGATATCACGACCACCACCCTCGAGCACCGTACCCGCGAAGGGAACACAAGCACCATTCGCGAGCATATCCCAGACCAAGCCTGACCACTCCTACTCGAAGCACCAACTCCGGTCCGCCCCGGGGCCCAATTTGGCCCGCCCGAGCGCGAACCCTAGATCTACGCCGACCCCATAGCGCGTGTGGCTGGTACCAACGGCACCCGCCCAGCCCCGCGCTCGTAGGCATATCTCCAGGAACAGGAGGCCGCCACCACCACTCCACGCTACCCACTGAACCCCGGCCGCCGCACCGCCGAAGCTAGCAAAGGCATGCACTGCCGCCTATCTCGGCCAGGGCCATGGACCAGCCCGAGGTAGCATCGGGCACTCCTGCTGCCAGCACCCTCTGCTGCCAGGAGGCGGAGAAGCCACCGGCCAAAGCCGCCACGGCCTGCGCAGTCTGCCGGCCGAGAACGACCGCCGCGGCCGAGACGCGCACCCCCGCCACCGCAGCCCTTCACGTCGCCGCCACGCCCGCGTCGGAGAATGCCGGTGCGCCCCCGCGCCACGTTGCCCCGAGCCCAGGCTCGAGGAGGTCGGCCCACACCACCCAACGCGCGAGGGAGAAGACGAGCCCTGCCGCCGCTGCCGGTCGGGCTTGGCCCGGCCGCGCCCTTTGGCTGCGGCGAGGGCGGAGGAGGGAGGAGGAGGGGCTCTGGCGGCGGAGGTCAGGAGGCCCTCCCCGACGCCCCGCGGGTGGCGGCAGGGGAGGGGATAGGGTTCGCGGGGGATGGGATTACAAAGTGCCAAACTGACACGCCTTTAATAGTTTTATAGGACTTATAATGTATTTTACTCATAAAATTTGGGACTGTCTATTTGACATTTGACTGTTTTTTAATTTGAAAACAGTCAAATTTCCCGACCAATCAATAGACTACACCTGTATGAGTAGAAAAATCACCAAAGAGCAAAAAGAATGTCTAAACAGACCGGGTAAACATCTGACCCGATTCTTCCTGGACAACGAACCTTCCTTCTGATCAGGGACCACATAGCACATGCCAACAAGTTGGGTGCAAACGTCTGCAGTCCCATAATTACACTGAAAATAGACAAAATTACACTGACAAAATTGGACTTAATTATACTGAAAATAGACAAAATTATTGTGCAAACTGAGTGCAAAAACAGGCTAAAAATACACTGACAAAACCATTCAAAATCCTATAACAAATCACACTGGAATTATTGAATACACTACACTGTAATGTTGGGATAAATTAAATTGTAAGTACATTCAAATTACACTATAAAACCACTAAAATACACTGGAATTGATGGGTAAATTACACTTAAAAGTCTGTAATGCTGGGATGAACTACACCGTAATTACAATCAAAATGGCACTGTAAAATGCACTCGAAATCACACTAGAAAAAAGGTAAATTACACTGTAAATTTGGGACAAATTATACTGTAAGACTAGGACAAATTATACTGCAATAGTGAGATAAAATGTAGATTATACTGTAAGACTAGGACAAATTACACATCAATACTAAGATAAAATGTAATGGAATTAATGGGTAAATTACACTTAAAAGTATGTAATGCTGGGATGAACTATACTGTAAATACAATCAAATAACAGTGTAAAATTCACTCAAATCACACTGGAAAAGTTAATTACACTGTAAATCTGGTACAAACTACACTGCAATATTGAGATAAAATTACACTGTAAGTCTGGGTAAATTACACTTAAAAGTCTGTAACGCTGGAATAAACCACACTAAAATTACAATAAAAAAACACTCTAAAACTCAGGTTAGTTACACTATAAAACTGAGAGAAATTATACTGTAAGACTAGGACAATTTACACTACAATACTGATATTACACTGTAAGTTGGGACAAATTACACTATAAGTCTGACATAAATTATAGTGTAAATAAAACACTGAGAATCCAATCAAAACGACTGACAACACTTGACAACATTGAAAAGGCTGAGACAAGATTACACTGAAATTAAACTCAAAATTCATGCCTGATAGACGTAAACAAACATTGTACAAGGGGAACTAAACACCAATAGCTCGCAACAACAAATCAGGAGTCGAATTCATGGACTACAAAAAGCTTGACATGAGCAGGTAGTATCATGACATGAGCAGGAGAACACGCAGAAGCATCAGGTAGCATCAGGGACATCAGCAGGAAAGAGCTAGGCATCTACATGAACCTCACCTACAAGACCATGAGCAGAACATCTATAGAAATCCCGCATGCTACATCTACAGAATCTAGCACCTACAGGTACATCTACAGAAATCCGCCATGCTACATCTACAGAGACAAAGGGAAAACAACCGCTACATCTACAAACTACAACAGGAGCGTGTGGGGGACGACCACAACAACCACAGAGGACCTAGCAATCACACCTACCAACGGCTGCACCAGATGGCGAGAGGGCGACATGAACTGACGTAGATCTGGAACAAACACAAGCAACAAACACAAGCAAAAGAACCAACTGCGACACCGGGGAGCGAGGAGAAAGGGAAGATAAATCAAGCTCGTGTGGTGGAAGATCTTGAAATCGCCATGAAAAAATAAAACTAGATCAGAAAAATACTTACACTATTCACATAGAAATTGTAAAGTGCTTTATCAAACTCTGCATCATCAGCAGAGAAATCCTGAAAAAAAGAAAAATTCAGACAATAAGCACAACACTTAAGAAAATGAAAAATAGAAAAAACATAATGAAAATGAAAAGAAGACAAAGATAACTACCAAATACATAACATTCTCATCAGCGAAATCATTAGGCACGAAAGGATCTTTTGAAGAATCAAGACTCTCAACAGAAGAAACTTGCGGAACATCCTTGGCTGAGACTTTCCGTAGTCTGCCCATTGAGATACTAGCTGAAAAACAAGAGAGAAAATGGGCTCAGAGAGACTCTAAGTGCAAAACTGTGTAAATTTACAGTAATAATCTAAGAGAAATTTACACTGTAAGAGAATAAACTACACAGTAATTGTGAATAAAATTACACTGTAAAAAGGCTACAGGTTGCAGTGTAGAACGTCATCGATTCAGTGTAAAGTACATAAATTATGGGTATAATTACACTGTAAAAAAAGCATCAGGTTGCCCTTTTTACACTATAACTACATTGTACAATTACCCATAATTACAATGTAACTATTAAAATACAAAGTACAAAGTAATTACACCGTACAATTACCCATAATTACACTGTAATTATGGGTACATAAATTACACTGTAACTATAAAAATACAAAGTACAAAGTAATTACGGGTAAAATTACACTGTAAAAGGGCAACGGGTTATTGTGTAAAACGCCATCGGATTAATTATGGGTACAATTACACTGTAAAAGGGCATAGGATTGCAGTGTAAAAACAGTGCAACTTACACGGTAATTATGCATACAAATTATACCAGAAAATGGGCATTCCAAATTGCAGTGAAATTACAGTACAAACTACACAGTAATTATGGGTAAAATAACGCTGTAAAATAATCATCAGGTTACAGTGCAACTACAGAGTAACTATGCGGTAGTTAACGGTAAAGTTACACACCGTGATAACGCATCAGAGTACACTATAACACAGAGACAATCTATGCAGTAATTATACGCATCGGATTACATTGAAAAATCAAGACAAAATACACAGGAAAATAAACTGTAATTAAGAGAAAATTACACTCCAACATGCATACATGGGATTACAGTGTAATTAAGAGAAAATTACATGAACAAATACAATGTAAGTATACACGGGATTACAATGTAGAAAATACATTACAATATACACAGGAGATAAGATGAACAAAACACCTTGGCACCTTCAGAAAAAAAAAGGATGGGAATGTGACCAAAAGGATAGAAAGTGACAAAATTAAGGGAAAACAGGCATAACTAAAGAACAAGTTAGCCACACAGAAAATTAGGAGGGCAAGTTTCACAGTACTTTACTGCAAGACACAAAATGGGAAATAGGGCAAAAATAGGGGGTACAAATATAACTACAGCACAACTACATAGGGCGCATAAGATAGCAGTGAAGCTCTACATTACAAGTTGCACTGAACATATAGCGCAACTAACAGAGTTAAAAATTGAACATCGGAACTCACGCACATACCTCTGCAAGACCTTGGTCTAACACCCATGAAATTCAAGAGGGTACACAAAACCTTGGTCTAACAAGCTGCAGAGAAGTCCATTAACCATCAGAATGAACAACATCGTGGGACAAAACGTAAACAAACATGAAGAAATTCAGGGACTATAACCACACCTCCACCTTCAGAGACAAGTTACCGGATCCACAACTAGGAACTAAAGCCTACTAAGCTACCTCCACATCGACAGCAGCAGAACTTATTCTCTACACCTACGTACAAATCAACAACGAGAACACAATCGGCCCGGAATTTGGTCTGCGCCCCACAACAATAACAGAAGACTACACAAGGCGCACTGCAGGCTCCTCCCAAAACTCACACGAACAACCATGGCACCATGGCGGACTAGAACACCACGACATCGACATGCACATCCCGCGGACCACAAAAATCACATGCCGCGGATCCATGAAGCCAAAAAAATCACCAGATCTGGAACTACACGGCCACAAAAAAGCATGGGCAAAGCGCGAGAGACAAGGAAAAGGAACCAGAGCAGCCCGCGGACGAGGAGAAGAAGAGGGAGAAATCAGTATCCTACGGTGGATGAGCTCGAAATCACCATGAACGCAAGCAATCGCCTCCCCCTCTTCCTCTGCTCGACGTCTCTCTCTCTCTGCCTTATCCAAATGCGAAGGGATGAGAAAGGGGAACGACCAGACAGGTAGACACCCCGCTCCCAAATTCAAAAAAGACAAAAAACCAACAGTGCCCGGCCGGGACGGGGCGGGCCCAGGAAAATGGGCGGAAGAAGAAAACCGCGCCCGATAACAAAAACCAACGCAAAAACAGCAGACCGAGCGTGAATCTCAGAGCAAAGATCGAACAGACAGAGATTTGATTGACAACGAATTGAAAAACAGTCGACTATAAAATAGCAAATCCGTAAAATTTCTTATGTGAGAAATCGTTTATAAGTTTTTTATATAGGAACTAATCCTACAAATCAGACAACCCACATATGATTTATTTATTTTGGTTAGGATTCTAATCCTCTAAAATTACCAGGGAAATTCTTTACGACAAGTGGTTGACTGTTCAAAAACTTTTGCACATCATAACCAAGGGCAGATAACCAAACGCCACCTAAAAAATGTCAAAACTGGCGGGCCTAAAGTCTGACAGTTCATGCCATGAAACCAAACCTGCCCCGATATCATAACGGTGTGGCGTGCGCGTCTCGCGCAGTGCGGCACGCAACCAAGCAGCCCGCATGCATGAGATCGTAGAGCCTCTCGAGAAGACAACAATGTCGCTCCCACTACACCACGGACGTCAATAGGAGGCACTTTAAAATGCCTCAAAAGGCCCATATAATGCCAGCCTAGAGAATAGAAGGCATTTTTAAAATATGCTAGAGATGGTCACGAAGGGAAATGTCTTTGAAGGCACTTTTCCAGAACGCCTCAAAAGGCCTGCACAGGGGCATTTTTAAAATGCCAGCAACCTCAATGTGAGGCATTTTTCCAGAATGCCTCAAAAGAAACACAGAGGCATTTTTCAAAACGCCAGCAAACTCAATTTGAGGCATCTTTAGGAATGCCTCCAAAGACTATTTGTAGCATTTCTCATACTGCCTCTAATTTTATTGTCTGGCATAAGTCATACTGCCTTCAAAACATTTTTGTGGTATTTCTTAAGATCGCCTCTAAAACCTTTTTGTGGCGTCTTTCGACTTGCCTTCAAAATGTTTCTGAGGCACATAAGAACGCCACAAACTTTACAGACATGTAAGATTATAATTAAAAACACTGTTGCAGCAAGCTCACTAATTTGCAACCACTGTACAAACACATATATACAACAGTAGAACAAGATTGAGAGGCTTGCATTGGCTAGAAGTATCATTGTGCAAGCGAATAACGTAAAGCATCAGAACATCTTCACAAATTCGAAAACGACATTAAAGTATCAATCACCAACACAGGACCAACAATGTAACACACAGGTAGACTACCTACTGTTGCGACAACAATGTAACACACAGGTAAACTGCCTACTGTTGAAACAATGTTGTAAAGAGTGTTCCAACTTGATGCAATCAATTCGAAGTACACAAACCAATCAGCCGTGTGTCACCATCAACTTCGACTTTCGGATGACATCTACAAGAGCAAAGACTGTTCTTAGCACTGTAACAGGGTTAAGGAGGCAGGCATGTAAAATAATGTAAATAATAAAACTTAAACATATTTTTGTTTGTGCCATTAAACTTAATCTATCATTCAAACATCAACAGCATGCACGAGTAGGTAAAAAAACATCACTGTAAAATGTAAAATAGGTAAATGATAAAGATCATTAAGGGGTGATAGGTATTGCTTTAAATCTGGACCATTGGTCATTGCCTCCTTAGACTGAATCACTGAATAGATGATCAAGTTGGTACTAGCAAAAAAAGGATAAACTGAAACCTATGCCTGTTATTCCATCTGATCCAGCTTGCGCGTGAACCATATGACAAGAGTTGTCATTTCGGAGAAGCACCGCTGGCCATTAGAATGTCCAGATTCCACATGACACTAAGACACCGAGCAATATTTTTAAGAACTGAAACATGGAGCCATCAATTCAAGGTGCAACAACTGTACAAACTTTACACAGGTGCACTACCTACTGTTGTTGAATACTGTACAGCAATGAAACATATCTTCACAAATTCAGAAATGACCAAAACCTCTGCCTATTATCACAACTTAAATGAGCATCTTTGATCACCAATACACATGTACACCTGTTGTCAAAACCTATTGTCACAACAACTCCAGATTATTGTCAAGGATTGCAGAGAAGAGGATATTAGATGAGCTGATTACTATGTTCAGGTTAGGAAATTATATATCCACAGAAAACAGAGTTTGGAGTTAAGTAGCACCAGTACATATTATTTCATGTTAGTGCAACTCACCTATGACCTTGTTGTCTCACATATCTTCTATCTCTTCAACGTATTCCTCACAGCACATTCTGAGGTAATGCAACGAGCCTGATGCTTGGTCACCTGACTTCCTGTAGTTTAAGAGCTTACCATAGTGAAGCGTTTTAATTTATCCCTGTTTGAAGCTTCTGTTTTTGCTTGATAACATTGATGCATTCCATTTGTGGTGGATTAACTTCTCTGACTCTATAATTCAGCCCATTCAATCTCCGTTCATGGTCAGACACATGGGACTGATTAAATGCATCAGATCTTGATCTCAAAGTCATCATTTTTTCCTGGCGTGTACAATTCAAAACTCGGTTAGAAAAAACAAGATCAAAACTAAGATAAAAACACCAATGATGACTACTATCCATTCGACATTTAGTTCAAAAACAATCAATAGCTCTCACCTGATCCATATCAAAGAAGTCTCTTGCAGGTGGACATCATCATGCCCATCAATTCTAGCGTCCATATCAAAGAAGTCTCTTGCAGGTGGATGAACCACAACGTACCAATCCTTCTCTATAGAATCTTGTACATAATAGACTTGGGTAGCTTGAGTTGCGAGGATAAATGGCTCATCAAATATGTTGCTACCGCTGCTTAGCAAATGGTTAAAATTCACCTCAGTTATTCCATAATAAATATTTGAAAGTGAGCAGAAGCAAAGAGAAATTCCTAGAAACAATATCAATTGACTACTAGCAAAAATTCCACAGGTTAAGAATCTATATAGTACTAATATACAAGACTTAATCAGTTCAGTGCTACTCCAATGGTAACTAAACTGCATAGAACTCTGTAGATAATCAGTTCAGTGTTGTCATGTTATTAGTTTACTGATTTAAGAAAAGATCATGTATGTCAGGGATGTTCTATATAGAAGACCTCAAGTGTAGCAAGAAAACAGGTTAACTGAAACCTGATGCAGCAAGAATAGAAGTATATCTACATAGCTTACTAGATAACATGTAGGGATGTTCCATATAGAAATGGCAAATGCGCCTGCAGTTTGATTATCAGTATATCTACATAGCTTACTCCTTGTGTGCACTTTTCTAACATGAACAGAAGGCCACCATGCACGCAAGGCCACAACGAACAAAGCTCAAATTTCAACAGGACAAGTTGACACACTCCATGTATAATTACAAAAAGAACATCCAACACAGTACAAGTTGATTCTAGATGTCATAGCATAATGATTCTTCCTACAGGACTTCTAGCACAAACAAAAACTGGAAGAAAAAGAAGTACAAAATTTAAGAGACATTACCTCGAACACCTTCTGTGCACCAGGGCGTCGGATCAACTGCAACCAGCAATATTCGTGTCTGGCGTGGGGAGGATCGCCGCTGATTCGTTCATTTCCTGGACCACCTTGCCCCTCCTCCTCTCCGAGCCTCGATCTCCCCTCTCCTTCACCGCGCCCACTGCAATCCCACCCCGAGATTGGGGATGAGAGAAGAAGAGGCACAGCGTGGAGATGGCGGTGCAGGTCGTCGCGGACGCGGCTGCCGCGACGGCTGCGGAGGATCCGGTGTGGAGCACCGGTGGCGGAGGAGGCTCCGGCGGCGACGACGAGGCGCCCACGGAGGAGCAACGGCGATGGTGAGCAGCGACGCGCCGGCCGCGATGTTATGTGTTTTTTATTTTCACACACTTTGAAAGGCAGCAGGTGGGAGGGTTGTTTCCTTAAAAAAGTGAACATCTATAGGTAATGTAGACAAAGCATTCGAGGCATTTTACGCCAAAACGCCGGCTAAACTCCGCGGCACTTTTGAGAACGCCTTGCTTTCCCCCTGTTTTGCAGGCAATTTTCCAAATTGCCCTTGAAGGCTGTGAGCTTCGGAGGCATTTTTAGAAAGTGCCTTCAATGGCATGATTTTGAGGCGTTTAGCAAAAACGCTGGCAAAAAAATGCCTCCTAATGCCATACGTGTTGTAGTGTCCGGTGCATTATTAGCTAGCTCCCCGGGCCGATAAAATATCGGGGCCCGATCCTGAGCTCCAGGACGGTCTGATGTGCACCGGTGAATCCCCACCTCGCCGATCGCTCGCGAACAAAGCACGCGGCATCAAGATGTGTACAGCCCCCTTCGTCGCGTCGTCGTTACGTTAGGTGATCCAGATATGTAGTACTAGCGCACTAGCGCACGCAGATATTGTCGAGCGTCGCCGTCGCCGCGGCTGCCGTCTCACCGGCTTCTGCCTACCCCTTCCTTAGTTCCTTATCCCCACCTTTACCTCCGCAGGCCAAGATAAATGGTTTTGGACTTTGGACTCCAGATTCACGTGCTCCCGCAAAATTACCACAGCCAGTTAATCTCACCCGGATTCAGGATATTATGTGCCCCGATCTGAGTTCCGGGGCGCTTAAAATGGTAGGGTCGTGAGTGATTGAGTGGAAGCAATGGCAATCCACGAGCGACCCGTCCATTTGATCTTCCGCTGGTCCGTGACCGTGAGGGAGACGACGACGCCGATGTTGCCCCCGGGCCCCGGCCATGCCACCCTCGCCACTCCCTTCAGATGCGATCAAACTGGCTACAGTTGCCTATCGACCTCAAAGCCTCTTTTCTTTTCTTTTTGCGGTCCAATTTAAGGCGCTTAAAATGGCTCTGTATCGATCATTGCCGGTCGACTGCATTATTTCTGGACTGGAGGAGCACGCACGCTCTGATCGTTCAAGACATGATACTCATTTGTTGCATCGGACCGACGAAATCAGTTGCGTCTGGCTTCAATCTCTGTGATGATACTGATTGGTTGCATCAGACATGCGCGGATCGCTCATCGGAAACTCGTGCCGCATGTTGGTGCTGAACTGCCTGCCGATGCGTGCACGCGTTCGTCTGCGAACAAACATCCGGCCAAGAACTTCAGGGAGACCCTGACATGACACTGCTTGCGTCGCTTCTGTTCCGTTCTCTTGAATGAAGAGTGAAGTGCTAAGCTGGTATAGATTGCTTGCAAGCTGTATCAACACTACCACCTCCATGGATCATCGCTCAGGTATTGCTGAGATGCATGCAGCCTGCCCTGGGGCCTGGGCAGTAGCTTGAGCAGATGAGCTTGACATTCCGAGGAAGGTGGAAATAGAAAGGAGGATGGCGACGGGGACGGGGGAGCAGGCAGTACACCGTGGATGGACGTGTGAGTGGTGGCAGGGGCCGAGGATTAATGGCTGACATGGACTGCGGGTCCCGTCAGTCCGCATCAAGCACTGGAAATTTTGTAAGCATTTATCCTGTCTCGCCCAATCATGTTCTGGATAACTGCATTGCTCAATTTCACACAAGTGTGTGGCTGGATGCTCTACATGGATCCAACCAACCAATAGGTACTAAACCTATAGTAACTAGATAGCCGCACCATGCATGCAAATTGCAATTTGGCAGGATTTCATTCTCATTACTGTGCACGGAGTATTGTACAACCCACAGCCAAATGGTAAGTAGTGAAACTTGTGTTGATCATATCTAATCTAAGAGCATCTCCAATAGAAGATGCAAATTTTCAGTCAGAAATAGATTCTCCCAGACCTCTCCTCGCCGCCGCCAACCCTAGCCGCGCCCAGCCCTCCTCCACCCCCACCTCTCCTCGCCGCCGCCAGAGGCGGTCTCCGGGCAAGTCCGGGGCGCCGCCAAGGAAGGTGGCGGCGGGGCCAGCTGCTGCTCTGCTTCCGCGGAGGGCTTCGGATCTGGGGCGGCGGCCCCTCTGGTGAGGCACCACCGGCTTAGCGGCGGACGGTGGTGCGGGCGTTTGGTTCCGGCGTTCTTGGCCACGCGGGAGGCGGAATCTCGGAGGACGAGGGCGACGGTGCCAGATTTGGCGCCCCTTCCCCCTGTACGGCGTGTTCTTCCCCATCCGGCCTGCCCGTGTTCCATGGGACGCCGGCGCTGGTGGTGCTTGTGGTGGAGAATCCAGTCCGAGCGAAAGCCATGGCCGACCATGGTCGGCTGCGTCGACGGCGACACCTGAGGGCGCCGTGTCCCTTCTTGGAGGCGTCTGACAGGTCTGATCCCCCCACTCCCCCTTCCCCTAGTTCTCCCGGGCGAAAGCCCCAACTTTGTTGGGCGGCGGCGGCGCCATCGGCGTCGTATCCTTCTTGAAGGCGCCGTTTAGGGAGCTTGGTGGTCGGTGGGCGCTGTTGGGGTGCGGGTGGTGGCGGCGGTGGTACCCTCCTCGTCCTAGCTCTTGCTTTCCATCGCCATTGTATCTTTCCGCTCTGCAAGGCGGTGGCGCTGTCTGGCGTCATGGTGGCGTTGACAGTTGACCTGGCAAGGTCTTTGCGCCGGTGCCTGCTCTGGAGATGGTTATGTGGATGACGACGGCGGTAGCCTCGGTGAGTGCGCCGGACCGGTGTGTGACCCATTCCCGGTATGTGGCTGGGATGGGGCATCCGGCTTTAGATGTTAAGTTTTGGTGCAATGTCTGTTTGGTATTAGGCTCGGACATTCGGCACCCCTGCATCAAGGGGGTAGGAGTAGCGACAGGTGTCGCCAGGATGGTGGTTCCAGGCTTATACTGATGTAATGCTTTGTAAGGTCTCTGAGAATAATTAATAAAATGGCTCCATGCATCGATCGGATGCAGAGGCCGGGGGTGATCCTCCTTTTGTAAAAAAAATTACATCTCCAAAAAATGCATTTTACATCTAAAAAAAGAGACAACTTTAGATGATGTACTCTAAAATTTGGAGTATATTGAAGATCTTAAAGTGTAACTCCAATAGATGGTGCAAATGGAGATGTAAAACTAGCCGGCATGAGCGCCGCCGGCCGAGCGTTGAGAGACGGCAGGAGCACCGGCGGCTGAGCGACGAGAGCCAGGAAGTCGAATGCGGCGGTTGGTGCTCGAATGGTCGGCGGCGCAGTTGTGAATCGAGCGGCAAATTGGTCGCAAAGGGACAGCGGGGCGACGATCATGCGACGCGAGAAGGTCGAGTTTGGCAGCGGATAAGCTGCAGCAGCATGGCGATGGGTGTACGGCTCGAATCCGGTGGTGGTGCGGCGGCGATTCAACGGCGGAGAAGTGGCCAATTCTGTCGATTTGGAGGCGGGGGCAGTGGAGTGGTCGGATCTGGCAGTGGGGCGGCAGCCGCGATGGCGACCGACTGGGGTGGGGCAAAACCGGGGCGGTGACATGGAGGCGAAGGTGGGATTGGGGATGGTGGTCGCGCCAGCGAAGGCCCTGGCGGGGTGGGCGGTTGCGGCGGAGGATGCAGCAGGGTCGTCGAAGTCGGCCATGGCCCGACGATGGTCGACAGGCGGCAGGCAAGTGACTGGCGAGCAGGCGGAAGGAAAATGAAAGCGGTTGGGTAGTTGGCACGTGGACGTCAGTTTTACATCTCCTGTACTTCCTCCGTCCTTAAAAGAGTGTACTTCCAACTTTGTTGGAAAGTCAAAAGTTTTTATGTTTAACCACATTTATACAATAATACACTAACATTTTTGTCTTCAAATTAGTAGCATTAGATTCATGATAAAATATATTTTCATCATATACCTATTTGGTTTCACAAATATTGATATATTTTTACACAAACTCGGTTAAACTTTGACATAATTTGACCCTCCAACAAAGTTGAAAGTACACTCTTTGAAGAACGGAGGGAGTAGATGAAGATGCAAATTTGCATCGCGAAATGTTGTATTTTACATCTCCGGAAGGTTGAGGTGTAATTTTTTTTATATCTACATCATCTGTTGGAGAGTGGTTTTGGGGACTCAGAAGTGAAAAAAATAGTTATTTTTATACATCTACCTATAACCAAAGCATGTAATTTATAGCAGGACTGGACAGTTGCCTAGCACTTCAAACGAAATTGTGTGAACGCACCCTTTCCAAGCTAGCGACTTGAAAACCTTCGCACTTCTTTTTCATACATGGTCCAGACACCAGTTCTAGGATTCTATCTTATCTTCCTAGATCACATCAACAATAAGTAGCCTATGGAGTTGTCCATTTGGTGAAAGCATAAAATGTTGGGAGTGTAGACCGTTCGATGGCTACTCACAAATTCACCATCTCAGTCCTCCCAATGACCCTCCAAAGATTTACATTTCGGGCCAAAAGAAGTATGACATCAAAAATCCAAAGTTTTGGCACAATTTGATGAATCTTGAGATATATTCGAGCAAATAAAACAAAAAAACACAAGAATTCCTGTAATTCCGGCGAACCCAATCACCTAATGGTATCTAAAACTTGATGAAACACAAAAAAAAACATGTAAATTTTTCTAACAACTCTAGTTCATTTTTCTTGCCATTGTTGACCAACTCATGGGCAAAAAAAAAAACTCAAACAAATTTTAGGAAAACTTGTGCACAAACCAAACACCCTAGCGCAACACTTCATCCTCCCACATTGTGCGGTCGCTGTGATCCAACGGTTCACGTAATCGTTGAAGTTTTCACCAAATAAACATTTCCACCAGGTAAGTTTGCCTTTTACCGAGGCTATATATAGCCATAGCATAGCATACAAGCAGCAAAAGGCAGCAGCGTGCGAACTGGTGTGAGCGTTTGCTGCTACTCAACAAAGAAATTGCTACCCATCCACTAGCAATCCAAAGAGCCATTGATCTGCAGATTGCAGAAAATGGAGGGAGCACTTGTCACCTCCAACTTCAGCATGTCTGATCTCTACCCCGCCAAAGCAAATGCTGCTCATGCTCCGAGATCGAGGAGGCTCTCCTACATCTCCCCTGCTGCCTCTTCTGCTGCTGCTCCGAACCCCAGCTACAGACGGAGGAAGGGCACGTCGCCCCCGCCGCCGTCGACTGCCGCCACCGCCACCGTCCTCACCTCGCCGCCCAAGCCGGTCGAGCAGCAAGAGACGGAAGAGCACCTGGTCGACACGTCGACAAACAATGCAACTGGTACACGAGTGGCTACCGCGAGAACGAGCAGGGCAACCGATGCGCCTCGGTCGTCCAGGCCTCGCCGCCGGCCTACTGCTTCGCTACAGGCGGCGTTCTGCAACGCGCTGGAGGAGGCGATCAACACGTTCGTCGACCCGCCGGTGCTGCGGCCGTCGGTGGACCCGCGGCACGTGCTGTCCGCCAACTTCGCGCCCGTGGACGAGCTGCCGCCCACGCCCTGCCCCGTGGTGCGCGGCGTCATCCCGCGCTGCCTCGCCGGCGGCGCCTACATCCGCAACGGGCCCAACCCGCAGCATCTCCCGCGCGGGCCGCACCACCTCTTCGACGGCGACGGCATGCTGCACTCTCTGCTCCTCCCGACGGCGCCCGACTCCGACCCCGTCCTCTGCTCCCGCTACGTGCAGACGTACAAGTACATCGTGGAGCGCAACGCGGGCGAGCCGGTCTTGCCCAACGTCTTCTCCGGCTTCCACGGCCTGGCCGGGATGGCGCGCGGCGCCGTCACGGCGGCCAGGGTGCTGACAGGCCAGATGAACCCGATGGAGGGCGTGGGGCTCGCCAACACCAGCCTCGCCGTCTTCGGCGGCCGCCTCTACGCGCTCGGCGAATCGGACCTCCCGTACGCCGTGCGCGTCGACCCGGCCACCGGTGAGGTGACCACGCTCGGTAGGTGCGACTTCGGTGGCCGCCTCAGCATGGGCATGACCGCGCACCCCAAGAAGGACCCCATCACCGGCGAGCTCTTCGCGTTCCGCTACGGCCCCATGCCGCCGTTCGTCACCTACTTCCGGTTCGACCCGGCAGGGAACAAGGGCGCCGACGTGCCCATCTTCTCCGTCAAGCAGCCGTCTTTCCTGCACGACTTCGCCGTGACGGAGCATTATGCGATATTCCCGGAGATACAGATCGTGATGAACCCCATGGGCATGGTGGTGGGCGGCGGCTCGCCCGTCGGGGCGGACCCCGGCATGGTGCCTCGCCTCGGCGTGATCCCCAAGTACGCCGCGGACGAGTCGGAGATGCGGTGGTTCGAGGTGCCGGGGTTCAACATGATGCACTCGGTGAACGCGTGGGAGGAGGCCGGCGGCGAGGAGATCGTGATGGTGGCGCCCAACATCCTGTCCATCGAGCACACGCTGGAGCGCATGGAGCTGATCCACGCCTCCGTGGAGCTGGTGCGCATCAACCTCCGCACCGGCAACGTCACCCGCACGCCGCTCGCGGCGGCGAACCTCGACTTCGGCGTGATCAACCCGGGCTGCCTTGGCCGCCGCAACCGCTACGGCTACTTCGGCGTGGGCGACCCCATGCCCAAGATCGGCGGGGTGGCCAAGCTCGACTTCGACCGCGCCGGCCACGGCGACTGCACCGTGGCGCGCCGGGACTTCGGGCCGGGGTGCTTCGCCGGGGAGCCGTTTTTCGTCCCCGACGACGTCGAGGGGAACGGCGACGAGGACGACGGCTACGTGGTGTGCTACGTGCACGACGAGGGCACCGGCGACAACCGGTTCGTGGTGATGGACGCGCAGTCGCCCGAGCTGGACATCGTCGCCGAGGTGCAGCTTCCCTCCCGCGTCCCCTACGGCTTCCACGGCCTGTTCGTCACGAAGGCCGAGCTCCGGTCACAGCATCAATGATCATCAGATTCAGGCACACCACTGCCAGATGTTTCCGCGCCATGGATTGATCGCGCGATGTATAATAGTAGACCAACAGAGTGGTGCATGGGTAGGTCATGTATAGGATCCCATGACATACACATAGGTGAAATTGGTATCTCATGTGTAGCATTTACATTTTTACAAGAAAGAACTATCGGTGAAAAACATACCTGCAGTACAAAAAAACAGCCTGGAAAATACTTGCAACGCACATCCAGCCTGCAGAATTGCTAACTCATTGAGTAGTAGTACGAAACAAGGTATGAACTACGAGAACTTCACAGATAAGAGAGTTTCATTTCTCTCAAAGTTTTACACACATGACATCAATGGCTACAGAGTTCATACATATGTATGTATGTAGGGATTTCACGGGATATACATACTACTGGATTTCACGAAGTCGGTGGAGCTACCTTGCATTTGGTTATAGAATAATCAATTCAGCATCCTCAGTGTGTTGTTAGCCTAGAAAAACAGCATGAACATGGCTTCTCTTTTGTCTAAATTAACCTAACAGCTCCTATGGAAGGTATGAGAGTATGATTTTCTGCAGAGGACACAGATGCCAACATCGTTAACAATCTTCAGTGCAATCTTCTCTGCAGCACTTCTCTTCCTAACATCTAATGCATTCTGTATTTTTCCTCATCAAAGCAGATGCCTAGCAGAAGTTGCGTAGACCAACTTCTCAAGATTCATGTGGCACATTCCAAAGCCTAGAAAGGGATATAAAGGGCCTGGGGCTGAGGTTACCGCCCTTTATGACTTGAGAAGCACCGTCGCATGGCTCCAATGCGCATTTTACATAAGGTACTCCAGTGGCAGTCAAGTTTTCTCTACGTCGCGCCCAGGTGACAATGTATAAACCAGAGATGATTAGAAACCCTCCAATAATACTGCAAGTAAACAGAGCAGATTATACCTCAGATCAAAGGAGATGATAAACATTTATTGCTATGAAGAAAAAAAACTGAACTTTAATAATCAATGTTAGAAACTTGGACTATCGACCTTTCAGATTATCACTTTATCAGATGGTCAAATAGAACAAGACATCAATGTGCATATCCTACATTACTACATACACATATTAACAAGTAGAAGAGGTCTGGAAAAGTATTTTTCACTTAAAAGAAAGGATAAATAGAAAATGTTAACTCTAAAGAATAGAACATATGATAAACATACTCTTACCTTCCGAAATAAATTGGACTGCCCAGAAAGAGCACTGACAAGAGAGCAGAGAGCACTGGCTGGAGAGGCATATATAGTGCCACCATAGCTGGGCCCAGAATTTTGTTGGACCATGTCAATAAACCAGTATTAAGAGCAGATGAAACAACTCCCTGAAATAGGGGGGAAATAGGAGAATTTCAGTATAGAATATTTATGGTGGCATGCGTCAACTATTTCTTCTATAGCCTACACAAACTAGCGTATTTTGCAAGTTTGCAACAATTATCTTCGCCACAGTACTACATACATGTAGAAATTCAATTCATGGTCCCACGCATGGGAAAAATAAAACTAACACAAAGCTTACAGCATATACAACAGCCGCAAACTCAGATGCAGTCAAAGTCCAATCTTCTTTACTGGTTGTTGAAAAAACTCCGGAAATAAGCATTAAAAGAGCTCCAAAAAAGTATGAGTAAGCTGTCAATGACAAACTGCAAGGGTACTTCACCAAAATTGGAGCCTGAAATAACAACACATGAACATAGTAGTATAAAATAACAAGAAAACTTTCTGCAATACAAATCAGAGCACATAGATCTTGTAGCATAAGTTTCAACCTTGAATAGCAAGATACCAAAGTAAGTCTAATACATAAACATATTTTCAACAATGTTAAAAGGGTGATTTCCTTCTATTAGTATAGTGATATTGGTTCTTAAAATGAAGTATGATTTCCTCGGCCCATGACAAATCTTCTTGTGACAATTCACCAAAAAACATACCATGTTCAATATTAAGCAAAGGCCAGTTGGCCACACAGCATAAATATGGGCCTTTTCTAGGAAGAGCAAAGCCGGCCTAAATTTTAGTATCCTTCTCACTTCAAGAATGGCAAGAAGGCAGAGAAACTGTTAGGAATTGGGACTGAAATATTCATCAAAACAGAGTGTACTAAATAGAGTTGCTGTGATCTGAAGTTGCCCTATAAGATTTACTGATCTAACTTACAGAGGCTTTCAGCCTTTCAGTACTTGTGCCATGCATATGCTTGATAGAAAACTAAAGCTCGAGGTGTTCCGAGTTGACAAACATCAAATGCAAACGGAATAGAGTGCGACAATAGCCTGAAAATCATTAATACCTGCAAAGCAAGATAAGTTGCCATACAGAGGCAGTTCCCTATTAAACATAGCACTCCGATATGCCACTTTTCCAGCCCATATGCAATGAACCAAGATGATCCTGGCTCAGGTTGCAACATCTCGGTGATGACGACATTGCTCTGAACATCAAGATCTAACTCGCTGCTACCAAACACAGCTGCCCCCCTGTACAACACCATGAGAACAGCACCAAGCACACAGACGATGGTGCCACCAACCTTGGCACGGCCCTCGTGTGTGACGAAGCTCGCCGTTTCAGTGCTGAAAATGGTAAAATGCTTAAACCGACAAACAAAGAGAGATGCGAGTCTCTGAACATTTTTCAAGATTGAGCGAGACTGACCCCATGACGAGGGCCAAGATGAAAGTGAAGACGGGAATTGACGGCTGAATGGCGGCGGCGTATGTCGGATTGGTGTAGCCGAGGCCGAACAAGAACAGCAGCTGGTTGCCAAAGATGCTACAGGACAAACAACCAGACGCATCAGAGCACGACATTTGCAAGTACATAAGCAGCATTGCTTCAAGCGGTCGGCGTGTCTGACACCGAGCGACCGCGTGGCCAGGCTTACCCCGTGAGCCCGAGGAAGAAGAAGGAGGTAAGGAGGCGACGCGTGACGGGCGGCGGACGAGCCTGCGCGGGCGAGCCGCGGTGGCGGAAGAAGGCGATGGGAGCAAGCACGCAGATCGCGAGGAGGTCGCGGTAGACGCAGAAGACGACGCGGTTGACGCCGACGTTGAGCGCCTGCTTCGCGATGACGTGGTACCCCGCGTTGATGAACTGCGACCCCACCATCGCCGCGTGCGCCCGCCTCGCTTCCCCATCCCGCGCCGCCGCCGCCATCGCCGCCGATCCGATCCCCCGGTCGTCGTCCCACGGTCTGAGTAGCGAATACTCCTCTTTGAACCTTTTCCCCACTGTTTTTTTTAGGACTTTTCCCCACTGTTTTTTAGGTGATTTCCCCATTAGTTGGCCAGTGTACACTCGCAGTCCATGTGCTGGGCTCTTTGTTTTTTTTTGAGAATCATGTGCTGGGCTCTTCGCCTCTTCCTAATTTGGAAATACTTCTAACGGGCCGTCTTGTTCGTATAGCAACAACCCAGTGGATCGGCCCACTTAATTCACCCTCTTTTTTTTTGCTGTAGACGACCCCTTGTTAGGTTTTCCACGTCGACATTAGAAAAACTGGGGCGTTCAAGTATCTAAAAGATAGGCTCTGGAGTAAGGTAAAAGGATGGATTGAGAAAGCAATCCATGCCGCAAGAAAATAAATTTTGATTAAGTCAGTGGCGCAAGCAGCCCCGATTTTTTTATATCATGTTTCAAGCTCCTCAGGGAGGGTGTGTGAACATTTAAATAGGCTTATTTGACAATTCTTTTGGGGAAGTAAAGAGGGTAAGCGAAAGCCTCATTGGATCTCGTGGCAAACGATGACACAACCAAAAAAGGATGGAGGACTTGATTTGAGAGATCTTGAGCTTTTCGACCTAGCATTACAAGCGTGACAGGCTTGTTTGTTGATTATTGTTGGGAACGAGAGGGGGCGCGTCAGGGTCAGGTACTGCAGAGCACCCACAATGGAGCGATATAAATCCGCATCGGATGCAGGAGAACCCTCCAGAGCAGAGACCTTGGCCTTGGTGTCGACAGGCGTGGGAGAGGACTTGCAGCTAAGCATGCCGGCGCGATCAAGAAGCTCATGGGTGTAGCGCTGCTGGTGCAAGAAGAACCCATCTGGCCGTCGAACCACCTCAATGCCAAGGAAGTAGTGCAGGGACCCCAAGTCCTTCAGGGCAAACTCATCACGAAGACGAGCAGTAAGCCGCTGGAAGAGCGCGGCAGTGGATGCCGTCAGGATGATGTCGTCGATGTACAGCAGCAAGTAGGCCGTGTCAGCTCCATGATGGTACACGAAGAGGGACGCATCAGAGCGAGTCGATGTAAATCCGCGCTTCTGCAGGAAGGCAGCAATGCACTGGTACCAGGTCCGAGGCGCCTGCTTCAACCCGTAAAGGGAACGGGAGAGCAAGCACACATGGTCTGGATGCGCAGCGTCAACGAAGCCGGTGGGCTGCTCACATAACACCTGCTCAGCGAGATGGTTGTGCAAGAAGGCGTTGGAAACGTCCAACTGATGCACAGGTCAAGATCGGGAGACGGCTAGCTGAAGCACGGTGCGGATCGTACCCAGTTTAACAACCGGGGCAAAGGTGTCGGTGAAGTCCACGCCCGCACGTTGCCGAAAGCCCCAAACCACCCAGCGAGCTTTATAGCGCTCAAGAGTGCCATCCGGATGAGTCTTGTGCCGAAAGACCCACTTGCCCGTGATGATGTTGGCACGAGGCGGCCGAGGGACAAGCTGCCAAGTATGGTTCCGCTAGAGCGCGTCGAACTCTTCCTGCATCATAGTGAGCCAATGAGGATCCCAAAGGGCGGCCCGAGCTGACGATGGGAGAGGGGACGACTCAGAGACGGAAGCAGCGAGAAGGTACTCATCGCTGGTGTACCGCGTGCTTAGACGAAAAGTGCCAGCCCGAGAGCGAGTCATCGGGTGGGGCAACAAGTCCGGGGTGGCGGCGGGCGATGACGAAGAAGAGCCCGCCACCTCCGAGGCCGCGGGCGAAGCCGCGGGCGAGGCCGCGGGGGACGCCGGGGAGGGCGCAGGGGACGCGGGAGGCCTCACAGCCGCCGGGGAGGCCAATGGCGGCGCGGTCATCGGGGAGGCCGACGACGTGGTCAGGGCCGGGGACGCCAAGGGCGTCGTGGGTGCCGGGAGGGGTGCAGCCCCTAAGGCAGCCAACCGGGGAGAAACTCGACCCGTGGCGTGGGGGGCACCCTCAAAGCCAGGAGGCGGCCCAAGAGAAGCACGCGAACGGCCATCACCGGGAGCGGGCAAGGCCGCAACATTCGAAGGTACATGCTGAATCAGAAAAACCATCTCATCAAAGTAAACATGTCGGGAAGTGGTCACCCGATGTGAGATAGGATCATAGCAGCAGTAACCTTTGGTGTTGGGGGGATAGCCGAGAAAGATGCAGGCCACGAACCGAGGTGCAAGCTTATGAGGAGTAGTGGAAGCGATGCTAGGGTAGCATAGACAACCGAAGATGCGAAGCTCAGCATAGGAGGGTGGCATGCCGAACAAAAGGTGATGAGGTGGAAAATTCCCGCGAGTGCGACAGGGACGAATGTTGATGAGTAGTGATGCGGTGGCTAGCGCGTCAGGCCAAAAACGTGGTAGCACGTTGGCATGAAAGATGAGGGTGTGGACGCAGTCATTAAGAGTGCGAAGCACGCGCTTAGTGTGGCCATTTTGTTGCGAAGTGTACGGGCAAGTGAGACGAAAAATCATGCCGTGTGTGGCGAGAAGGTTGCGGATCGCAAGGTTATCAAACTCCTTCCCGTTGTTTGTTTGCAACGCATGAATGGGACGTCCAAACTGCATGGAGACATAGGAGTAGAACGCGGTGAGAGTGGCAACAGAATCCAACTTTCGCCGCAACGGGAAGGTCCACACATAGTGTGAAAAATCATCAAGTATGACAAGATAATAAAGATAGGCAATGTTACTTGCAATAGGAGAGGTCCAAACATCACTATGAATTAACTCAAACGGGTATAAAGCAACATGCGAGGAAGTGCTAAAAGGAAGACGAACATGTTTGCCGAGACGACAAGCATGACAAGTGTGAGTGTCGATCTTATTGCACATGAAGGAAAAACTCCAAAGAATATGACGAAAGGTGGCGGTGTTGGGATGACCGAGACGAGCATGCCAAAGTTCCACTCTGGCGGAAAGCGCCATGGGTGTAGCAATGGAGGAGGTGGATGAGTGGACCGGGTAGAGCTCGTCGGGGCTGTCACATCGGTGGAGCACCATCCGGGTACGGGCATCCTTAACAGAAAAGCCAAACATATCAAATTCAACGGTGACAGGATTTTCACCTGTAAGAGAACGGACGAAAACAAGGTTTTTAATTATGTCAGGAGAGACAAGTACGTTAGAAAGATATAATGGCATGTAGTTAGAAGGAAAAGAAGCATGACCAACATGAGTAATAGGCATGGAAGAACCGTCGCCCACGGTAATGCGAGCAACGGTATGAACGGGGTGAGCGGTAAGAAGGTTACCGGGGTTGGCGGCCATGTGAGCCGTGGCTCCAGTGTCCATATACCAGTCGCTACCGCCAATGTATTGCTGCAGCGTGGGGGCAGTGTGGAGGGTCGCTAGAAGTGCGGGGTCCCAAGGCGCCGATGGGAGGGCCGGGGCCGACTGCGGCGGCTGTGGCGGCGGCGGCGTGAACCCACCGGCCAAGGGCAACCCATAGGCCGCAAAGGGGTCGTAGAGCAGCGCGGGAGGGTACTGTTGAGGGGCCGCATAAAGCGCCTGATGAGAGGTCGGGCGGGCGCCGAAGAAGCCGGGGACAGGGGCGTGCGGTACAGGCATGGAGTACGTGTTGGGGAATGTAGCATAAATTCAAAATTTTCCTACGTGTCACCAAGATCTATCTATGGAGTCATCTAGCAACGAGGGAGGAGTGGATCTACATACCCTTGTAGATCGCGCGCGGAAGCGTTCAAGAGAACGGGGTTGATGGAGTCGTACTCGTCGTGATTCAAATCACCGATGATCCTAGCGCCGAACGGACGGCACCTCCGCGTTCAACACACGTACGAAGCAGCGACGTCTCCTCCTTCTTGATCCAACAAGGGGGGAGGAGAGGTTGATGGAGATCCAGCAGCACGACGGCGTGGTGGTGGAAGCAGCGGGATTCCAACAGGGCTTCGCCAAGCGCTGCGGGAGGAGGGAGATGTGTCATGGGAGGGAGAGGGAGGCGCCAGGGCTCAGGGTTGGTGCTGCCCTCCCTTCCCCCACTATATATAGGGCCAAGGGAGAGGGGGAGGGCGCAGCCTTGCCCCTTCCTCCAAGGAAGGGTGCGGCCAAGGGGGGGAGGAGTCCATCCTCCCCAAGGCACCTCGGAGGTGCCTTCCCCCTTTAGGACTCTCCCCTCCTCTTGTCCCTTTGGCGCATGGGCCTCTTGGGGCTGGTGCCCTTGGCCCATGTAGGCCAAGGCGCACCCCCTACAGCCCATGTGGCCCCCCGGGGCAGGTGGCCCCACCCGGTGGACCCCCGGGACCCTTCCGGTGGTCCCGGTACAATACCGGTGACCCCGAAACTTGTCCCGATAGCCAAAATAGCACTTCCTATATATAATTCTTTACCTTCGGACCATTCCGGAACTCCTCGTGACGTCCGGGATCTCATCCGGGACTCCGAACAACTTTCGGGTTACCGCATACTAATATCTCTATAACCCTAGCGTCACCGAACCTTAAGTGTGTAGACCCTACGGGTTCGGGAGACATGCATACATGACCGAGATGACTCACCGGTCAATAACCAACAGCGGGATCTGGATACCCATGTTGGCTCCCACATGTTCCACGATGATCTCATCGGATGAACCACGATGTCAAGGACTTAATCAATCCCGTATACAATTCCCTTTGTCTAGCGGTACAATACTTGCCCGAGATTCGATCGTCGATATCCCGATACCTTGTTCAATCTCGTTACCGGCAAGTCTCTTTACTCGTTCCGTAACACATCATCCCGTGATCAACTCCTTGATCACATTGTGCACATTATGATGATGTCCTACCGAGTGGGCCCAGAGACACCTCTCCGTCACACGGAGTGACAAATCCCAGTCTCGATTCGTGCCAACCCAACAGACACTTTCGGAGATACCCGTAGTGTACCTTTATAGCCACCCAGTTACGTTGTGACGTTTGGCACACCCAAAGCACTCCTACGGTATCCGGGAGTTGCACAATCTCATGGTCTAAGGAAATGATACTTGACATTAGAAAAGCTTTAGCATACGAACTACACGATCTAGTGCTATGCTTAGGATTGGGTCTTGTCCATCACATCATTCTCCTAATGATGTGATCCCGTTATCAATGACATCCAATGTCCATGGTCAGGAAACCGTAACCATCTATTGATCAACGAGCCAGTTAACTAGAGGCTTACTAGGGACATGGTGTTGTCTATGTATCCACACATGTATCTGAGTTTCCTATCAATACAATTCTAGCATGGATAATAAACGATTATCATGAACGAGGGCATATTTCCAACAGTCTCCCACTTGCACTAGAGTCAATAATCCAGTTCACATCGATATGTGATTAACACTCAAGGTCACATCCCCATGTGACTAACACCCAAAGAGTTTACTAGAGTCAATAATCTAGTTCACATTACCATGTGATTAACACTCGATGAGTTCTGGGTTTGATCATGTTATGCTTGTGAGAGATGTTATAATCAACGGGTCTGAATCTTTCAGATCCGTGCGTACTTCGCAAATCTCTATGTCATCTTGTAGATGCAGCTACTATGCTATATTTGGAGCCATTTCAAATAACTGTTCTACTTGGAGCTATTCTAAATTGTTGCTCCATTATACGTATCCGGTATCTCTAATAAGAGCTATCCGGATAGGTGTTAAGCTTGCATCGGCGTAACCCTTTACGACGAACTCTTTTACCACCTCCATAATCGAGAAAATTCCTTAGTCCACTAGTTACTAAGGATAACTTTGACCGCTGTCTGTGATCCATTCTTGGATCACTCTTGTACCCCTTGACTAACTCATGGCAAGGCACACTTCAGGTGCGGTACACAGCATAGCATACTGTAGAGAGCCTATGATAAAAGCATAGGGGACGACCTTCGTCCTTCCTCTTTCTTCTGCCGTGGTCGAGCTTTAAGTCTTAACTTCATACCTTACAACTCAGGCAAGAACTCCTTCTTTGACTGATCCATCTTGAACACCTTCAAGATCATGTCAAGGTATGTGCTCATTTGAAAGTACCATTAAGCGTTTTGATCTATCCTTATAGATCTTGATGCTCAATGTTCAAGTAGCTTGATCCAGGCTTTCCATTGAAAAACACTTTCCAAATAACCCTATATGCTTTCCAGAAATTCTACGTCATTTCTGATCCATAATATGTCAACAACATATACTCATCAGAAATTCTATAGTGCTCCCACTCACCTTTTTGGAAATACAAGTTTCTCATAAACTTTGTATAAACCCAAAATCTTTGATCATCATCAAAACATACATTCCAACTCTGAGATGCTTACTCCAGTCCCTAGAAGGATTGCTGGAGCTTTGCATACTTATTAGCATCTTTCAGGATTGATAAAACCTTTCCTCAAAAACGTCGAGGAAACAATGTTTTGACATCCTATCTGCAAGATTTCATAAATAATGCAGTAATCGCTAATATAATTCCAACAGACTCTTAGCATCGCTACGAGTGAGAAAGTCTCATCGTAGTCAACTCCTTGAACTTGTCGGAAAACATCTTAACGACAAGTCGAGCTTTCTTAATGGTGATACTTACCATCATTGTCCGTCTTCCTTTTAAAATCCATATGTTCGTAACAGCCTTACGACCATCAAGTTGTTCTGCCAAAGTCTACACTTTGTTTTCATACATGGATCCTCTCTCGGATTTTATGGCCTCGAGCCATTTATCGGAATCCGGGCCCACCATCGCTTCTCCATAGCTCGTAGGTTCATTGTTGTCTAGCAACATGACTTCCAAGACAGGATTACGTACCACTTTGAAGTAGTATGCATCCTTGTCATCCCATGAGGTTTGGTAGTGACTTGATCTAAAGTTTCATGATCACTATCATAAACTTCCACTTCAATTGGTGTAGGTGCCACAGGAACAACTTCCTGTGCCCTGCCACACACTAGTTGAAGAGACGGTTCAATAACCTCATCAAGTCTCCACCATCCTCCCACTCAATTCTTACGAGAGAAACTTTTCCTCGAGAAAGGACCCGATTCCAGAAACAATCCCTTATTGCTTTCGAATCTGAGACAGGAGGTATACCCAACTGTTTTTGGGTGTCCTATGAAGATGCATTTATCCGCTTTGGGTTTGAGCTTATCAGCCTGAAACCTTTTCACATAAGCGTCGCAGCCCCAAACTTTTAAGAAATGACAGCTTAGGTTTCTCTAAACCATAGTTCATACGGTGTCATCTCATCGGAATTACGTGGTGCCCTATTTAAAGTGAATGTGGTTGTCTCTAATGCCTAACCCATAAACTATCGTGGTAATTCGATAAGAGACATCATGGTATGCATCATATCCAATAGGGTGTAGTTATGATGTTCGGACACACCATCACACTATGGTGTTCCAGGCTGTATTAGTTGTGAAACAATTTCCACAATGTCTTAATTTTGTGCCAAACTCGTAATTCAGATATTCATCTCTATGATCATATCATAGATCTTTTATCCTCTTGTCACGACGATCTTTCAACTTCACCCTGAAATTACTTGAACCTTTCAATAATTCAGACTCGTGATTTATCAAGTAAATATACTCAACATCTACTCAAATCATCTGTGAAGTAAGAACATAACGATATCCACTACATGCCTCAGCACTCATTGGATTGCACACATCAAAATGTATTACTTCCAACAAGTTGCTTTCTAGTTCCATTTTACTGAAAACGAGGCTTTCAGTCATCTTGCCCATGTGGTATGACTTGCATGTCTCAAGTGATTCAAAATCAAGTGAGTCCAAACGGTCCATTTGCATGGAGTTTCTTCATGCATATACACCAATAGACATGGTTCGCATGTCTCAAACCTTTCAAAAATGAGTGAGTCCAAAGATCCATCAACATGGAGCTTCTTCATGCGTTTTATACCGATATGACTTACGTGGCAGTGCCACAAGTAGGTGGTACTATCATTACTATCTTTTGGCATGAACATGTGTATCACTACAATCGAGATTCAATAAACCATTCATTTTAGGTGTAAGACCATTGAAGGTATTATTCAAATAAACAGAGTAACCATTATTCTCCTTAAATGAATAGCCGTATTGCGATAGACATAATCCAATCATGTCTATGCTCAACGCAAACACCAAATAACAATTATTTAGGTTTTAATACCAATCTCGATGGTAGAGGGAGCGTGCGATGCTTGATCATATCAACCTTGGAAACACTTCCAACACATATCGTCATCTCACCTTTAGCTAGTCTCCGTTTATTCCGTAGCTTTTATTTCGAGTTACTAACACTTAGCAACTGAACCGGTATCTAATACCCTAGTGCTACTAGGAGTACTAGTAAAGTACACATTAACACAATGTATATCCAATATACTTCTATCGACCTTGCCAGCCTTCTCATCTACCAAGTATCTAGGGTAATTCTGCTCCAGTGGCTGTTCCCCTTATTACAGAAGCACTTAGTCTCGGGTTTGGGTTCAACCTTGGGTTTCTTCACTAGAGCAGCAACTGAATTGCCGTTTCATGAAGTATCCCTTCTTGCCCTTGCCCTTCTTGAAACTAGTGGTTTCACTAACCATCAACAATTGATGCTCCTTCTTGATTTCTACTTTCGTGGTGTCAAACATCGCGAATATCTCAAGGATCATCATATATGTCCCCGATATATTATAGTTCATCATGAAGCTCAAGCAGCTTGGTGGTAATGACTTTGGAGAACCATCACTATTTCATCTGGAAGATCAACTCCCACTCGATTCAAGCGATTGTTGTACTCAGACAATCTGAGCACAAGTTCAACAATTGAGATTTTCTCCCTTAGTTTGCAGGCTAAGAAAATCGTCGGAGGTCTTATACCTCTTGACGTGGGCACGAGCCTAAAATCCCAATTTCAGCCCTCGAAACATCTCATATGTTTCGCGACGTTTCAAAACGTCTTTGGTGCCTCAACTCTAAACCGTTTTAACCGAACTATCACGTAGTTATCAAATGTGTATGTCAGATGTTCGCAACATCCACAGACAACATTTGAGGTTCAGCACACTGAGCGGTGCATTAAGGACATAAGCCTTCTATGAAGCAATGAGGACAATCCTCAGTTTACGGACCTAGTCCGCATAATAGCTACTATCAACTTTCAACTAAATTTTCTCTAGGAACATATCTAAACCGTAGAACTGAAGCGCGAGCTACGACATAATTTGCGAAGACCTTCTGACTATGTTCAAGATAATTAAGTTCATCTTATGAACTCCCACTCAGATAGACATCCTTCTAGTCATCTAAGTGATTACATGATCCGAGTCAACTAGGCCGTGTCCGATCATCACGTGAGACGGACTAGTCAACATCGGTGAACATCTTCATGTTGATCGTATCTACCATACGACTCATGCTCGACCTTTCGGTCTCTTGTGTTCCGAGGCCATGTCTGTACACATGCTAGGCTCGTCAAGTCAACCTAAGTGTTTCGCGTGTGTAAATCTGTCTTACACCCGTTGTATGTGAACGTTAGAATCTATCACACCCGATCGTCACGTGGTGCTTCGAAACAACGAATTGTCGCAACGGTGCACAGTTAGGGGGAACACCTTCTTGAAATTTTAGTGAGGGATCATCTTATTTACTACCGTCGTTCTAAGTAAACAAGATGCATAAACATGATAAACATCACATGCAATCAAATAGTGACATGATATGGCCATCATCACTTTGCTCCTTTTGATCTCCATCTTCGGGGCTCCATGATCATCATCGTCACCGGCATGACACCATGATCTCCATCATCATGATCTCCATCATCGTGTCTTCATGAAGTTGTCTCGTCAACTATTACTTCTACTACTACAGCTAACGGTTACCAATAAAGTAAAGTAATTACATGACGTTTATGTTGACACGCAGGTCATAAATAAATTAAGACAACTCCTATGGCTCCTGCCGGTTGTCATACTCATCAACATGCAAGTCGTGATTCCTATTACAAGAACATGATCATCTCATACATCACATATATCATTCATCACATCCTTTGGCCATATCACATCACATAGCATACCCTGCAAAAACAAGTTAGACGTCCTCTAATTGTTGTTTGCATGTTTTACGTGGCTGCTATGGGTTTCTAGCAAGAGCGTTTCTTACCTACGCAAAAAACCACAACGTGATATGCCAATTGCTATTTACCCTTCATAAGGACCCTTTTCATCGAATCCGATCCGACTAAAGTGGGAGAGACAGACACCCGCTAGCCACCTTATGCAACTAGTGCATGTCAGTCGGTGGAACCAGTCTCACATAAGAGTACGTGTAAGGTCGGTCTGGGCCGCTTCATCCCATGATGCCGCCGAATCAAGATAAGACTAGTAACGGCAAGCATATTGAACAAAATCAACGCCCACAACTACTTTGTGTTCTACTCGTGCATAGAAACTACGCATAAACCTAGCTCATGATGCCACTGTTGGGGAACGTAGCATAAATTCAAAATTTTCCTACGTGTCACCAAGATCTATCTATGGAGTCATCTAGCAACGAGGGAGGAGTGGATCTACATACCCTTGTAGATCGCGCGTGGAAGCGTTCAAGAAAACGGGGTTGATGGAGTCGTACTCGTCGTGATTCAAATCACCGACGATCCTAGCGCCGAACGGACGGCACCTCCGCGTTCAACACACGTACGGAGCAGCGACGTCTCCTCATTCTTGATCCAGCAAGGGGGCAGGAGAGGTTGATGGATATCCAGCAGCACGACGGCGTGGTGGTGGAAGCAACGGGATTCCTACAGGGCTTCGCCAAGCGCTGCGGGAGGAGGGAGATGTGTCATGGGAGGGAGAGGGAGGCGCCAGGGCTCAGGGTTGGTGCTGCCCTCCCTTCCCCCACTATATATAGGGCCAAGGGAGAGGGGGAGGGCGCAGCCTTGCCCCTTCCTCCAAGGAAGGGTGCGGCCAAGGGGGGGAGGAGTCCATCCTCCCCAAGGCACCTCGGAGGTGCCTTCCCCCTTTAGGACTCTCCCCTCCTCTTGTCCCTTTGGCGCATGGGCCTCTTGGGGCTGGTGCCCTTGGCCCATGTAGGCCAAGGCGCACCCCCTACAGCCCATGTGGCCCCCCGGGGCAGGTGGCCCCACCCGGTGGACCCCCGGGACCCTTCCGGTGGTCCCGGTACAATACCGGTGACCCCGAAACTTGTCCCGATAGCCAAATAGCACTTCCTATATATAATTCTTTACCTTCGGACCATTCCGGAACTCCTCGTGACGTCCGGGATCTCATCCGGGACTCCGAACAACTTTCGGGTTACCGCATACTAATATCTCTATAACCCTAGCGTCACCGAACCTTAAGTGTGTAGACCCTACGGGTTCGGGAGACATGCATACATGACCGAGATGACTCACCGGTCAATAACCAACAGCGGGATCTGGATACCCATGTTGGCTCCCACATGTTCCACGATGATCTCATCGGATGAACCACGATGTCAAGGACTTAATCAATCCCGTATACAATTCCCTTTGTCTAGCGGTACAATACTTGCCCGAGATTCGATCGTCGATATCCCGATACCTTGTTCAATCTCGTTACCGGCAAGTCTCTTTACTCGTTCCGTAACACATCATCCCGTGATCAACTCCTTGATCACATTGTGCACATTATGATGATGTCCTACCGAGTGGGCCCAGAGACACCTCTCCGTCACACGGAGTGACAAATCCCAGTCTCGATTCGTGCCAACCCAACAGACACTTTCGGAGATACCCGTAGTGTACCTTTATAGCCACCCAGTTACGTTGTGACGTTTGGCACACCCAAAGCACTCCTACGGTATCCGGGAGTTGCACAATCTCATGGTCTAAGGAAATGATACTTGACATTAGAAAAGCTTTAGCATACGAACTACACGATCTAGTGCTATGCTTAGGATTGGGTCTTGTCCATCACATCATTCTCCTAATGATGTGATCCCGTTATCAATGACATCCAATGTCCATGGTCAGGAAACCGTAACCATCTATTGATCAACGAGCCAGTTAACTAGAGGCTTACTAGGGACATGGTGTTGTCTATGTATCCACACATGTATCTGAGTTTCCTATCAATACAATTCTAGCATGGATAATAAACGATTATCATGAACAAGGAAATATAATAATAACTAATTTATTATTGCCTCTAGGGCATATTTCCAACAGTACGTGTGAAGGATCCCCGTCCAGGGGTTCTGTCCGGCCTGCCAGGGCACCGGCGGGAGCTGCTGCTGGTGGTGCCGCGGAGGCCCGCCGTGTGCAGTCGGCTGCCACTGCTGTTTGAGGCCACCGCGGTGCTGCGGCTACTCGGCAGGGGGTGGCGGGGGGGGGGGGGGGGGGGCTACGGCGGCTGGGGGGTATGGAACCCGGGCGGCGGCGGCACCGGAAAGGGGCCTAGGATGGGCCACGGCGGTGGGCGGCGCACCGCCGAGGGTACCGGCGGTGAGGGCCGTGTGGGTGGCCCATGTGCGCGACATTCACATCCTCCTCTCCTCCAGCTTTAGGTACGCGATGATCTTGGGGAACGTCGGGTTGGTGATGAGAGGGATGTTGGAGGCGGCGTTCCCAAAGTCATCATTCAGGCCGACAATGAGGGTGCTAAGAAGAAGCTCGTCGGAGACCTTCTCACCAAGGTCACGGAGCTCGTCAACAAGCTTCTTGAGGCACATGCAATAATCGTCAACAGACGAGTCGAGCTGCTGGCACCCAAAAAACTTGTTGTGCAAGAAAACCTTGCGTTGGAGCGCGTTGTCGGTGAATAGGCCGTTGAACTTGGTCCAAACGGCGTGAGCATCATCGTCGGCGGAGACCACCGTGTGGAAGAGGTCCTTCGATATGGTGGTGTAGAACCAACGGATGAGGGTGGCGTCGATGGACGTCCACTCCTCATCGTCCTCCATGAAGCGGGAATCCACGGAGCCATCGATGTGATTCGGGAGGTTGTACGCACTGAACACAAGGGAGAAATACGTCTTCCAGGCATAGTAGGTGGAGGAGAGATGATCGAGAACGACGGAAACCCGAGCGAGGATGTTGAGATCACGGATGACGACGGGGTCGGGACCGTCGAACGGGTTGGTGCGGCGGCTGCGGGTGGTGCCGGTGGAACCGGGGGAGGCCATGAGTCCGAGAGGGGACGGGGTTGCGACGGCGCACGGGGAAGCGGTGCGGCAAAGGGGTGGCGGTGCGGCTTGGGGCGGCCCGGCGGGATGTGGGCAGAAGCATGGGCAGCGACGGCACACGTGGGCGGCAGCGGCGGCGGGTGGTGGTGGCGGCGGCGGGTTGCGGCGGCGAGTTGATCGCGGCGGTGGCAAGGGTTAGGGTTAGGATCGTAGGTATGATACCATGTTGGAAACGAGATTTTTGGCAATGCTTCACGATGTATTGATCGGTGCATAACACACGTATATATGGAGTACAAAGTGGGCCACAACCTCAACTATACAATGACTAGGAGGTGGGCCATGCTATACAATATACATGCATAAACCATATGTTCAACAATTATGCCTGATTCTCTTTGTGCAAAGTTATTCAAGGCAATTTATTTTTCGGAGGTAAGCTTTATGGATGATGATGTGGGCTCTCATCCCTCACAGGTATGGCGGTCGTTGATTGAAGGGAGGGACGTGCTAGCTCAAGGGTTGATCCGGAGGATAGGAGACGGAAGTTCTACGCATACATGAGCACATAATTGGATTCCCAGAGATACATCAATGAAACCGATTGCTTGCTTGGGGCCGAACCCACCAGTTTTAGCGTCAAAGCTGATCGACACTACAAACGTAGTGTGGCGATCCGATCTTCTATAGCAATATTTTTTGCCAATGGTATAAAGCTATCAAGAATATACCGATGTGCACCATGCCTATGACAGTTTTTTGGGCTTGGCGGTTTGAAAAGAAAGGTTCTTTCTCAGTGAGACTGCTAACATAAACAAAGAAGAGAGGAGAGGATCTTCTTGGAGGGAGGACATCAGTATCAGATGGGTCGCAGGAGGAGAAGGGTTGGACTACACTCTAGAATACAAAGATCCCTTCAAAAATCAGAACTTTTCTATGGAGACTTGCTAGGCAGTCCTTGCGGAGATGTTAGAAAGCATGGGCTATTACCAGGAAAGATGCCAATTGTGCGTAAGTGTCGACTCCTGGAAACACTATTTAATGGAGTACTCGATGGCCCGTTGTGTATGGGCACTGTTTGATGAGTAGATAGTGGAAGTGATGGCTGATATTGTTGGGGAACATAGCATGCAATTTCAAAAATTTCCTATGCTCACGCAAGATCTATCTAGGAGATGCATAGCAACGAGAGGGGAAGAGTGTGTCCATGTACCCTCATAGACCGAAAGCGGAAGCGTTAGGTTAACGCGGTTGATGTAGTCGAACGTCTTCACGATCCAACCGGTCTAGTACCGTAGCATGCAATTTCAAAAATTTCCTACGCTCACGCAAGATCTATCTAGGAGATGCATAGCAACAAGAGGGGAAGAGTGTGTCCATGTACCCTCGTAGACCGAAAGCGGAAGCGTTAGGTTAACGCGGTTGATGTAGTCGAACGTCTTCACGATCCAACCTGTCTAGTACCGAACGTACGACACCTCCGAGTTCAGCACACGTTTAGCTCAATGACGTCCCTCAAACTCTTGATCCAGCAGAGGGTCAAGGAAGATTTTCGTCAGCACGACGGCGTGGTGACAGTGATGGCGATGTGATCCACGCAGGGCTTCGCCCAAGCACTACGACGCTATGACCGGAGGAGTAAACTACGGAGGGGGCACCACACACGGCTAAGAGACCAATTGATGTGTTATGGGGTGCCCCCGCCCCCGTATATAAAGGAGGGGAGGAGGAGGCCGGCCACCAAGGGGGCGCGCCAAGGAGAGGGGAGTCCTACTAGGACTCCTAGTCCTAGTAGGATTCGCCCCCCTCTTATTCCTTCTCGTGGAGGGGGAAAAGGGGAAAGGAGAGGGAGGAGGAGAAGGAAAGGGGGGCGCCGCCCCCTCCCCTAGTCCATTCGTACTCCCATGGGGGCCACGCGGCCACCCCTTGTGAGCTGCCTCCTCTCTCCCCTAAGGCCCATAGTGGCCCATTACTTTCCCCAGGGGGGTTCCAGTAACCTCCTGGTACTTCAAAAAATACCCGAAACAATTCGGAACCGTTCTGATGTCCGAATACTATCGTCCAATATATCAATATTTACCTCTCGGCCATTTTGAGACTCCTCGTCATGTCCGTGATCTCATCAGGGACTCCGAACAATCTTCGGTCACCAAAACACATAACTCATAATACAAATCGTCACCGAACGTTAAGTGTGCGTACCCTACGGGTTCGAGAACTATGTAGACATGATCGAGACATATCTCCGGTCAATAACCAACAGCGGAGCCTGGATGCTCATATTCGTTCCTACATATTCCACGAAGATCTTTATCGGTCAAACCGTAATGACAACATACGTTATTCCCTTTGTCATCGGTATGTTACTTGCCCGAGATTCGATCGTCGGTATCCTCATACCTAGTTCAATCTCATTACCGGCAAGTCTCTTTATTCGTTCCGTAATGCATCATCCCGTAACTAACTCATTAGTCACATTGCTTGCAAGGCTTATCGTGATGTGCATTATCGAGAGGGCCCAGAGATACCTCTCCAATACACGGAGTGACAAATCCTAATCTTGATCTATGCCAACCCAACAAACACCTTCAGACACACCTGTAGAGCATCTTTATAATCACCCAGTTACGTTGTGACGTTTGATAGCACACAAGGTGTTCCTCCGGTATTCGTGAGTTGCATAATCTCATAGTCAGAGGAATATGTATAAGTCATGAAGAAAGCAATAGCAATAAAACTTAACGATCATTATGCTAAGCTAACAGATGGGTCTTGTCCATTACGTCATTCTCCTAATGATGTGATCCCGTTCATCAAATGACAACACATGTCTATGGTTAGGAAACTTAACCATCTTTGATTAACGAGCTAGTCTAGTAGAGGCTTACTAGGGACACGTCGTTTTGTCTATGTATCCACACATGTATCAAGTTTTCGGTTAGTATAGTTATAACATGAATAACAAAAATTTATCATGATATAAGGAAATATAAAATAACAACTTTATTATTGCCTCTAGCGCATATTTCCTTTAGTCTCCCACCTGCACTAGAGTCAATAATCTAGTTCACATCGCCATGTGATTCAACACCAATAGTTCACATCTTTATGTGATTAATATCCATAGTTCACATCGCCATGTGACCAACACCCAAAGGGTTTACTAGAGTCAATAATATAGTTCACATTGTTATGTGATTAACACCCGAAGAGTACTAAGGTGTGATCATGTTTTGCTTGTGAGAGAAGTTTAGTCAACGTGTCTGCCACATTCAGATCCGTATGTATTTTGCAAATTTTCTATGTCTACAATGCTCTGCACGGAGCTACTCTAGCTAATTGCTCCCACTTTCAATATGTATCCAGATCGAGACTCAGAGTCATCTGGATTAGTGTCAAAGCTTGCAACGACGTAACTCTTTACGATGAACTCTATATCACCTCCATAACCGAGAAATATTTCCTTTGTCCTCTTAGGTAACTAAGGATTACTTTGACCATTGTCCAGTGATCCACTCCTGGATAACTATTGTACCCCCTTGCCAAACTCATGGTACGGTACACAATAGGTTTGGTACACAGCATAGCATAATTTATAGAGCCTATGGTTGAGGCATAGGGAATGACTTTCATTCTCTCTATATATTCTGCTGTGGTCGGGTTTTGAGTCTTACTCAACTTCACACCTTGTAACATAGGTAAGAACCCTTTCTTTGACTGATCTATTTTGAACTCCTTCAAAATCTTGTGAAGGTATGTGCTTTGTGAAAGTCCTATCAAGCGTCTTGATCTATCTCTATAGATCTAGATGCTCAATATATAAGCAGCTCCACCGAGGTCTTTTATTGAAAAAAAATCTTATTCAAGTATCCTTTTATGCTATCCAGAAATTCTATATCATTCCCGATCCACAATATGTCATCCACATATAATATCAGAAATGCTACAGAGCTCCCACTCACTTTCTTGTAAATACAGGCTTCTCTGAAAGTCTGTATAAAATCATATGCTTTGATCACCTCATCAAAGAGTATATTCCAACTCCGAGATGCTCGCACCAGTCCATAAATGGATCGCTGGTGCTTGCACACTTTGTTAGCACCTTTTGGATCGACAAAACCTTCTGGTTGCATCATATACAACTCTTCTTTAAGATATCCATTAAAGAATGTAGTTTTGACATCCATTTGCCCAATTTCATAAAATGTGGCAATTGCTAACATGATTCTAATAGAATTATGCATCACTACGAGTGAGAAAATTTCATCGTAGTCAACACCTTGAACTTGTCAAAAAACCTTTTTGCAACAAGTCAAGCTTCGTAGATAGTAACCCTACCACCAGCGTCCGTCTTCCTCTTGAAGATCCATTTATTCTCAATGGCTTGCCGATCATCGGGCAAGTCCACCAATGTCCATACTTTATTCTCATACATGGATCATATCTCAGATTTCATGGCCTCAAGCCATTTATCAGAATCTGGGTGCTACCTCTTGAGCACTTGCGTTGGTTTTCCCTTGAAGAGGAAAGGGTGATGCAGCAGAGTAGCGTAAGTATTTCCTCAGTTTTTGAGAACCAAGGTATCAATCTAGTAGGAGGCTACGCGTGAGTCCCTCGCACCTACACAAAACAAATAAATCCTCGCAACCAACGCGATAAGGGGTTGCCAATCCCTACATGGTCACTTACGAGAGTGAGATCTGGTAGATATGACAAGATAATATTTTTGGTATTTTTATGATAAAGATGCAAAGGAAAATAAAAGGAAAGTATTGGAAGATTAATATGATGAAGATAGACCCGGGGGCCATAGGTTTCACTAGTGGCTTCTCTCAAGAGCATAATTATTTTACGGTGGGTGAACAAATTACTGTTGAGCAATTGACAGAATTGTGCATAGTTATGAGAATATCTAGGTATGATCATGTATATAGGCATCACGTCCAAGACAAGTAGACCGACTCATGCCTGCATCTACTACTATTACTCCACACATCGACCGCTATCCAGCATGCATCTAGAGTATTAAGTTCATAAGAACAGAGTAACGCCTTAAGCAAGATGACATGATGTAGAAGGATAAACTCATGCAATATGATGAAAACCCCATCTTGTTATCCTCGATGGCAACAATACAATATGTGCCTTGCTGCCCCTACTATCACTGGGAAAGGACACCACAAGATTGAACCCAAAGCTAAGCACTTCTCCCATTGCAAGAAAGATCAATCTAGTAGGCCAAACCGAACTAATAATTCGAAGAGACTTGCAAAGATAACCAATCATACATAAAAGAATTCAGAGAAGATTCAAATATTGTTCATAGATAAACTTGATCATAAACCCAGAATTCATCAGTCTCAACAAACACACCGCAAAAGAAGATTACATCGAATAGATCTCCACAAGAGAGGGGGAGAACTTTGTATTGAGATCCAAAAAGAGAGAAGAAGCCATCTAGCTAATAACTATGGACCCGAAGGTCTGAGGTAAACTACTCACACTTCATCGGAGAGGCTATGGTGTTGATGTAGAAGCCCTCCATGATCGATGCCCCCTCCGGCGGAGCTCCGGAACAGGCCCCAAGATGGGATCTCGTGGATACAGAAAGTTACGGCAGTGGAATTAGGGTTTTGGCTCCGTATCTGATCGTTTGGGGGTACGTAGGTATATATAGGAGGAAGAAGTACGTCGGTGGAGCAACAGGGGGCCCACGAGGGTGGAGGGTGCGCCTGGGGGGGGGGGGGTAGGCGTGCCCCCTACCTCGTGGCCTCCCTGTTGGTTGCTTGACGTAGGGTCCAAGTCTCCTGGATCTTGTTCGTTCCAAAAATCACGTTCCCGAAGGTTTCATTCCGTTTGGACTCCGTTTGATATTCCTTTTCTTCGAAACCCTAAAATAGGCAAAAACAACAATTCTGGGCTGGGCCTCCGGTTAGTAGGTTAGTCCCAAAAATAATATAAAAGTGGATAATAAAGCCCAATAATGTCCAAAACAGAAGATAATATAGCATGGAGCAATCAAAAATTATAGATACGTTGGAGACGTATCAAGCATCCCCAAGCTTAATTCCTGCTCGTCCTCAAGTAGGTAAATGATAAAAACAGAATTTTTGATGTGGAATGCTACTTGGCATAATTTCAATGTAATTATTCTTAATTGTGGTATGAATATTCAGATCCGAAAGATTCAAGACAAAAGTTTAATATTGACATAAAAATAATAATACTTCAAGCATACTAACTAAGCAATTATGTCTCTTCAAAATAACATGGCCAAAGAAAGTTATCCCTACAAAATCATATAGTCTGGCTATGCTCTATCTTCACCACACAAAGTATTTAAATCATGCACAACCCCGATGACAAGCCAAGCAATTGTTTCATACTTTTGGTGTTCTCAAACTTTTTCAATCTTCACGCAATACATGAGCGTGAGCCATGGACATAGCACTTTAGGTGGAATAGAATGGTGGTTGTGGAGGAGACAAAAAGGGAGAAGATAGTCTTACATCAAATAGGTGTATCAACGGGCTATGGAGATGCCCATCAATAGATATCAATGTGAGTGAGTAGGGATTGCCATGCAACGGATGCACTAGAGCTATAAGTATATGAAATCTCAAAAAGAAACTAAGTGGGTGTGCATCCAACTCGCTTGCTCATGAAGACCTAGGGCATTTTGAGGAATCCCATCATTGGAATATGCAAGCCAAGTTCTATAATGAATAATTCCCACTAGTATATGAAAGTGATAACATAGGAGACTCTCTATTATGGAGATCATGGTGCTACTTTGAAGCACAAGTGTGGTAAAAGGATAGTAGCATTGTCCCTTCTCTCTTTTTCTCTCATTTTTTTATTTGGGCATTTTCTCTTCTTTTTTATGGCCTCTTTTTTTCGTCCGGAGTCTCATCCCGACTTGTGGGGGAATCATAGTCTCCATCATCCTTTCCTCACTGGGACAATGCTCTAATAATGACGATCATCACACTTTTATTTTCTTACAACTCAAGAATTACAAATTGATACTTATAACAAGATATGACTATATGAATGCCTCCGGCGGTGTACCGGGATATGCAATGACTCATGAGTAACATGTATGAAAGAATTATGAACGGTGGCTTTGCCACAAATACAATGTCAACTACATGATCATGCAAAGCAATATGACAATGATGGAGCATGTCATAGTAAACGGAATGGTGGAAAGTTGCATGGCAATATATCTCGGAATGGCTATGGAAATGCCATGATAGGTAGGTATGGTGGCTGTTTTGAGGAAGGTATATGGTGGGTGTATGATACCGGTGAAAAGTGCGCGGTATTAGAGAGGCTAGCAATGATGGAAGGGTGAGAGTGTGTATGATCCATGAACTCAACATTAGTCATAAAGAACTCATATACTTATTGCAAAAATCTACAAGTTATTAAAGCAAAGTATTACCCGCATGCTCCTAGGGGGATAGATTGGTAGGGAAAGACCATCGCTCGTCCCCGACCGCCACTCATAAGGAAGATAATCAATAAATAAATCATGCTCCGACTTCATCACATAACGGTTCACCATACTTGCATGCTACGGGAATCACAAACTTTAACACAAGTATTTCTCAAATTCACAACTACTCAACTAGCATGACTCTAATATCACCATCTCCATATCTCAAAACAATTATCAAGTATCAAACTTCTCATAGTATTCAACACACTCATAAGAGAATTTTATTATTAATCTTGGATACCTAGCATATTAGGATTATTTAAGAAAGTTACCATGCTATTTAAGACTCTCAAAATAATCTAAGTGAAGCATGAGAGATCAATAGTTTCTATAAAACAAATCCACCACCGTGCTCTAAAAATATATAAGTGAAGTACTAGAGCAAAACTATATAACTCAAAAGATATAAGTGAAGCACATAGAGTATTCTAATAATTTCCGAATCATGTGTGTCTCTCTCAAAATTTGTGTAAAGCAAAGATTATTGTGGTAAGCTAACAAATAAAGGCTCAAATCATACAAGACGCTCCAAGCAAAACACATATCATGTGGTGAATAAAAATATAGCTCCAAGTAAAGTTACCGATAGAAGTAGACGAAAGAGGGGATGCCTTCCGGGGCATCCCCAAGCTTTGGCTTTTAGGTGTCCTTAGATTATCTTGGGGGTTCCATGGGAATACCCAAGCTTAGTCTCTTGCCACTCCTTGTTCCATAATCCATCAAACCTTTACCCAAAACTTGAAAACTTCACAACACAAAACTTAAAGTAGAAAATCTCGTGAGCTCTGTTAGCGAAAGAAAACAAAAGACCACTTCAAGGTAATGTAATGAACTCATTCTTTATTTATATTGGTGTTAAACCTACTGTATTACAACTTGTCTATGGTTTATAAACTATTTTACTAGCCATAGATTTATCAAAATAAGCAAACAACACACGAAAAACAGAATCTGTCAAAAACAGAACAGTCTGTAGTAATCTGTAGCTAGCGCAAGATCTGGAACCCAAAAAATTCTAAAATAAATTTCTGGACGTGAGTAATTTATCTATTAATCATATTCAAAAAGAATTAACTAAATATCACTTTCCAAATAAAAATGGCAGCAGTTCTCATGAGCGCTAAAGTTTCTGTTTTTTACAGCAAGATTAAAAAGACTTCTCCCAAGTCTTCCCAACGCTTCTACTTGGCACAAACACTAATTAGACACAAAAAAACAACCAAAACAGAGGCTAGATAAATTATTTATTACTAAACAGGAGCAAAAATCAAGGAATAAAAATAAAATTTGGTTGCCTCCCAACAAGCGCTATCGTTTAACGCCCCTAGCTAGGCATAAAAAGCAAGCATAGATCTAGGTATTGTCATCTTTGGTAGGCAATCCATAAGTGGCTCTCATAATAGATTCATAAGGTAATTTAATTTTCTTCTAGGAAAGTGTTCCATTCCTTTCCTTAACGGAAATTGGAATCTAATATTTCCTTCCTTCATATCAATAATTGCACCAATCGTTCTAAGGAAAGGTCTACCAAGAATAATAGGACATGAAGTATTGCAATCTATATCAAGAAAGATAAAAAATCTACGGGCACATAATTCCTATTTGCAACAATAATAACATCATTAATTCTTCCCATAGGTTTCTTTATAGTGGAATCCGCAAGGTGCAAATTTAGAGAGCAATCATCAAAATCACGGATACCTAACAAATCACACAAAGTTTTTGGAATCGTGGAAACACTAGCACCCAAATCACACAAAGCATAGCATTCATGATCTTTAATTTTAATTTTAATAGTTGGTTCCCACTCATCATAAAGTTTTCTAGGGATAGAAACTTCCAACTCAAGTTTTTCTTCATAAGATTGCATCAAAGCATTAACGATATGTTTGGTAAAAGCTTTATTTTTACTATAAGCATGAGGAGAATTTAGCACGGATTGCAATAAGGAAATACAATCTATCAAAGAGCAGCTATCATAATTAAATTCCTTGAAATCGAAAATAGTAGGTTCATTAACATCTAGAGTTTTGATCTCTTCAATCCCACTTTTATCAATTTTAGTATCAAGATCTAAAAACTTCGAATTTTTGGAATGCCTTCTAGGTAAAGGTGGATCATATTCAGTCCCATCATTATCAAGATTCATATTGCAAAACAAAGATTTAATAGGGCACACATCAATAACTTTTAGATCTTCATCTTTATTATGATGGAAACTAGAAGAACACGCTCTTATAAAGGAATCTTTCTTATCACGCATCCTAGCAGTTCTTTCTTTGCACTCATCAATGGAAATTCTCATGGCTTTGAGAGACTCATTGATATCATGCTTAGGTGGAATAGATCTAAGTTTCAAAGAATTAACATCAAGAGAAATTCTATCAACGTTCCTAGCCAACTCATCAATCTTAAGCAATTTTTCTTCAATCAAAGCATTGAAATTCTTTTGCGAAGTAATAAATTCTTTAATATTAGATTAAAAATCAGAGGGCATCTTATTAAAATTTCCATAAGAATTGTTGTAGGATTACCATAATTATTAGAGGAATTACTAGGATAAGGCCTAGGATTAAAGTTTCCTCTATACGCGTTGTTACCAAAATTGTTCCTACCAACAAAATTCACTTCCATAGATTCATTATTATTCTCAATAAAAGTAGACAAAGGCATATCATTAGGATCAGAAGAAACACTTTTATTAGCAAATAATTTCATAAGTTCATCCATCTTTCCACTCAAAACATTATTTTCTTCTATTGCATGCACTTTTTTATTAGTAGATCTTTGAGTGTGCCATTGAGAATAATTAACCATAATATTATCTAGGAGTTTAGTAGCTTCTCCTAAAGTGATTTCCATAAAAGTGCCTCCCACGGCCGAATCTGAAAGATTTCTAGAAGCAAAATTCAAGCCGGCATAAAAATTTTGTATAATCATCCACAAATTCAAACCATGTGTTGGGCAATTACGTATCATTAATTTCATCCTCTCCCAAGCTTGTGCAACATGTTCATGATAAAGTTGCTTAAATTCATAATATCGTTTCTAAGAGAGATGATCTTAGCGGGAGGAAAATACTTAGAGATAAAAGCATCTTTGCACTTATTCCAAGAATCAATACTATTTTTAGGCAAAGACGAAAACCAAGCTTTAGCACGATCTCTAAGCGAAAAAGGAAATAGCTTCAATTTAACAATATCATTGTCCACATCTTTCTTCTTTTGCATACCACACAAATCAATGAAGCTATTTAGATGGGTAGCAGCATCTTCACTAGGAAGGCCGGAAAACAGATCTTTCATGACAAGATTCAGCAAGGCAACATTAATTTCACAAGAATCAGCATCGGTAACAGGAGAAATCGGAGTGCTAATAAAATCATTGTTGTTGGTATTGGTAAAGTCACACAATTTTGTGTTATCTTGAGCCATCGTAACAAGCAAGCGATCCAACACACAAGCAAACGACGAACGGGCAAAAAGAGGCAAATAGAGAAAGAGAGGGAGGATAGAGAGAGAGAGAGGGTGAATAAAATAACAAGGGTGAAGTGGGGGAGAGGAAAACAAGAGGCAAATGGCAAATAATGTAATGTGGGAGATAAGGGTTTGTGATGGGTACTTGGTATGTTGACTTTTGCGTAGACCTCCCCGGCAACGGCGCCAGAAATCCCTCTTGCTACCTCTTGAGCACTTGCGTTGGTTTTCCCTTGAAGAGGAAAGGGTGATGCAGCAGAGTAACATAAGTATTTCTCTCAGTTTTTGAGAGCCAAGGTATCAATCCAGTAGGAGGCTGCGCGTGAGTCCCTCGCACCTACACAAAACAAATAGATCCTCGCAACCAACGCGATAAGGGGTTGTCAATCCCTACACGGTCACTTACGAGAGTGAGATCTGATAGATATGATAAGATAATATTTTTGGTATTTTTATGATAAAGATGCAAAGCAAAATAAAAGCAAAGTATTGGAAGATTAATATGATGAAGATAGACCCGGGGGCCATAGGTTTCAATAGTGGCTTCTCTCAAGAGCATAAATATTTTACAGTGGGTGAACAAATTACTGTTGAGCAATTGACATAATTGAGCATAGTTATGAGAATATCTAGGTATGATCATGTATATATAGGCATCATGTCCAAGACAAGTAGACCGACTCATGCCTGCATCTACTACTATTACTCCACACATCGACTGCTATCCAGCATGCATCTAGAGTATTAAGTTCATAAGAACAGAGTAACGCCTTAAGCAAGATGACATGATGTAGAGGGATAAACTCATGCAATATGATGAAAACCCCATCTTGTTGTCCTCGATGGCAACAATACAATACGTGCCTTGCTGCCCCTACTGTCACTAGGAAAGGACACTGCAAGATTGAACCCAAAGCTAAGCACTTCTCCCATTGCAAGAAAGATCAATTTAGTAGGCCAAACCAAACTGATAATTCGAAGAGACTTGCAAATATAACCAATCATACATAAAAGAATTCAGAGAAGATTCAAATATTGTTCATAGATAAACTTGATCATAAACCCACAATTCATCGGTCTCAACAAACACACCACAAAAGAAGATTACATCGAAAGATCTCCACAAGAGAGGGGGAGAACTTTGTATTGAGATCCAAAAAGAGAGAAGAAGCCATCTAGCTAATAACTATGGACCCGAAGGTCTGAGGTAAACTACTCACACTTCATCGGAGAGGCTATGGTGTTGATGTAGAAGCCCTCCGTGATCGATGCCCCCTCCGGTGGAGCTCCAGAACAGGCCCCAAGATGGGATCTCGTGGATACAGAAAGTGACGGCGGTGGAATTAGGGTTTTGGCTCTGTATCTGATCGTTTGGGGGTACGTAGGTATATATAGGAGGAAGAAGTACGTCGGTGGAGCAACAGGGGCCCCACAAGGGTGGAGGGCGCGCCTGGGGGGGGGGGGGGGTAGACGCGCCCCCTACCTCGTGGCCTCCCTGTTGGTTGCTTGTCGTAGGGTCCAAGTCTCCTGGATCTTGTTCGTTCAAGAAATCACGTTCCCGAAGGTTTCATTCCGTTTGGACTCCGTTTGATATTCCTTTTCTTCGAAACCCTAAAATAGGCAAAAGAACAACAATTCTGGGTTGGGCCTCCGGTTAGTAGGTTAGTCCCAAAAATAATATAAAAGTGGATAATAAAGCCCAATAATGTCCAAAATAGAAGATAATATAGCATGGAGCAATCAAAAATTATAGATACATTGGAGACGTATCACTGGGCCCATCATCGCTTCCTCATAGTTCATAGGTTTGTCATGGTCTAGTAACATGCCTTCCAGAACAGGATTACCGTACCACTCTGGTGCGAAACGTGCTCGGGTTGACCTACGAGGTTCGGTAGTAACTTGATCTGAAGTTTTCATGATCATTATCATTAGCTTCCTCTCTAGTTGGTGTAGGCATCACTCGAACTGATTTCTGTGATGATCTACTTTCCAATTCGAGAGAAGGTACAATTACCTCATCAAGTTCTAGTTTCCTCCCACTCACTTCTTTCGAGAGAAACTCCTTCTCTAGAAAGGATCCATTCTTAGCTACAAAGATCTTGCCTTCGGATCTATGATAGAAGCTATACCCAACCGTTTCTTTTGGGTATCTTATGAAGACACACTTCTCCGATTTGGGTTCGAGCTTATCAGGCCGAAGCTTTTTCACATAAGCATCGCAACCCCAAACTTTAAGAAATGACATTTTAGGTTTCTTGCCAAACCATAGTGTCGGGGATATACCCCGCGGTATGACCCGGCCGAAGTATGACCCGGTCGGACTTGGCGGATCATAGAGACCCGTCGAGTATTTGGTGACTTACGGATGACCCCGACGGTGGGTCAGATGGATGACAAGGCCCAAGGCCCAGAAGGCCGGTTCATGTGATGGTGGGCCGGTTTAAGAGGAAATGCATAAAGAATATTCTCCTACAAAGGAAGCAAGACTAGGACTCCACTTGTAATAGAGTAATCCTAATCCTACTAGGACTAGTCATGTCACCCGCCCCTTCAACATATATAAGGAGGGGCAGGGCACCCCAAGAGGGGACGCGAAACAATTTCTAGGGCTAGACACAACTAAATAGGAGACCCGGTTTATACGACGACTCTCTCATGAGCATAATGAGATCTAGCCACAAACAACATGTAGGGTTGTTACCGGATGATGTTTCCCGGGGCCCGAAGCTGTCTAAATCCTTATCTTGTGTTGCCTCTCTCGGTTCCACTTAACCCCTCTCAAGCTACTACAAAGATGCATTGGCCTCATGACGAAGTCCTCACATTAGGACATCTGTCGTGACAATTCCACAACAGTTGGCGCCCACCGTGGGGCTTGCACATGGTGGTGTTGTGTTCTTGGAGGGATCTCTCTGAGGAATCGAGAAGCACGCAAATTTCCCAGAGGAAGAATATCCGGCTTGAACGGATCTACATCAGCTTGAAGATCATCAGTCTAAATTTACAATCTGTGATATCTAAAAGTTTAAGAGGTATTAGGGTTACATGGCAGATTGCAATTCGAGCCGCCGCTGTCGCTGTGGGCGACTTAAGTTTCTTCTTTACAAAACTGCCATGGCAAGGAAAATCCTGAAGCACTGTATGAGATTCCAACTTGAGCCGAACTCGGACTCACTGGCCGCGCCTCCGCCTTTGAGCCGCTATGGATACACCCCGCCTCAACTATGGCCAAGTCGCCGCCTTCGCCTCCAGCTCCGAGCTGCTGTTGAACCACCGCGTCTCACGGACCTGCCAGCCAGCGAGTCGCCTTCGTCATTGCATGTAAGAACCAAACCGTTGCTGAATTGACTCCTCTGCATCGCCTTCCCCGGGTCACGCCCTGAAATCAAGCCGCCCCCATTCCTAAGCCGCCGGCGCCATGAGTCGCCATCTCCGCTGCCGCTGCAAAGCACTTCCTCGAGTCGGCCTTGTACGGTCGTACCTAGTCTACGATTTAGAGATGAACTCAGTTTTCGCCGGACCCTGCTTCGTTAACCGCCGCTTCCGCGGCGCTCGCATCCGAGCCGCCACATCGCCAGCCGTTTCCGCTTCCACGGCCCTCGTCCCCTGAAAGTTGCATCGAGCCGTTTTCGTGGCCTTCGTCTCCATCGATGGGCCGCCCTGCTGTCTCGTGCCATCTGTTGGCGCAAACCCGAAAACCATATGCACAAAGAAACTCAACTCGAGCACGAACTCGGAGCAATGGCGACGAACGCCGCGGGCAGCGAATCGATCTTTATCTTGGCAACCTTTATTCACTGGGTTTGGCACCCTATAGCTCGCACACACAAACTGCACACACACACTAGCACCTCTGGCTACACACACCAGGTGCCATGGAGCCTACACACGGAAGTCTACATCTTGCCTCTCGTCTAGACTACTCTCTTGAAATAGCCTCAAGCACGCACAACAACAAACCTGGCCTGGTTTTGTACCACTAACCCACACACCCACTAACCAACTGTGAATGCACATGCACATGCGCACAACTAGCCAACTAACTCAACCGACCACACATGACCCGGCCGTGCATGTAGTTGAACGAACCCAAGATCAGAATTATACTAACAAACTCCCCCTAATTCTGAACTTGCAGTGCATTTCTTCCTCGAACTGATTCCACCTGACGCCACCGCGCGCCTCTGCCCGTCGCTGTAACGTGCCAACAACTTACCATCGTCAGAGTTGGTGTAGCTCCTGTCGTCGATGTCGCCGCCACATTCGTGACCCAGCCCACGGACCCGACGCCGGTCGCACCGCCACGGATCCGACTTGGCGCACTAATGTCGGCCGCACCGTGCTCCGTCACGACTCCGGCGACATACGTCGAGCTCCGTCTCCGCCAACGACACACGCCTGGCATTCTTCCGTGCCCCGCACGTCCCGCGCGCACCTGACGTGCCCGACGAGCCCGACCGCAGCAATGCGTCCCACCCGTCCCGCGCGCACCTGACGCGCCCGACGGCACCCGACGTCGTGGACTCAGCGCGCACCACAGCCGATGCCTCCATGTCCGCCACGCTCACCACGGATTCACCGCGCGCCACCTCCGCGTCCGCCATGACAGCCGCAGCGCCGCACACCTCCAGCCGCCGGCGAACGCCATCACCACCGGCACGCTTCCCGCACGGCGAACCCCGCCTGTCGGTGTCAAAACCGGCGGATCTCGGGTAGGGGGTCCTGATACGTCTCCAACGTATCTATAATTTTTGATTGCTCCATGCTATATTATCTACTGTTTTGAATATTTATGGGCTTTATTATACACTTTTATATCATTTTTGGGACTAACCTATTAACCCAGAGCCCAGTGCCAGTTTCTGTTTTTACCCTGTTTTAGGGTTTCGAAGAAAAGGAAAATCAAACGGAGTCCAATTGACCTGAAACTTCACGAAACTCATTTTTGAAAGGAAAGAAGCCCAGAAGACTTGGAGTGCACGTCGGGGGACCTGCAAGGAGGCCACGAGGCAGGGGGGGCGCCCACCTCCCCTGGGCACGCCCTCCACCCTCGTGGGCCCCTCATGGTTCCCCTGACTTACTTCTTCCGCCTATATATCTTCATATACCCTAAAAACATCCGTGAGCACAATAGATCGGGAGTTCCGCCGCCAGAAGCCTCCGTAGCCACCGAAAACCAATCTAGACCCGTTCCGGCACCCTGTCGGAGGGGGGAATCCCTCTCCGGTGGCCATCTTCATCATCCCGGTGCTCTCCATGACGAGGAGGGAGTAGTTCTCCCTCGGGGCTAACGGTATGTACCAGTAGCTATGTGTTTGATCTCTCTCTCTCATGTTCTTGATTTGGCACGATCTTGATGTATCACAAGCTTTGCTATTATAGTTGGATCTTATGTTTCTCCTCCCCTCTTCTCTCTTGTAATGAATTGAGTTTCCCCTTTGAAGTAATCTTATCAGATTGAGTCTTTAAAGATTTGAGAACACTTGATGTATGTCTTGCCATGCGTATCTGTGGTGATAATGGGATATCACGTGATTCACTTGATGTATGTTTTGGTGATCAACTTGCGGGTTCTGCCCATGAACCTATGCATAGGGGTTGGCACACGTTTTCGTCGTGATTCTCCGGTAGAACTTTGGGGCACTCTTTGAGGTCCTTTGTGTTGGTTGAATAGATGAATCTGGGATTGTGTGATGCATATCGTATAATCATACCCACGAATACTTGAGGTGACATTGGAGTATCTAGGTGACATTAGGGTTTTGATTGATTTGTGTCTTAAGGTGTTATTCTAGTACGAACTCTAGGGCTGTTTGTGACACTTATAGGAATAGCCAACGGATTAATTGGAAAGAATAATTTTGAGGTGGTTTCGTACCCTACCATAATCTCTTCGTTCGTTCTCCGCTATTAGTGACTTTGAAGTGACTCTTTGTTGCATGTTGAGGGATAGTTATGTGATCCAATTATGTTATTATTGTTGAGAGGACTTGCACTAGCAAAAGTATGAACCCTAGGCCTTGTTTCAACGCATTGCAATACCGTTTACGCTCACTTTTACCATTCGTTACCTTGCTGTTTTTATATTTTCAGATTACAAAAACTATTATCTACCATCCATATACCACTTGTATCACCATCTCTTCGCCGAACTAGTGCACCTATACAATTTACTATTGTATTGGGTGTGTTGGGGACACAAAAGACTCTTTGTTATTTGGTTGCAGAGTTGCTTGAGAGAGACCATCTTCATCCTACGCCTCCTACGGATTGATAAACCTTAGGTCATCCACTTGAGGGAAATTTGCTACTGTCCTACAAACCTCTGCACTTGGAGGCCCAACAACGTCTACAAGAAGAAGGTTGTGTAGTAGACATCAAGCTCTTTTCTGGCACCGTTGCCGGGGAGGTGAGTGCTTGAAGGTATATCTTTAGATCTTGCAATCGAGTCTTTTAGTTTCTTGTTTTATCACTAGTTTAGTTTATAAAAGAAAATTAAAAATGGAATTAAGGTTACCTCATATGCTTCATCTTTTTAATATCTATCATGAAAATAAGGATTCCGATAATTGTGCTCAATTGTTAGAAGAAGAATGCATTAGAATGTTTGGCACTAAATATTTGAATGATGAGCATGATTGCAATGTTGTTAGTATGAATTCCTTGAATATCTATGATGCTAATGATATGCAAAGCCACAATCTTTGGGAAGCTATGTTTGATGAAGTTGATATTTTTTGTCCCCCAAGTTTTGATGAGCAAATTTATTATGATGAAACAATGCCTCCTATCTATGATGATTATTTTGATGACACGTATGCTTTAAAGAATATTAATAACCATGAAACTTGTCATCTTGATCTTAATTTTCAATCACATGATAGTTATTTTGTTGAGTTTGCTCCCACTATTATTCATGAGAAGAATTCTGCTTATGTGGAGAGTAGTAAATTTTCTATGCTTGTAGATCATGAAAATAATGCTTTAGGTGCTGGTTATATTGTTGAATTCATTCATGATGCTACTGAAAATTATTATGAGGGAGGAATATATGCTTGTAGGAATTGCAATAATATCAAGTTTCCTCTCTATGTGCTTAAAGTTTTGAAGTTATGCTTGTTTTACCTTCCTATGCAAGTTGATTCTTGTCCCCATAAGTTGTTTGCTCACGAATCCCTATGCATAGGAAGTGGGTTAGACTTAAATGTGCTAGTCATATTCTTCATGATGCTCTCTTTATGTTTCAATTTTTATCTTTTATGTGAGCATCGTCGAAATCATCATGCCTAGCTAGGGGCGTTAAACGATAGCGCTTGTTGGGAGGCAACCCAACTTTATTTTAGTTCCTTGATTTTTGTTCCTGTTTAGTAATAAATAATTCATCTAGCCTCTGTTTAGATGTGGTTTTATGCTTTTAATTAGTGTTTGTGCCAAGTAGAACCTTTGGGAAGACTAGGGGAAAGTCTTGTTGATCATGCTGTAAAAAACAGAAACTTTAGCGCTCACGAGAATTGCTGCCATTTTTATTTGGATAGTGCTATTTAGTTAACTATTTTTGCATATGATTAATAGATAAATTCCTCAGGTCCATCAATTTATTTGGGAATTTTATGAGTTCAATAAGTATACGTTTGATCCAGATTACTACAGACTGTTCTGTTTTTGACAGATTCTGTTTTTCATGTGTTGTTTACTTATTTTGATGAATCTATGGCTAGTAAAAGAGTTTATAAACCATAGAGAAGTTGGAATACAGTAGGTTTAACACCAATATAAATAAATAATGAGTTAATTACAGTACCTTGAAGTGGTGATTTATTTTATTATACTAACGGAGTTCACGAGTTTTCTACTTTAAGTTTTGTGTTGTCAAGTTTTCAAGTTTTGGGTAAAGATTCGATGGACTATGGAATAAGGAGTGGAAAGAGCCTAAGCTTGGGGATGACCAAGGCACCCCAAGGTAATATTCAAGGACAACCAAGATCCTAAGCTTGGGGATGCCCCGGAAGGCATCCCCTCTTTCATCTTCATTCATCGGTAATTTTACTTGGAGCTATATTCTTATTTACCACATGATATGTGTTTTGCTTGGAGCATCAATTTATTTTGTTAGAATTTGCTTACTGTTATTTATAACAATGTTTTTCATATTTTATTTCAATAAAAGTGGCATTGATAGCCTTTACTATGCCTATTTTAGAAGTCCACATGTTGCTGTTTAAAAACAGAAAGTTTACCGCTGTTGCAATAATTCCCTAGAAAAGCGAGAATGTGATAAAATGTTGAAACCTTTTGCATACTAATATCTGATAAATTTAATACAGTAGGAATTTTATTTAATAATTTTTGGAGCTAGGGAAGTATGGATGTTGCTGCATTCTTTACAGGCTGTCCTGTTTAGGCAGATTGCTGTTATGTTTGCATTGTTTGCATATGTTTGCTTCTTTAATGATTCTATTTGAGGATAGGACTATTAAATATGCAGAGGCATTTAGTATGCAATGTTCAATAATAATTTTAGTGATTTGCTACAGTAGAGTATGATAAGGTTTTTGCAATGATTTATACTAACTTATCTCACGAGTCCTTGTTGAGTTTTGTCGGATTTCGGGTTCCGGCAGACCCTTGAGGTTCGAACACTGGGGTGCGCGCGGAGATCTCTCCCCTACTGATCTACGTCCGATCCTCTCATGCAAACTAAGATGAAAATGATGAACGGCACAAGAGACACGAGGTTTATACTGGTTCGGGCCACAGTTGTGGTGTAATACCCTACTCCAGTGTGTGGTGTGGTGGAATGCCTCTGGGGCTGATGATGGACAGTACAAGGAAAGAATAGCCTCGCGAGGGGTGTTCTTGAGCTGGTGCGGTGTGTTCTACTTAGTCTCTACTGGGTTTTCTCTCTCTCTGCTAGAGTTCTACCAGATCTCTCCTCCCTTTGTGGAGGCTAGCTCTATTTATAGAGGCCCTGGGCCTCTCCCCGAATAATTGAGCGGGAAGGGTGCCAACAATTGGCCATTTTGAAGGGGACATCTAGTACAAGTTATCCTGACCAAAGGTGGTCTTCGTCTACCAAAAGCACTTGTGATGACGCCGTCTTAGGCTCCACGGTGACCTCCGTCCGGCCGTCCGGCTGGTCTTGGTCTCGTTGCACCGGAATGGTAACCTTTGCCTGATACCTTGGCCTGTGCTTGCCCCCTTTGCACCAAAGGGGAAACAAGGACCCTGTGCAGGCCGGCGCACGCCTGGTCTCGATCGTCATGGCTTGCGTCACGGGTTCCTCGCGAGGTACCCCTGCCTTGATCTGTCCGCCTCCTCGCGAGCCTGCCTAATGAGGCTGCCTTTGAGGAAGCTTCCTTTCGTCCGCCCCACGAGGCTTAGCCCCTCGCGAGGGTCTTGAGCTTGCGTTGATGAAGATGGGCCACGCTGGGCCCCCACTTGAGCCACGCCGCAGGCCGCAGGTAGGCAAGTCTGGGGACCCCCGTTCCCAGAATGCCGACAGTAGCCCTCGGGCCCAAGGCGCGCACGTGCTTGGCTTAGCAGAGAAGCGAAGGGGCAAGCGCGAAGCGCCGCGGGCCCTAACAGCCTGCGGCCTTGGGCGCCGTGTGGCGGTCGATTGGACATGGGCGTCCGCGCTTCCCACGATGCCTCAGCGACCACACGACTTGAAAAGTCCCTACATGCAGAGAAACCAGTCATGATTACTTGCGATCGTGGTGCTCGGTGGTTGGCCTCCTCCGGCTATAAGTACGGGGCTGGGCGAGCCCCTTCAGTCCATCCCTTCTTGCTGCTCCTTTTCTTCTTCTTGGCTAATCGCCGTCCCCATGGCCCCAAAGAGATTCTCGGCCACGGAGAAAGGAAAGGCCCCCCGGGCAGGGCCTGACCCTCCCCCGACCAAGCGCGGCCGAGGCCGCCCTCGCAAGTACACCACGGTCCCCGTGGTAGCCTCCCGCGGTCATGGAGGCGGTTCCCTGCGTGGTGGTGAGCGCCCGGTTGCCGACGGGGGGCACGCCATGGGTGTGCGCCCCCTAGACCATGCTTCCGCTCTGCGGAGGTGCTGCCGGAGTTCGTTGTGTGGTCGGCGGACCCATCCAGCACCCGGCTCCAGCTCCCACATTTCTTCGTAGATGAACTGCCAGCCAGCGCTCAGTGCGGCTTCTAGCTCCAGGTAGACGGCTGCTGCAGCAGGGCATCCTGGGCTTCGCTGGAGGTCTCCGTCTCTGGGAACGGGGCCCTGACGCGCGGCTGGCAAACTTTTGCCTGCGCACGCGGCCTGGGCTGGTGGTGTACCCTGTACTTCAAGTTTGATGGCGACGCCACCCTCTACGTGAGGGTGTTTGGGGAAGATGGTCACCGTGCCTGGTGCTGCCCTGAAGATGACGACCGCGGCCGCCTGCCCAGCCCCGGCACTGACCAGGATGAAGATGGCGACTGGCGTACAGGTGGCGGTGCTCGGGGTTCGCCAAGTTTCGGCGAATCTCCCTCAGGCAGCAGCTCCTCCAGCGGTGGCCGCAACCAGCCCCCACGCCGTCGCGCTCGCCTGGGTGAAGGCAGCGGGTCCACTCGTCACCGCGCCCTGGTGAAGCGAGAGGAGGCATCCGCCTGATCCCCAGGAGCAGCTCGAGCTTTTACTGTAGGTTGGTGTTGGACAGGTCGTGTCCATTTTGTTTCCTTCCTTTGCTGCGTAAGAAGAAGGTAGTACAGGGCCCCGTGGGGGCATGTTAGAACTGTTGCTGTCAAGTGTCGCGTTGCTTTTGCCATTTCTGCGCTATGTTCCGTGCTGCGTGTCCATGTGCGGGAGTCATTTGAGCTTGGTGGAGCTTGATGCGACCCTCGCCTCTGGAGGCAGAGGCCTCGTCGTGCGCTTCATGCCCTGCAAGGATTAGTTAGAGGGGTAGCTTACGGTCTTGGTTGTGGGGTCGATCAGCCTAGGTCCTCCGCTCGTGTCGCAATGCCCGTGGGGCACGGACTGGGAGGGTTGCTCCCGCAAAGGACTCGGATAGGGAAGCTCCAAATGATCGGGGCAGAAAACACTTGAGAGGGCGCCCGCGAGTCCCTCGCGAGACTTGTGCGAGAGAAAACGAGGCAAGCGAGCGAGAAAGACAAAGAGTCACAAGCTAGGAACGCCAACAACTCCAATAAGACTTCAAATGGGAATAAACACGCCAACTGCAGAAAGAAAATGAAAAAGCCGCGCCCGGCACCTATTCTACTCTTCGACGTCTTCTCACCAGCGCGGAGCTAAGTGCTGCCACTGGGCGTGGGCGGGAGCCCCCGAGGCCCAAGGGCGGCACTCCGAAGACTCCGGGGCGTGTACAACCCCACTCATTATTACATGAGAGTGTCACGGGTGGCGAGCTTCACAGGCGTTTGCCTTCTTCATAGGCACCGGGCCTTTCCCAAAATGCGATAGCTTCACAGGCATTGGCCTTCTTCACAGGCACTGGGCCTTTTCCAAAACGCAGTGGCTTCATAGGCATTCGCCTTCTTCACAGGCACCGGGCCTTTTCCCAAACGCAGCGGCTTCACAGGCATTCGCCTTCTTCACAGGCACTAGGCCTTTTCCAAAACGCAGCGGCTTCACAGGCATTCACCTTCTTCACAGGCACCGGGCCTTTTCCAAAACACAACGGCTTCACAGGCATTCGCCTTCTTCACATGCACCGGGCCTTTCCTAGGCGTTAGGCCTCGCTCAGGGATAGAACCTCCGGAGATGTTGAATGTTCCACGCGTTCTAGATGGGTACCCCCTCCGTGGTCTCCAAGCGCGCGGAGCCAGGCCTGGAGACATGAAAAACCTTGAACGGGCCCTCCCACATGGGAGAGAGCTTGTGCAGCCCCTCCCTGGAGAGAACCCGTATGAGCACGAGATCCCCTACCTCAAGAGTTCTGGGGCGTATGTTGCGGCAGTGGTATCGTCGCAACGCCTGTTGATACCTTGCCGCTCGCAGTGCGGCTTCTCGAGGACGTTCCTCCCCCAGCACGAGATCCGTCCCCCGCATGGCGTCCTGCTACATCTCGTCGAACGCCAGGACCCGTGCGGAGCGACGCCTGACCTCATGAGGGAGGACAACCTCTGCTCCGTAGACAAGGAAGAACGGGGTCTCGCCAGTCGGTTTGGTCGCAGTTGTGCGGATTGACCACAACACGGACTGGAGCTCGTCGTACCAGCCCCTGCCGCAGGCCTCCAGCTTCTTCTTGAAGGTCCTAGCTTTGAGGCCCCTCAGGACCTCCGCGTTGGCCCGCTCGGCCTGGCCGTTGCTCCGGGGGTGTGCTACCGAAGCGTAGCATATCTGCGTTCCAAGGTTAGCACAGTACGTTTTGAAGAGATTACTGGTGAATTGTGAACCATTGTCGGTGATGATGCGGTTGGGCACCCCAAATCGGCTCACGAGGCCCTTGATGAATTTGACCGCTGAGCCTGCCGGGATTGTGCGGACGGCTTCGACCTCAGCCCACTTGGTGAATTTGTCCACGGCTGCGTAGAGGTAGCGATAGCCCCCTGACGCCCGAGGAAACGGGCCCAGAATGTCGAGCCCCCAAACTGCGAACGGCCATGAGAGGGGTATAGTCTGTAGACCCCCTCGCAGGCTGATGGATCTGCTTAGCATGAAACTGGCAGGCCTCGCAAGCCTTCAGAAGCTCAACGGCGTCGTTGAGTGCTGTGGGCCAATAGAATCCACTACGGAACGCCTTGCCGACGAGGGTCCGTGACGACGAGTGGTGCCCGCAGTCTCCGCCGTGTATGTCCGCCAGTAGCTCCTTCCCTTGCTCTTGGGAGATGCAGCGTAGGGACATGTCATTTGGTCACTTCCTGTAGAGCTCACCATCCTGGATGCAATAAGCCATGGCCTGCTGCGCCACACGCTCCGCCTCCTCCTCATTCTCCGGCAGAGTCCCTTGCATCAGGTAGTTCTTGAGCTCCGGGATCCAACACCCTTCCTGAGGCTCTAATGCCGGGAGCAGGCGTGCCCCTGAGGCTGGGCCGCAGATCGGGGCTCCTGAGGTAGGCGACTGAGGGAGCTCCTCCCTTGGTTGTGCCGTGCTCGACAGCGACGGCACCGCCGAGGGTTTGAAGAGCCGCTCCTCAAAGATGCCAGGCTCCTGAGGCAGCCGCCTAGATGCCCTCTTGGCAATGTCGTCAGCCTCCTAATTGGTGCCGCGAGGCACATGCTGCAACTCCAGTCCCCAGAACTGTTTCTCCATCTTGCGGACCTCAGCGAGGTAGGCTTCCATGTGCTCGTTCTTTGGCTCGTATATCTTGTTGGAGAAGTTGACAAGGAGCTGCGAATCGCCCTTGATGATGAGGCGCTTCACCCCTAAGGCAGTTGCGGCCTTCAAGCCTGCTATTAGGCCTTCGTACTCCGCTATGTTGTTGGAGACCTTTTCTCCATGCTAGAAGTAAAGTTGCACGGCGTAGTAGAGTTTGTCCTGGGTAGGGGATACGAGCACTGCGCCAGCTCCCGCACCGTGTCGGGAGAATGCCCCATCAAAGTACATGACCCAGCCATCCGGTGCTTCACTTCTCGGGGAAAGTGATCGGTCTTCGCCTACCTCGAGACCCGGCGCTTCTGCCCATTCTGCCACGAAATCCGCTAGCGCGGCTCCCTTGATGACTCTGGTCGTACTGAATTCTAGCTGAAATGCCTGTAGCTCGATGTTCCATTCAGCAACCCTTCCAGCTGAGTTGGGGCTCCTGAGTACCCTCTCCAAGGGGTATGCCGAGACGATCCTGATGGGGTGGCCTTGGAAGTAGTGACGCAGCTTGTGTGAGGCCACCAATAGCGCGAGGAGGAGCTTTTGAGGCATGGGGTACTGCACCCTTGCGTCCCGTAGCACTGTGTTGACGAAATACACGGGGTGCTCGACAAGGTTGAGGGTGCTGGCACTGCTTGCGTCCTCCAGAGGTCGAGGCGTCTCTTGAGACGACAGAGCTCCTAGTGCTTGGTCGCCTGAAGGGGCCTCTCCTACTCCGGGTGCGTTCTCCTGCCATGGCTGTTCCTTTCCGGCTGCGGTTGCGGCCTTCGCGAGGCCCTCCTGGCTCTGCTTCGCTTCAGTTCGGACGGCTGATGCGGCCTTGGCACAGCGCTCCTCCCTGACCGCTACCAGGGCTGCGCTAGCGGAGTAGGGGGTGGCCGCAAGGTAGAGCACCAGGGGCTCCCGAGGACGCGGAGCTACCATCACAGGTGGACTGGTAAGGTACCTCTTGAGGTCTTGGAATGCCTTGTCGGCCTCTTCAGTCCATTCGAAGGGGCCCTTTTTCTTCATCAGCTTGAAGAAGGGCAGCGCTCATTCCCCCAGCTTGGAGATGAAACGCCCCAGCGTAGTTACACGCCCAGTGAGCTTCTGCATTTCTCTGAGGGTCCTCGGCGGGCTCATGTCTTCGACTGCCTTGACCTTCTCCGGGTTGGCCTCGATGCCCCTGTGGGATACGAGGAAACCCAGGAGCTTGCCTGAGGGGACCCCAAACACGCACTTCTCCGGGTTGAGCCGTAGGTCCACTTCGTTGAGGCTCGCGAAGGTTTCTTCCAGGTCCTGTATCAGGGTCCTTGCCTCACAAGACTTCACCACAATGTCATCGACGTAAGCTTCTGCGTTCCTCCCGAGCTGCCGGCCTAAGGCGATGTGCATCAGCCACTGAAAGGTCGCGCCTGCGTTGCGCAACCCAAACGGCATGCACGTATAGCAGTACACTCCACACGGGGTTAGGAAGGCCATCTTCTCCATGTCTTCTACCGCTATCTTGATCTGGTGATAGCCCGAGAAGGCATCTAGGAAGCACAATAGGTCACACTCTGCGGTGGAGTCGACTATCTGGTCAATGTGGGGGAGCGGAAATGGATCCTACAGGCAGGCCTTGTTGAGGTTGGTGAAGTCGACGCACATGCACTCCTTTCCTCCCTTTTTCGGTGCAACGACCGGATTAGCCAGCCAATCAGGGTAGCGGACCTCACGGATAACTCCTGCCGCCTCTAGCTTCCGGGTCTCTTGAACGATGAAAGCTTGTTTCTCAGTAGACTGCTGCCTTGCCTTCTGCTTCACGGGGCGCACATTGGGGCACACATTGAGGTGATGCTCAATCACTTCCCTTGGGACCCCTGCTAACTAATCAGGTTCCCACGCAAACACCTTCTTGTTTGCACGCAGGAGACCGATCAGGGCTTTCTCTTGCTCGGGCTCGAGATTGGCCCCTATGGTGAAGGTGTGATACGTCTCCGTCGTATCTACTTTTCCAAACACTTTTGCCCTTGTTTTGGACTCTAACTTTTATGATTTGAATGGAACTAACCCGGACTGACGCTGTTTTCAGCAGAATTGCCATGGTGTTGTTTTATGTGCAGAAAACAAAAGTTCTCGGAATGACCTGAAACTCCATGGAATATCTTAGAATAAATAATAAAAAATCCTGGCCAAAGATGAAGACCAAGGGGCCCACACCCTGTCCACGAGGGTGGGGGGCGCGCCCCTCCCCCCTGGGCCCCCTGGTGGCCCTCCGACGCTAACTCCAACTCCATATATTGGCTTTCAAGGAGAAAAAAATCAGAGAGAAAGTTTCATCGCGTCTTACGATACAGAGCCGCCGCCAAGCCCTAATCTCTCTCGAGAGGGCTGATCTGGAGTCCATTCAGGGCCCCGGAGAGGGGGATTCGTCGCCGTCGTCATCATCAACTATCCTCCATCACCAATTTCATGATGCTCACCGCCGTGCGTGAGTAATTGCATCATAGGCTTGCTGGACGGTGATGGGTTGGATGAGATTTATCATGTAATCGAGTTAGTTTTGTTAGGGTTTGATCCCTAGTATCCACTATGTTCTGAGATTGATGTTGCTATGACTTTGCTATGCTTAATGCTTGTCACTAGGGCCCGAGTGCCATGATTTCAGATCTGAACCTATTATGTTTTCATGAATATATGTGAGTTCTAGATCCTATCTTGCAAGTCTATAGTCACCTACTATGTGTTATGATCCGGCAACCCCGAAGTGACAATAATCGGGACCACTCCCGGTGATGACCATAGTTTGAGGAGTTCATGTATTCACTATGTGTTAATGCTTTGTTCCAGTTCTCTATTAAAAGGAGGCCTTAATATCCCTTAGTTTCCAATAGGACCCCGCTGCCACGGGAGGGTAGGACAAAAGATGTCATGCAAGTTCTTTTCCATAAGCACGTATGACTATTTATGGAATACATGCCTACATTATATTGATGAACTGGAGCTAGTTCTGTGTCACCCTATGTTATGTCTGTTACATGATGAACCACATCCGACATAATTATCCATCATTGATCCGGTGCCTACGAGTTTTCCATATACTGGTTCACGCTTATTTACTTTTCCGTTGCTACTGTTACAATCACTACAAAAATACCAAAAACATTACTTTTGCTGTCTTTACTTTGTTACCGTTATCACCACTATCATATTACTTTGCTACTAAACACTTTGCTGCAGATACTAAGTTTCCAGGTGTGGGTTGAATTGACAACTCAGCTGCTAATACTTGAGAATATTCTTTGGCTCCCCTTGTGTCGAATCAACAAATTTGGGTTGAATACTCTACCCTCGAAAACTGTTGCGATCCCCTATACTTGTGGGTTATCAAGACCTTTTTCTGGCGCCGTTGCCAGGGAGCATAGCTCTATTCTTTGAGTCACTTGGGATTTATATCTTCTGGACACTATGAAGAACTTGAAAGACGCTAAGACAAAAATTTATCCCTCAACTACGAGGGGAGGTAAGGAACTGCCATCTAGCTCTACACTTGATTCACCTTCTGTTATGAGTAAGCTAGCGACACCTAAACCTACTACTGCTATGAATTTTGATATGTCGCATGTTATTGATGATGCCACTTCTGCTATGCATGATACTTATGATGAAACTACTTCTATGCTTGATACTACTGTGCCACTTGGTGAATTTCTAGATGAGCAAATTTCTAAGTCTAGAGAAAGAGAAATTAGTGAACCTGAACACGATGATGTTAGTGATGATGAACCTATGCCTGTTATTCCTGAGGGTTATCTTTTTAATAATGAATCTTATGAAGCTATTCTTGCTTGTCCGGATAAACCTGAACGTAAGAGGTTACTAATTAAGTGGAGTAAGGAATCTTTTAGAGGTAGGATGAGACCCGACCCTGCTTTTGCTACTTCACCTATCTGTGTTCCTGATCAGGATTATTATGATATTACTGTTGATCCAGATATAATTACTTTAGTTGAATCTGATCCTTTTTATGGCTATGAATCTAAAACTATTGTGGCACATCTTCGTAAGTTAGATGAAATAGCTGACCTGTTTACTAATAATCTGAGATCGCGCCACTTTTATATACTCAAAATATTTCCATTCTCATTAAAGGGTGATGCTAAGAAATTGTTTAATTCTCTTGATCCTGCCTGTGTGCAAAGTCCCCAGGATATGATTTATTACTTCTCTGCTAAATATTTCCCTGCTCATAAGAAACAAGCTGCTTTGAGGGAAATATACAATTTTGTGCAAATTGAAGAAGAGAGTCTCCCACAAGCTTGGGGGAGGCTTCTCAAGTTACTTAATGCTTTGCCTGATCATCCTCTTAAGAAACCTGAAATATTTGATATCTTTTATAATGGACTAACTAATGCTTCCAGAGATTACCTGGATAGTTGTGCTGGTTCTCTTTTCAGGGAAAGAACACCGGATGACGCTGAAATTTTATTGAATAATATGTTGGAAAATGAAAATAATTGGGCACCTCCTGAGCCACCTCCTGAGCCAACTCCTGAGCCAGCTCCTAAGCCAATTACTGAGCCTATCCCTAAACCAACTCCGAAGAAGAGAGGTGTTCTATTTCTCAGTCCCGAAGATATGCAAGAGGCAAAGAAATCTATGAAAGAAAAAGGTATTAAAGCTGAAGATGTTAAGAATTTACCTCCTATTGAAGAAATACATGGTCTTAATTTACCGCCAGTTGAAGAAGTATATGATCTCAATTACTTATTTACTGAAGAACCTCCCGATATCCCGACACAGGTAGTAAAGGTAAATTCTCTCTATAGATATGATAAAGTTGAAGTCCCTCCTACTAAAATTGCTAGTCAGTGCTTGGATGAGTTTGATAACTTTATGTTTAAGCAAGATGACTTTAATGCTTATTTTGGTAGACAATTAAAGCAGAATACCTTTATGATTAAACGCTTGCGTGATTATATGGATAATATTAGAGGTGAACTTAAACTTGTTAGCAAACATGCTTCTATGGTTACCACTCAAGTAGAACAAGTACTTAAAGCTTAGAAAGAAATGCTTGATGAAATGAATAGTAAGAAAAATGATTATGCTGTTAGAGTGGCTACTAGAACTGGTAGAATGACTCAGGAACCTTTGTATCCTGAAGGCCACCCTAAGAGAATCGAGCAAGATTCTCAAAGAAATAATATTGATGCACCTAGTTCTTCTAAAAGGAAGAAAAAGAAAAATGATAGAACTGTGCAAACTTCTAGTGAACCTATTGCTGAACCACCTGATAATCCAAATGATATCTCCATGTCTGATGCTGAAACACAATCTGGTAATGAACATGAACCTAGTGAAAATGTTAATGATGATGTTCATGATGATGCTCAACCTAGTAATGATAATGATGTAGAAGTTGAACCTGCTGTTGATCTTGATAACCCACAATCAAAGAATCAACGTTATGATAAAAGAGACTTTGTTGCTAGGAAACATGGTAAAGAAAGAGAACCATGGGTTCAGAAACCCATGCCTTTTCCTCCGAAACCATCCAAGAAAAAGGATGAGGAGGATTTTGAGCGCTTTGCTGAAATGATTAGACCTATCTTTTTGCGTATGCGATTGACTGATGTGCTCAAAACAAATCCTTATGCTAAGTATATGAAGGATATCATTACTAATAAAAGAAAGATACCAGAGGCTGAAATTTCCACCATGCTTGCTAATTACACTTTTAAGGGTGGAATACCAAAGAAACTTGGAGATCCAGGAGTACCTACTATACCATGCTCCATTAAAAGAAATTATGTTAAAACTGCTTTATGTGATCTTGGAGCCGGTGTTAGTGTTATGCCTCTCTCTTTATATCGTAGACTTGACTTGAATAAGTTGACACCTACTGAAATATCTTTGCAAATGGCTGATAAATCAACTGCTATACCTGTCGGTATTTGTGAGGATGTGCCTGTTGTGGTTGCAAACGTTACTATTTTAACGGACTTTGTTATTCTTGATATTCCCGAGGATGATAGTATGTCTATTATTCTTGGAAGACCTTTCCTTAATACTGTAGGGGCTGTTATTGATTGCAACAAAGGCAATGTCACTTTTCATGTTAATGGTAATGAGCATACGGTGCACTTTCCAAGGAAACAACCTCAAGTTTATAGTATCAACTCTATTGGAAAAATTGCATCGATTATATTTGGAGGTTTTGAATTTCCTCTTGCTACTGTCAAAAAGAAATATGATATACTTATTGTTGGGGATGTCCATATCCCCGTTGAGGTAACATAGTGTTATTCGAAATTTCTCCGGTTCCATGATTATCGGAATGAGTTTGTTAACAAGACTTGATCAACCTTGTTAGTGGATTCTTTTTGATGAGCATGAGATGGATGAAACTAGAAGCACAACCTTCTATACCCTCTTTATATTTTCTGTTCTTTAGTAGAAATAAAGTAAAATAGTATTTTTCTGTCTGTTTCCTGACTTATCCATGCAATATAAAAATATCCCGAAAATAAAAGTCCTCAGAATGCCATGCCAATTTAATATGATTTTTTTCGGGAATATTTAAGGATTTTTAGTGCAAAAATTACCGCGGGAGGAGCTGCCACCTGGTCACGAGGGTGGAGGGCGCGCCCCCCTGCCTCGTGGGCCCACGGTGGCCCTCCTCCACTTATTCCTGCACCCATCTTCTTCCCCTGTCTCGCACAAACCCGAAAAACCAACTCAAGCTCGTGTTCCAGCAACTTTTGTTGCAATTTTCGATCTCCTTGCTCAAAGCACCTCTCGCAAAACTGCTTGGGGAGATTGTTCCTTGGTATGTGACTCCTCCATTGGTCCAATTAGTTTTTGTTCTAGTGCTTTATTCATTGCAAATTTGTGCTACATAGGTGACCATGTTCTTGAGCTTGCATGTCAAATATATATGGTTCCAAGTAGTTCTAATGCTTGATATATGCTCTAGGCACTTGTATGAGTAGTTGCTATCAATCTTATTGAAGTTGGTTCACTTTTGTTTGAAGTTACTAAAAATTTCAGATTGTTTCAGAAATAATGAAGAGACTTTTGAGGGGCTCGTCGAGCCGAAGTTCTAAGGAGAAACAAAAGGAAGAAGAACAGAAGCCCAAATTTAATCTGCCTCGTATCGCGGAGGTCCGGCCGTGTGAATGGCCTTCCGATGACTTCTTGAGGAGTGCCGGGATTTATGAAGATTTCTATCTATTGATTGAGAACGCCGGCCTCACCAACTTCCTCCGCGACCAACGTCATCAATATCTCTTACTCACAAATACTTTTGTGCAGAACTTCTACTTTTTCCCTAAGAAATCACCTCCAACAGTAGAGTTCCATTTATATGATGTTGCTAGGGAGATGACATTAGCTGCATTTTGTGAGGTTTGCAAAATACCTTTCGAGGGTTCTTTAGATGAACCACACCGTAATGAAGTGGAAGCTTATATTGACACTATCACTGTGGGAGAAACCAGGAAGGTTTCTGATGCAAGAATTACTAGCATACATTTCCCTGTTTTACGCTACTTTGCCTTATTTGCTAGTCGTTGCTTGATTGGTCGCGGGAACTGGGGGAACCTTAGTATTCCTGATATTATTATTTTGCTCCATGGTTTATACCGCGATAACTCTGTTAGTATGGGTGGAATTGTTGCTAGACGGTTGAGTATGAACCGTACTAAGGGCCCCATATTTGGAGGCATTTATGCTTCACGCCTAGCTGAACATTTTGAAATACCTATTAGGCATGAGGAGAAAGAAGAAACAACGCTGCCCCGTGCTTATTTAGATTATAAGAGTATGGTAGCGCATGATTTTCTTGTTAAGAATCGTGAAAGGGCGCTTAAATATAAATTGTACTTTGATAAACATCACCCTGAGACTATTACTTTGCCTGCTTCCTGTTTGTTTAACTTGTCTACAGGTACTTACATTGTTCCGTGGGCGGCTGTTCAAGCCTATCGGAATCCTGTACCAGCCTCGGAACCGGAGCCTCCACGAATGTCTGTTTATTCTTGGGATCCTGAGGCGGTTGCCAGCCAGTGGCAGTCAGAGTCCTCTTCATCACATTATGATCCCAACTATTCTTCATCGCAGTACGACCCCAGCTTCACCTACGGATATCAGCCAGGTTATCCCTGGCAATAGACCAACTTAGGCCAAAAGCCTAAGCTTGGGGGAGTACGTATTTCCCACCGACATTACATTCATGTTCACACACTCATTGCTAGATGTCGGTGCTCATACTCTTTCATTGTAATATCCATGTTAGTTTAAATTTATTTTTCTAGCTTTCCTCTTGTGTGTTTGATAAACCTTAAGAAAAAAAAAGAAAAAAATTAGTGTTAGTCTACTTTCCATGCTTGTAGTAGAATTAAAAAGAAAACCCAAAAATATTTCCCGTCCTTCTTTTGCTTGTTGGGAGCTTCCCCGTGTAAATAGTTTTTATTTTTCTTTTCCTTTCTTTGGGGGTCGAGAAGACTATATTGAAAATGCTTAGTGGCTCTTATATGCATGATTGTTTATTTAACTTAGAGCCCATATTACTTGTCTTCTCTCTTGAGTTGAATGCTTGCAGATTCCAGCTTAGTCCAATGCACGTGCACTCTTATTATTATACACACCATTCGGTCGTGCAAGTGAAAGGCAATAATGATGATATATGATGGACTCATTGGGATGAGAAAAGCTGGCATGAACTCGACCTCTCTTGTTTTTGTAAATATGATGATTCATCGTTCCCGATTCAGCTATTATGAAGTAAACATATTTGCAATGACATTTAGAGATTATAGTTGCTTGTGCCATGCTTGATTAGCTATGAGTTATAATGGTTAACCTTGCGTGCCAACATGCTATTGAGATGATTATGATGTGGTATGATAGGATGGTATCCTCCTTTAAATGAATTGAGTGACTCGACTTGGCACATGTTCACGCATGTAGTTGAATCAAATCAACATAGCCTTCATGATATTTATGTTCATGGTGGATTATATCCTACTCATGCTTATATTCGGTGTGAATTAATTTTAATGCATGTTTACGACTGTTGTCGCTCTCTCAGTTGGTCGCTTCCCAGTCTTTTGCTAGCCTTCACCTGTACTAAGCGGGAATACTGCTTGTGCATCCAAACTCCTTAAACCCCAAAGTTGTTCCATATGAGTCCACTATACCTTCCTATATGCGGTATCTACCTGCCGTTCCAAGTAAATTTGTATGTGCCAAACTCCAAACCTTCCAATGAAATTCTGTTTTGTATGCTCGAGCAGCTCATGTGCAACTATGGCTGCCTATATCTTCCATGCTAGGTGGGTTATTCTCAAGAGGAGTGGACTCCGCTCCTCATTCACGAGAAAGGGCCGGTAACCGGGATGCCCAGTCCCATGATCCAAAAAGATCAAAGCAAATCAAAATAATTAAACAAAACTCCCCCTGGGACCCGTTGAATGTTGGAGGCACTCGTTGTTTCGAGCAAGCCATGGATTGATGCTTGTGGAGGAGGGGGAGTATAAACCTTTACCATTCTGTTTGGGAACTGCCTATAATGCATGTAGTATGGAAGATACAGCCATCTCATAGTTGTTACGTTGACAGTGAAAGTATGCCGCTCAAAATATTATTTATCTCTATTTCAAAAATCGAGCTCTGGCACCTCTACAAATCCCTGCTTCCCTCTGCGAAGGGCCTATCTATTTACTTTTATGTTGAGTCATCACCCTTCTTATTAAAAAGCACCCGCTGGAGAGCACACTGTCGTTTGCATTCATTATGATTGGTTTATATTGGGTATGACTTGACTGGATCTCTTTTACCATGAATTACAATGTTTAGTCAGTCCTTGATCTTTAAAGGTGCTCTGCATTTATGTTTTGCGGTCTCAGAAAGGGCTAGCGAGATACCATTTTGTTATATCATGTTATGATTATTTTGAGAAAGTGTTGTCATCCGAGTTTTATTATTATGGCTCGCTAGCTGATTATGCTATTGATATGAGTAATTGTGAGACCTACGTGTTATTGTGAGTATGGTTAGTTCATAATAATTGCTGAAACTTGAATGCTGGCTTTTCATGTTTACAACAACAAGAGCAAACAGAGTTTGTAAAAGTTTTTCTTTTTCTCTTTCAGTTTGTCAATTGAATTGCTTGAGGACAAGCAAGGGTTTAAGCTTGGGGGAGTTGATACGTCTCCGTCGTATCTACTTTTCCAAACACTTTGCCCTTGTTTTGGACTCTAACTTGTATGATTTGAATGGAACTAACCCGGACTGACGTTGTTTTCAGCAGAATTGCCATGGTGTTGTTTTATGTGCAGAAAACAAAAGTTCTCAGAATGACCTGAAACTCCACGGAATATCTTAGAATAAATAATAAAAAATCCTCGCCAAAGATGAAGACCAGGGGGCCCACACCCTGTCCACGAGGGTGGGGGGCGCGCCCCTCCCCCCTGGGCGCGCCCCCTACCTCGTGGGTCCCCTGGTGGCCCTCCGACGCCAACTCCAACTCCATATATTGGCTTTCGAGGAGAAAAAAAATCAGAGAGAAAGTTTCATCGCGTTTTACGATACGGAGCCGCCGCCAAGCCCTAATCTCTCTCGGGAGGGCTGATCTGGAGTCCGTTCGGGGCTCCGGAGAGGGGGATTCGTCGCCGTCGTCATCATCAACCATCCTCCATCACCAATTTCATGATGCTCACCGCCGTGCGTGAGTAATTGCATCGTAGGCTTGCTGGACGGTGATGGGTTGGATGAGATTTATCATGTAATCGAGTTAGTTTTGTTAGGGTTTGATCCCTAGTATCCACTATGTTCTGAGATTGATGTTGCTATGACTTTGCTATGCTTAATGCTTGTCACTAGGGCCCGAGTGCCATGATTTCAGATCTGAACCTATTATGTTTTCATGAATATATGTGAGTTCTAGATCCTATCTTGCAAGTCTATAGTCACCTACTATGTGTTATGATCCGGCAACCCCGAAGTGACAATAATCGGGACCACTCCCGGTGATGACCATAGTTTGAGGAGTTCATGTATTCACTATGTGTTAATGCTTTGTTCCGGTTCTCTATTAAAAGGAGGCCTTAATATCCCTTAGTTTCCAATAGGACCCCGCTGCCACGGGAGGGTAGGACAAAAGATGTCATGCAAGTTCTTTTCCATAAGCACGTATGACTATTTACGGAATACATGCCTACATTATATTGATGAACTGGAGCTAGTTCTGTGTCACCCTATGTTATGACTGTTACATGATGAACCACATCCGGCATAATTATCCATCATTGATCCGGTGCCTACGAGTTTTCCATATACTGGTTTACGCTTATTTACTTTTCCGTTGCTACTGTTACAATCACTACAAAAATACCAAAAACATTACTTTTGCTGTCTTTACTTTGTTACCGTTATCACCACTATCATATTACTTTGCCACTAAACACTTTGCTGCAGATACTAAGTTTCCAGGTGTGGTTGAATTGACAACTCAGCTGCTAATACTTGAGAATATTCTTTGGCTCCCCTTGTGTCGAATCAACAAATTTGGGTTGAATACTCTACCCTCGAAAACTGTTGCGATCCCCTATACTTGTGGGTTATCAAGGTGGCGCTAGCGGACCTGTCCTCGTCGACTGGTACCTGCTTGGTCTCTGCCTTGTCTTGGGTGAACATCTGCTTCTTTTTAGCCGGCACAGCCCCCTTGGGCTCAAGGGCGTCGGTGCCAGTGGGCTGCGCCACCGCGGTCGCCCTAAAAACAAGCTGGAGCACCTGTAGCGCATCCCTTGTGTCTCCTGACACGGTGAGGACGCCGCTGCTCCCAGGCATCTTCATGAGGTTGTACGCCGGGTGAGTTGCTGCCATGAACCGAGCCAGGGCCGGATAGCCGAGGATGGCGTTGTAGGGGAGGCCGATGGGGGCGATGTCGAAGTCGATCAGCTCCGTGCGGAAGTTGTCACAGGTGCCGAAGGTCACTGGGAGGCGGATCTGCCCCAAGAAGGCGGTGGAACCGGCTCCGACGCTCGAGAAAGGTCTGCTAGGTCGGAGCCGCTCCAGCGGCACGTGGAGGAGGCTGAAGGCCTCCACTGAGAGCACGTTGAGGCCGGCACCGCCGTCGATGAGGGTCCTGGTGACGGCCACTTGGCAGATGGTGGGGGTGCACAGCATCGAGAGCGCGCCCGAACCAATGGGGTTGAAGGGGTGGTCCTCTGAGTTGAAGGTTAGATCGGCCTCGGGCGCCACCCAGCCCGGGGGGCTTCTCGGCGCTTGGAGGTGGTGCTGATCCGGCGAGTGAACGGCTTGACGTGATGGCTCGAGGGTGGTGCCTGGGAGCCACCCAGGAGAGCTGCGATGACGGGCGGCGCTGGTGCGGCGAAACGGGCGAGGAAGAGGTCACGTAGCTCCTCCCAGGAGGTGACAGAGGCCGTCGGCAGGTGGAGGAGCCACGCGCGCGGGATGCCTGTGAGGGCCATGGGTAACCAGTTGGCCATCACCCGATCGTCGCCCCGGCTCCGAGGGCGGCCTCCTCGTACGCCAGTAGGAAAATCATCAGGTCCGTCGCGCCGTCATAGCGCGGCGGCATCTCGGGCCTGAACTTGCGCGGCCACTGCACCTGTCGCAAGGCGGGGGCCAAGGCCCGGAGCCCCCTGGCCCCAGTGTCGGCATCCGTTGCTGGAGCGGGCGGCGCGTTGTCCGCCATGAGGGTGGTATGTGATGTCGAGGGAGAGCGGGTCGTTAGGAGGGAGGACTCTGGCGCACCCCTACCTGGCGCGCCAAATGTCGGATTTCGGGTTCCGGCAGACCCTTGAGGTTCGAACATTGGGTTGCGCGCGGAGATCTCTCCCCTACCGATCTACGTCCAATCCTCTCATGCGAACTAAGATGAAAATGATGAACAACACAAGAGACACGAGGTTTATACTGGTTTGGGCCACCGTTGTGGTGTAATACCCTACTCCAGTGTGTGGTGTGGTGGATTGCCTCTGGGGCTAATGATGAACAGTACAAGGGAAGAACAGCCTCACGAGGGGTGTTCTTGAGCTGGTGCGGTGTGTTCTACTTAGTCTCTACTGGGTTTTCTCTCTCTCTCTCTGCTAGAGTTCTACCAGATCTCTCCTCCCTTTGTGGAGTCTAGCTCTATTTATAGAGGCCCTGGGCCTCTCCCCGAATAATTGAGCGGGAAGGGCGCCAACAATTGGCCATTTTGAAGGGGAACATCTAGTACAAGTTATCCTTACCAAAGGTGGTCTTCGGCTGCCAAAAGCACTTGTGATGACGCCGTCTTGGGCTCCACGGTGACCTCCGTCCGACTGGTCTAGGTCTCGTTGCACCGGAATGGTAACCTTTGCTTGATACCTTGGCTTGTGCTTGCCCTCTTTGCACCAAAGGGGAAACAAGGACCCTGTGCAGGCCGGCGCCTGCCTGGTCTCGATCGTCATGGCTTGCGTCACGGGTTCCTTGCGAGGTACCCCTACCTTGATCTGTCCGCCTCCTCGCGAGCCTGCCTGATGAGGCTGCCTCTGAGGAAGCTTCCTGTCGTCCGCCCCGCGAGGCTTGGACCCTCGCGAGGATCTTGAGCTTGCGTTGATGAAGATGGGCCGCGCTGGGCCCCCACTTGAGCCACGCCGCAGGCCGCAGGCAGTCAAGTCTGGGGACCCCCGTTCCCAGAACGCCGACAAGTTTTGTGTGGATGAAGCTTTTGAGATTTAGGGAGACCGTGATATGAGAGGAATTAAGGAGACACAAAAGCTCAAGCTTGGGGATGCCCAAGGCACCCCAAGATAATATTTCAAGAAGTCTCAAGCATCTAAGCTTGGGGATGCCCCGGTTGGCATCCCACCTTTCTTCTTCAACAACTATCGGTTAGTTTCGGTTGATCCTAAGTTTTTGCTTCTTCACATGATGTTTGCTATTCTTAGAATGTCATTTTATTTTGCTTTGCTTGCTGTTTGAATAGAATACCAAGGTCTGAAATTATTAAATGTTAGAGAGTCTTCACATAGTTGCATAATTATTCGACTACTCATTGATCTTCACTTAAATCTCTCGGAGTAGTTTGTCATTTGCTCTAGTACTTCACTTATATCTTTTAGAGCATGGTGGTAGTTTTATTTTGAAGAAATAGATGAACTCTCATGCTTCACTTAGATTATTTTGAGAGTCTTAAATAGCATGGTAATTTGCTTAAAATCCCAATATGCTAGGTATTCAAGATTAGTAAAAGTCTCTTATGAGTGTTTTGAATACTAAGAGAAGTTGGATGCTTGATGATTGTTTTGAGATATGGAGGTAATAATATCAAGGTCGTGCTAGTTGAGTAGTTGTGAATTTGAGAAATGTTTGCGTTGAAGTTTGCAAGTCCCGTAGCATGCACGTATGGTAAACGTTGTGTAACAAATTTGAAACATGAGGTGTTATTTGATTGTCCTCCTTATGAGTGGCGGTCGGGGACGAGCGATGGTCTTTTCCTACCAATCTATCCCCCTAGGAGAATGCGCGTAGAGCCGAGGTTTTTGATGACTTGTAGACTTTTGCAATAAGTATGTAAGTTCTTTATGACTAATGTTGAGTCCATAGATTATACGCACTCTCACCCTTCCATCATTGCTAGCCTCTATGGTACCGTGCATTGCCCTTTCTCACATCGAGAGTTGGTGCAAACTTTGCCGGTGCATCCAAACCCCGTGATATGCTACGCTCTTTCACACATAAACCTCCTTATATCTTCCTCAAAACAGTCACCATACCTACCTATTATGGCATTTCCATAGCCATTCCGAGATATATTGCCATGCAACTTTCCACCATCCAGTTTATCATGACACATTCATCATTGTCATACTGCTTAGCATGATCATGTAGTTGACATAGTATTTGTGGCAAAGCCACCGTTCATATTTTTTTCATACTTGTCACTCTTGATTCATTGCATATCCCGGTACACCGCCGGAGGCATCCATATAGAGTCATAGTTTATTCTAGTATCAAGTTGTAATCATTGAGTTGTAATAAATAGAAGTGCGATGATCATCATTCAATAGAGCATTGTCCCCCCAAAAAGAGAAAGGCCAAAAAAAGAAGGCCCAAAAAAATAGAAAATAAATAAAAAGGGGCAATGCTACTATCCTTTTTTCCACACTTGTGCTTCAAAGTAGCACCATGTTCTTCATATAGAGAGTCTCTTGAGTTATCACTTTCATATACTAGTGGGAATTTTCATTATAGAACTTGGCTTGTATATTCCAACAATGGGCCTCCTCAAGTGCCCTAGGTCTTCATGAGCAAGCAAGTTGGATGCACACCCACTAGTTTCTTTTGTTGAGCTTTCATACATTTATAGCTCTAGTGCATCCGTTGCATGGCAATCCCTACTCCTTGCATTAACATCAATCGGTGGGCATCTCCATAGCCCATTGATTAGCCTCGTTGATGTGAGACTTTCTCCTTTTTGTCCTCTCCACATAACCCCCTCATTATTCTATTCCATCCATAGTGCTATATCCATGGCTCACGCTCATGTATTGCGTGAAAGTTTATGAGTTTGAGATTACTAAAGTATGAAACAATTGCTTGGCTTGTCATCGGGGTTGTGCATGATGAGAGCATTCTTGTGTGACGAAAATGAAGCATGACTAAACTATATGATTTTGTAGGGATGAACTTTCTTTGGCCATGTTATTTTGAGAAGACATGATTGCTTAGTTAGTATGCTTGAAGTATTATCATTTTTATGTCAATATGAACTTTTGTCTTGAATCTTATGGATCTGAATATTCATGCCACAATTAAGAAGAATTACATTGAAATTATGCCAACTAGCATTCCACATCAAAAGTTCTTTCTTTTATCATTTACCTACTCGAGGACGAGTAGGAATTAAGCTTGGGGATGCTGATACGTCTCCAACGTATCTATAATTTTTGATTGCTCCATGCTATATTATCTACTGTTTTGAATGTTTATGGGCTTTATTATACACTTTTATATCATTTTTGGGACTAACCTATTAACCCAGAGCCTAGTGCCAGTTTCTGTTTTTACCCTGTTTTAGGGTTTCGAAGAAAAGGAAAATCAAACGGAGTCCAATTGACCTGAAACTTCACGGAACTCATTTTTGGAAGGAAAGAAGCCTAGAAGACATGGAGTGCACATCGGGGGACCTGCGAGGAGGCCACGAGGCAGGGGGCGCGCCCACCCCCTGGGCGCGCCCTCCACCCTCGTGGGCCCCCTGACGTACTTCTTTCGCCTATATATCTCCATATACACTAAAAACATCCGTGAGCACAATAGATCGGGAGTTCCGCCGCCAGAAGCCTCCGTAGCCACCGAAAACCAATCTAGACCCATTCCGACACCCTGTCGGAGGGGGGAATCCCTCTCCGGTGGCCATCTTCATCATCCTAGTGCTCTCCATGACGAGGAGGGAGTAGTTCTCCCTCGGGGTTGAGGGTATGTACCAGTAGCTATGTGTTTGATCTCTCTCTCTCTCTCGTGTTCTTGATTTGGCACGATCTTGATGTATCGCGAGCTTTGCTATTATAGTTGGATCTTATGTTTCTCCTCCCCTCTTCTCTCTTGTAATGAATTGAGTTTCCCCTTTGAAGTAATCTTATCGGATTGAGTCTTTAAAGATTTGAGAACACTTGATGTATGTCTTGCCGTGCGTATCTGTGGTGACAATGGGATATCACGTGATTCACTTGATGTATGTTTTGGTGATCAACTTGCGGGTTCTGCCCATGAACCTATGCATAGGGGTTGGCACACGTTTTCATCGTGATTCTCCGGTAGAACTTTGGGGCACTCTTTGAGGTCCTTTGTGTTGGTTGAATAGATGAATCTGAGATTGTGTGATGCATATCATATAATCATACCCACGGATACTTGAGGTGACATTGGAGTATCTAGGTGACATTAGGGTTTTGATTGATTTGTGTCTTAAGGTGTTATTCTAGTATGAACTCTAGGGCTGTTTGTGACACTTATAGGAATAGCCCAACAGATTGATTGGAAAGAATAACTTTGAGGTGGTTTCTTACCCTACCATAATCTCTTCGTTCGTTCTCTGCTATTAGTGACTTTGGAGTGACTCTTTGTTGCATGTTGAGGGAGAGTTATGTGATCCAATTATGTTATTATTGTTGAGAGGACTTGCACTAGTAAAAGTATGAACCCTAGGCCTTGTTTCAACGCATTGCAATACCGTTTACGCTCACTTTTACCATTCGTTACCTTGCTGTTTTTATATTTTCAGATTACAAAAACTATTATCTACCATCCATATACCACTTGTATCACCATCTCTTCGCCGAACTAGTGCACCTATACAATTTACTATTGTATTGGGTGTGTTGGGGACACAAAAGACTCTTTGTTATTTGGTTGCAGGGTTGCTTGAGAGAGACCATCTTCATCCTATGCCTCCTACAGATTGATAAACCTTAGGTCATCCACTTGAGGGAAATTTGCTACTGTCCTACAAACCTCTGCACTTGGAGGCCCAACAACGTCTACAAGAAGAAGGTTGTGTAGTAGACATCAGGTCCCAAACTGTGCGTCTAAGGCGGATGGTAACAGGAGGCAGGGGACATGATGTTTTACCCAGGTTCAGGCCCTCTTGATGGAGGTAAAACCCTACGTCCTGCTTGATTTATTCTTGATGATATGAGTATTACAAAAGTTTATCTACCACGAGATCGGAGAGGCTAAACCCTAGAAGCTAGCCTATGGTATGATTGTCTGTTATTGTTGTGTCCTACGGACTAAAAACCTCCGGTTTATATAGACACCAGAGAGGGTTAGGGTTACACAAGGTCGGTTACAAAGGAGGAGATATCCATATCCGTATTGCCTAGCTTGCCTTCCACGCCAAGTAGAGTCCCAGCCGGACACGAGACGAAGTCTTCAATCTCGTATCTTCATAGTCTAACAGTCCGGTCAAAGGATATAGTCCGGCTGTCCGGAGACCCCCTAATCCAGGACTCCCTCAGTAGCCCCTGAACTAGGCTTCAATGACGATGAGTCCGGCGCGCAGTGTTGTCTTCGGCATTGCAAGGCGGGTTCCTCCTCCGAATACATCACGGAAGAATTTGAATACAAGGATAGTGTCCGACCCTGCAAAATAAGGTCCACATACCACCGTAGAGAGAATAATATTTCCACAAATCTAATTTGCTGACTTGTTTTGGCAATACGACATTATGCCATGGCCCGGTGATTATTCGAACCGTTTCCTTTAACTAGCCCCGCACATAACGCGAGGCAGTTTTTTGACACGTCTTGTCAAAGCAGAGATCGCGTCCCCCTTATTACAGGATTCTCATCAATACGAGCGTGGGTAACCCAACCGTGCCATCGATTACGGTGCTTGGGGGATAAGCGAGTTTTACCACGCTAGTGGGGACACATAGTTTCGTCCGCCCATATAAAGGGACAAGGATTAACCTTTTTCTACCCACGCCTTCTTCCTCCTTGCTCATCCATTCTTGCGCACTCGAGCTCCAACACCCAAGTCCACATCTTTATCCTCAGCCTTCTCCAAACATGTCCGGAGTGGGAGGCAAGTGGATGGCTTCCTCCGTTACGGAGGGACACATCAAAAAGCTGCGCGGAGCCGGATACCTAGCCGCAAATATCGCGCACCGGTTGCCCGCTGCGGGGCAAATCGTCCCTACCCCGGAACCTCATGAGAGGGTAGTTTTCCTCCACCACTTCCTCCACGGACTGGGATTTCCCCTCCATCCATTCGTCCGTGGTCTCATGTTCTACTACGGGGTGGACTTCCATGATCTGGCCCCGAACTTCGTCCTCAACATTTTGGCGTTCATCGTCGTGTGTGAGGCTTTCCTTCGCATCTGGCCCCACTTCGACCTGTGGTTAAAGACCTTCAATATCAAGCCAAAGGTGGTGGGCGGCCAACAAGCAGAATGCGGTGGAGCCATGGTGGGCAAGATGCCCAACATTATATGGCTTGAAGGCTCCTTCGTGGAGACCATAAAGGGGTGGCAATCGGCGTGGTTCTACATCACCGAGCTGCACGACACCAAATGGGTGGCTGCCCCCAATTTCGATCCGGATTCCCCACACGGCTCACTTCTGGAAAGAGAAGGGCTTGTCGTGGGGTTCATCGGTGGAGCTGGACGGACTCCAGAAATGTATCCTGAACATGGCAAGCAAGAAGCTCAAGCTTGTCAAGATAGTCCAGGTTATGCTCGTCCGCCGGATCCTCCCGTGCCAACAACGGGACTTCAACTTGTGGGAGTTCGACCCAGCCCAGCACCAGACTCTGAGCGAGCTCTTCGACACGACGCACAAGGACATCTGGAAGGTGCTGTTCAAGGGCGCAGAGGTCCCTCCCTCTCTCACCGAGGACCGCGGGCTAAGCGCGAAGCACCGAGCGCATTCAGTGAGTTCTATACATCCGGTAGGATATTTTATTTCCCCTAGCTTAATCATGCACGGGATCTGATCTCCATGCCTTTGACAGGACTGGGTGGAGACGTCGGGGCAAATTAACTGTCCGGCCCCTCTGCCCGAAGACACTGCGGACGCTCTCCTTATGGAGATGCTGACTCCGGCTCCTTACAAGGTGCCGGAGAAGACCAAGAAGGCCAAGGGAAACCAAAAGAGTTCCCGGTGCCAGGTGACATCGGACTCATCGTCCGAGGACTCCTCGGCACACTCCTCCCACGAAGACGAGGAGGAAGATGAAGACGCCCCCCCTCCCAGTCGAGGGAGACAAGAAAAGGAAGGCCGCCCCAACTAGGGGGGCCGAAGGGTCCAAGAAGGGAAGGACTCTCCTTCCAGATTACTCCACCACCGCTGCCGAGTGGTTGCTCAGGGCCAAGCCCCTGGTGAATTCGTAAGTATTCGGATACTAGAGTAACTCATAGCATTCCTTTGTCGCACTGCTTCTCCTAACGCCGAATTATGATTATGCAGACCGCCAAGAGCCTGTATCGACGTATTGTCGGACGGCTCCCGGGGCTCGTCAGATATGGATAGCGATCCACTTCCGACCGCCACCTCCCCTTGCCCTACGAACAACGCCGAGGTATTGTCTCAAGAGGCACCGAGTCGAGGGGAGACAGTCCCGGAGGCGCCTCAAGGCGACCTTCCGGACTCCGGGAGCAGAGGGAGCAAGGCTCCCGAGGGCTCCGAGTTTGGCCCTCAGCCGAACACCGCGCCGGAACCTCCAATGGTTCCGGACTCAGGCAGGCGGCCTCCTTCCAAAAGGGGCAAGACGCCTGTGCTGGTGACCTCTGTCCAACCAGAGGCACCGGACAATCTGCTGGGAGCGCTTCACAGCGCTTCCATCGACGAAGAGCACCGCACTATTATGAGTGCGGTGGTCCAGAAGGTTCAGTCCGCCAAGAGCGGATTGACTGAAGCCTGTGCCAGCCTTCTAACAGGCTTTAAGGTAAGTTTTTGAAATATAGGAAAAATATTACCGCATAGACAGTAGCCCCTGATGCTCTGTTCGGTGTTCAAAAAGAAAAGTCGAATAGAGGATCAAACAATATCACATGAGTCTAACATAAGTATGTCTATATGCGTATGCAGGCTTCACTGCTGGCCTCTGCCGCACAAACTGCGGAGGTTACCGCATTGAAGCAGGACCTTGAGGGGTCCAAGAAAGAGCTCGGCCTTGCCAAGAGGCAGCTCGAGGAGAACAAGGGTAAGTAATACTCTGTCTATAGATATGTATATATAAAAGAAGACGCGATTGCAAAATGACAGGATCATCGTAAATTTGCCAGGGGCTACAACCGAGGTGGCGACCCTGAAACAAGCGCTATCTGAGGCCGAAGACAGAGCGGCCAAGGAGCACACCGAGCGGGAAAAGCAGGAGGCATGGGTGGGCAAGGTGCAGCAAGAGCTCCAAGCTCTCGTGTCGAAGCACGAGGCGTTGGAGCGTTACTCGAAGACGCGAGAGTCCGAGCTTGCTGTGGCCCTCGAAAGCGCAAAGAGTGCCAAAGCCGAAGCCCAAAAGGCCCTCCAGGAGATTGATGCGATGAAGACGATAGCGGTGGGTAGGGCATTCTATATGCAAAGCAAGCATGTGAAAGTAAATTACCTGTTACTTACCCGAATCCGGAGCTCTCCAGGAGCATTCGCAGATTTGCCCTGCAGTGTGTCGGATGCCACACAGTTTTACCAGGCCGAGCAGGGAAGCTCAATGGAGAAGCTGTTCTAGTCTCAGTATACTGGGACCGAACACCCGATGCCTCTGAGCGACCAGCTGAAGCAACTGGTCGAGCTGCACAAGGCGGCCGAACAGGCCATGAAGGGCTTTATAGTCCAGCTGTGTCCTGGCGACGCCCTTCCGAACAGCTACTTCGGCCTGGTGAGGCGGCTTCTGGATGCCTGCCCACGGCTGGAAGTCGTCAAACGGTCCGTCTGCATTGAAGGTGCACGCCAGGCTTTCGCCCGTGTGAAGATGCAATGGGCCAAGCTAGACGCCGTGAAGCTGATCAAGGAAGGGCCGCCAGAGGGCAAGGAGCATCGCCACCCCGAGATGTACTATGAGGGTGTCCTAAAGGGTGCTTGTCTCGTAGCGGACGATTGTATGAAAGATATAATATTCGAGTGAATTCGCTCGTGTAATCGTGTAGTTATGAAAACTTGTTCATATGCGCTATGCAACGCTTGTTTGAATTTAAAACATTACCTTCTGTTCGGCTGTTTATCAAATCTGAGAAATGGCTAGTCGTTGGCTTCTGCCCCTGTGCCACGAGTGCTAGGGTGTTCGAGATAAACTTGAGCACTCTTGTTCCCATTTTTGGGTCCTTCGAGGGAGGCGCTCAGCACGACGAACAAGGCAATCGGACTAATAATGCTTTATCACTCTCACTTAGCCATAGAATTCTATAATTTTAAATTTCAGCGAAGCCCCTGGTATCCGGAAGGCCGAATCTAGGGTGCGATACACGCCTTAAGCCGGACAGGGACGACTCCTCGCTCTAAGCGGCATAAGTCTTTAGGGACTCAAAAACCTCTCGAACAGCGACCAGTGTCTTGCCTTATCATGACAGTCAGTTTTAGCTTTCTCTATTAAGGTGCTTAGCCCAGCAGAACCAGGGCACAATCGCAGTAGTTCTTCCAGTGCTACCTTAGCCGATATAGCGGAACGTAAGCTACCAAAACATGGGAGCCGGGCAAACCCAACTATTGACCCAAGACATGATTCAGAGCTGATGCATATAATGCTATAAGTTCGGGGTGCCACACTTGTGAAAGTGTTTGGACTTCTCACACTATATTGTGGGGTACTTAAGCCCCTGGTGTATTGGCCGTACCAAAGTGTACGGTTGCAAGGTGTCATTAATGAACACATATAAAAAAGGAAGAATGCAATAAAAGCCTTAATGCTATGCATTGTTTATTAAAAACGTGCGTTAGAGCAGAATGATACAGGTAGTGCGATAGGCAAAAAGTAGGACTATGTCCCCTCCAAGGGCAAGCTGAGGAATAATATTAAAGCAAGTATTTCACTCGTTATCGTAATCCACCTGGGAGTTCCGTGGTGTGATGTAGCTTTCTGCCTCCTTGGTTGCTGCATCATGTGTTTGGCAATCATGCTACCGGACAGGGTTTCCAGAGATTAATGTCCTAAAAGAGAGAAAAATATCAAAGTGGGAAGCCCCTAGTGCGGTTTAAGCCGCGTCGTGGGGCGTGCCCGTAGTTGTGCCCCCCTCCCCACCTGTGCCCATGGTATTTTTAATGCGTAATTATGTACGCGTGGCATGAATTTCGCTGTTTGGCTTGGGCCGGTGTGGGGGCCGTATTGTTATGCGAGCTCGGAACATGCCAGGCGGTCCTGTTGGCGATTACTCCGGGCACGCTTGAAGGTGTTTGGGTCCTTAATTGCCGAACTAGTGGATTGCCTTAAGAGGCTGCTTTGCGCTTCCGCTACGAGGGCCGCAGTGTGCTCCTCCGTTCGGAGAGAGCACTCTGTGTTTCCATTAACTATAATGACCCCCTGAGGTCCTGGCATCTTGAGCTTGAGGTATGCATAATGCAGCACCGCATTGAATCTCGCAAATGCGGTTCGCCCGGGCAGTGCATGATAACCACTGTGGAACGGGACTATATCGAAGATTAACTCTTCGCTTCGGAAGTTATCCGGGGATCCGAAGACCACTTCCAGTGTGACTGAGCCTGTGTAATGGGCCTCTACACCTGGTATGACGCCTTTAAAGGTCGTTTTTGTGGGTTTGATCCTTGAGGGGTCTATACCCATTTTGCGCATCGTGTCCTGGTAAAGCAGGTTCAGGCTGCTGCCGCCATCCATAAGGACTCGAGTGAGGTGAAATCCGTCAATAATTGGGTCTAAGACCAGTGCGGCGAATCCTCCATGACGGATACTAGTGGGGTGGTCCCTGTGATCGAAGGTGATCGGACAGGAGGACCATGGGTTGAACTTTGGGGCGACTGGCTCCAATGCATATACGTCCCTGAGCGCACGCTTCCGCTCCCTCTTGGGGATGTGGGTTGCGTATATCATGTTCACCGTCCGCACTTGTGGGGGGAACCTCTTCTGTCCTCCAGTATTTGGCTGCCGGGGCTCCTCCTCGTCATTGCTATTTGGCCCCTTATCTTTGTTTTCGGCAATTAACTTGCCGGCCTGCTTGAACACCCAACAATCCCTATTGGTGTGGTTGGCTGGCTTGTCGGGGGTGCCGTGTATTTGACACGAGCGATCGAGTATACGGTCCAAACTGGACGGGCCCGGCGTGCTTCTTTTGAATGGCTTTTTTCGCTGACCGGGTTTAGGGCCTTTGAATCCGGCATTGACAGCCATATCTTCGGTATTGTCGCTGTTAATGCGGTGCTTATGTTTGTTGCGGCGTGACCTGCTGCTGCCGTCCTTGGTATCCGAAGTACCAGGGTTCTTTGATATGTTGTTACTACGAGCCAACCAGCTGTCTTCTCCCACACAAAAGCGGGTCATGAGTGTCGTGAGGGCTGCCATAGATTTTGGCTTTTCCTGACCAAGGTGCCGAGCTAGCCACTCGTCGCGGATGTTGTGCTTGAAAGCTTCTAGAGCCTCTGCATCCGGACAGTCGACGATTTGATTTTTCTTTGTTAGGAACCGTGTCCAGAATTGCCTGGCCGATTCCTCTGGCTGCTGAATTATGTGGCTCAAGTCATCGACATCTGGTGGTCACACATAAGTGCCCTGAAAGTTGTCTTGGAATGCGGCTTCCAGATCCTCCCAACAGCCAATGGACTCTGCTGGCAAGCTATTGAGCCAATGCCGAGCTGGTCCTTTGAGTTTGAGTGGGAGGTATTTAATGGCATGTAGATCATCACCGCGTGCCATGTGGATTTGCAGGAGGAAATCCTCTATCCATACCGCAGGATCTGTTGTGCCGTCGTATGACTCTATATTTACGGGTTTGAAACCCTCTGGGATTTGATGATCCATTACTTCGTCTGTGAAGCATAAGGGGTGTGCGGCACCTCTGTACTGGGCTATATCGCGACGCAGCTCTAATGAGTCTTGGCCGCTGTGTTCGGCCCGGCCGGATTTACTTTTACTGTATCCAGCGTGACATTTATCATCTTGCATGGTGGCGCGCCCTCGTGATCCGTAGATCGATCTTGCATGCTTTGCTTTGTCCTCCAATATGTCTCGCAGGTCTGGCGTATTTCCCCATGCCTTTTTATTTGAATGGCGTCGGGGTGCAGGCTGAGCTTTTGGCTGGAATGCCTCTCTATGGCGGCCACGTGGTGGCCGATCAACCGCATCATACGCTTCTTCCTCCAGTCGGGGTAGCAACCTGCATTTTGGGTAACTCTTGGAGGGGCGTTCGAGTTTATATTCCTCAGCCGCGAGGACTTCAGTCCATCTGTCAGCTAGCAGATCTTGATCAGCTTGATGCTGCTGCTGCTTTTTCTTAAGGCTATTTGCCGTGGCTATAAGCCGGCGCTTGAAGCACTCTTGTTCGACGGGATCCTCTGGTACGACGAATTCGTCATCGTCGAGGCTTGCCTCGTCTTCGAAGGGAGGCATGTAATTGTCACCCTCCTCCTTTGCCGCTCTCTCAGGAGGGCTGGCCTCTCCATCCTCCTATCCTAAATCGTGCTGGAGGGGATTATTGCCATCTTTGGCACTATCCAGAGTGCTATTATATCCTGTGCCAGTATCACCGCTTTTGCTTTGGCGGGACTTAGAGCGGCACCGCTGACGTCGGCGCTTGGGTTGCTTCTTGGAGGGGTCATCCTCCGCTGTCTCGTCGCCATTGCCTTCCTTGGGTGTGTCCACCATGTATATATTGTATGATGAGGTGGCTGTCCAGTGCCCTGTGGGCAGTGGTTCCTCTTCGTCTCCCACATCGTTGTCCATACCGTCGATGTCTTCGGAGTCGAAGTCGAGCATGTCGGTTAAGTCGTCGACAGTGGCTACTAAGTGGGTGGTGGGTGGGCGTCGAATTTCTTCGTCGTCCGCATCCCAATCCTGCCGGTCATAATCCGGCTAGGACTCTCCTGACAAAGAGAGAGACCTTAGTGAATTCAGTATGTCGCCGAAGGGCGAGTGCTGAAAGATATCCGTGGCAGTGAACTCCATGATCGGTGCCCAATCGGATTCGATTGGCAGGGGCGCGGATGGTTCAGAGTTCGGAGGAGAGTCCGGCAATGTGGAGTCACGGCCCTCTCGAAGGATAAGGTTGGTGTTCGGCTCGATCGCCGTTGAGGCTGCAGCCTCCACAGTGGGGTCTAGCCACCCGCCCTCGGTCGGCGCAGTTGGCTCCGAATTAAAGGTCGGAGCGGATGCGGGTGCGGCCTCCAGGACACTGTTCGGCGGCAGAGCTAAATCATGTCGATCGTGACAGTGTGGCGCACTCGGCAGGGGCTCGAATCCGTCGAAGATGAAGTCTCTGCGGATATCGGCCGTATAGTTTAGGCTTCCAAACCTGACATGATGGCCAGGGGCGTAACTTTCAATCTGCTCCAAATGGCCAAGCGAATTGGCCCGCAGTGCAAAGCCACCGAATACAAAAATCTGCCCGGGGAGAAAAGTCTCACCCTGGACTGCATCGCTAACGATGATCGAAGGAGCCATCAAGCCTAACGGCGACGACACAGAGGAACTCTCAATGAAATCACCAATGTCGGTGTCAAAACCGGCGGATCTCGGGTAGGGGGTCCTGAATTATGCGTCTAAGGCGGATGGTAACAGGAGGCAGGGGACACGATGTTTTACCCAGGTTCGGACCCTCTTGATGGAGGTAAAACCCTACGTCCTGCTTGATTTATTCTTGATGATATGAGTATTACAAGAGTTGATCTATCACGAGATCGAAGAGGCTAAACCCTAGAAGCTAGCCTATGGTATGATTGTCTGTTATTGTTGTGTCCTACGGACTAAAACCCTCCGGATTATATAGACACCGGAGAGGGTTAAGGTTACACAAGGTCGGTTACAAAGGAGGAGATATCCATATCTGTATGCCTAGCTTGCCTTCCACGCCAAGTAGAGTCCCATCCGGACACGAGACGAAGTCGTCAATCTTGTATTTTCATAGTCTAACAGTCTAGTCAAAGGATATAGTCCGGCTGTCCAGAGACCCCCTAATCCAGGACTCCCTCGCCGCCCATGACAATCAAGCTCTGATACCAATTGTTGGCGCAAACCCGGAAACCATATGCACAAAGAAACTCAACTCGAGCACGAACTCAGAGCAATGGCGACGAACGCCGCGGCCGGCGAACCGACCTGTATCTTGGCAACCTTTATTCACTGGGTTTGTCACTCTATAGCTTGCACACACAAACTGCACACACACACTAGCACCTCTGGCTACACATACCAGGTGCCATGGAGCCTACACACGGAAGTCTACATCTTGCCTCTCGTCTAGACTACTCTACACACAATGCAAGCTCTTGAAATAGCCTCACGCATGCACAACAACAAACCCGGCCTGGTTTTGTACCACTAACCCACGCACCCACTAACCAACTGTGAATGAACATGCACATGCACACAACTAGCCAACTAACTCAACCGGCCACACATGACCCGGCCATGCATGTAGTTGAACGAACACAAGATCAGAATTATACTAACACCGTCTTCCGGCTGCTGCGGCGCCGCCGGTGAGCCGCCGCCCGCGAGCAGCTGCTGAGCCGCCTCTCTGCCTTACTCCGCTGCCGCTGACCTAGAGTCGCCTCGGCTGTGGCTCGCCCCCACTGGCCTCGATCTTGAGCTGCTACGGTTGAGTTGCCCTGACTCGTCCTCTACATCAAACTGCCGTGGCCGCCTCGCCAGCGAGTCGCCCCTCCTGTTTTCAAGTCGCCTCCTGCTGCTGTTCTGCTGCGGCCACTTCTTGAGCCATTGTCGCTGGTGCGCCAAGCCGCCACCACCACCCACCGGCTTCGCCTCCATCATAACTTCAAGTCGCCATGACTCCTAGTCGCCCGAGCTGTCGTTGCCGCCTTGCAGGTGTTCTTCTGCCGCGGTCACGGCCTTGCATCGCCAGGCTGAAGGAAATATGCCCTAGAGGCAATAATAAAGTTATTATTTATTTCCTTATTTCATGATAAATGTTTATTATTCATGCTAGAATTGTATTAACCGGAAACATAATACATGTGTGAATACATACACAAACATAGTGTCACTAGTATGCCTCTACTTGACTAGCTCATTGATAAAAAAGGGTTAAGTTTCCAAACCATAGACATGAGTTGTTATTTGATCAATGGGATCACATCATTAGGAGAATGATGTGATTGACTTGACCCATTCCGTTAGCTTAGCACTTGATCGTTTCTGTTTACTGCTATTGCTTTCTTCATGACTTATACATGTTCTTATGACTATGAGATTATGCAACTCCCAAATACCGGAGGGACACTTTGTGTGCTACCAAACATCACAACGTAACTGGGTGATTATAAAGGTGCTCTACAGGTGTCTTCGATGGTACTTGTTGAGTTGGCATAGATCAAGATTAGGATTTGTCACTCCGGTTGTCGAAGAGGTATCTCTGGGCCCTCTCGGTAATGCACATCACTATAATCCTTGCAAGCAATGCAACTAATGAGTTACTTGCGGGATAGTGCATTACAAAACGAGTAAACAGACTTTCCGGTAACGAGATTGAACTAGGTATTGGGATACCGATGATCGAATCTCGGGTAAGTAACATACCGATGACAAAGAGAACAACGTATAGTGTTATGCGGTTTGACCGATAAAGATCTTCGTAGAATATGTAGGAACCAATATGAGCATCCAGGTTCCACTATTGGTTATTGATCGGAGACATGTCTTGGTCATGTCTACATAGTTCTCGAACCCGTAGGGTCCGCACGCTTAAAGTTCTGTGACGATCAGTTTTATGTGTTTATATGTTTTGATGTACCGAAGGTAGTTTGGAGTCCCGGATATGATCATGGACACGACGAGGAGTCTCGAAATGGTCGAGACATAAAGATTGATAGATATATTGGAAGCCTACATTTGGACATCGGAAGAGTTCCGGGTAAAATCAGGATTTTACCGGAGTACCGGAGGGGTTACCGGAACCCCCTGGGGGCTAGTGGGCCTTGTTGGGCCATAAGGGAAAGAGAGAGGGGCCGGCCTAGGGCAGGCAGCGCGCCCCCTCCCTTCCGTCCGAATTGGACTAGGAGAGGGGGGCGGTGCCCCCCCTTCCTTCTCTTTCTCTCCCTTCCTTCCCCCCTCCTAGTAGGAGTAGGAAAGGGAGGAATCCTACTCCTACTAGGAGGAGGATTCCTCCGCCTGGCGCGCCAACAAGGGCCGGCCGGCCTCCCCCTTGCTCCTTTATATATAGGGGCAGGGGGGCACCTCTAGACACACAAGTTGATCACAAAGATCTCTCCCAGCCGTGTGCAGTGCCCCCTCCACCATAATCCACCTCGGTCATACTGTAGCGGTGTTTAGGCGAAGCCCTGCTGCGGTAGCTTCATCAACATCGTCACCACGCCATCGTGCTGACAAAACTCTTCCCCGAGCTCTACTGGATCATGAGTTCGCGGGGCGTCACTGAGCTGAATGTGTGCTGAACGCGGAGGTGCCGTACGTTCGGTACTAAGGATCGGTCGATCGTGAAGACGTGCGACTACATCAACCGCATTGTCATAACGCTTCCGCTTAATGGTCTACGAGGGTACGTGGACGACACTCTCCCCTCTTGTTGCTATGCATCACCATGATCCTGCATGTGTGTAGGAAAATTTTGAAATTACTACATTACCCAACAATGGCATCCGAGCCTGGTTTTATGTGTACATGTTATATGCACGAGTAGAACACAAGTGAGTTGTGGGCGATACAAGTCATACTGCTTACCAGCATGCCATACTTTGGTTCGGCGGTATTGTTGGATGAAGTGGCCCGAACCGACATTACGCGTACGCTTACGCGAGATTGGTTCTACCGACGTGCTTTGCACATTGGTGGCTGGCGGGTGTCAGTTTCTCCAACTTTAGTTGAACCGAGTGTGGCTACGCCTGATCCTTGAGAAGGTTAAAATAGCACTAACTTGACGAACTATTGTTGTGGTTTTGATGCGTTGGTAAGAACGATTCTTGCTCAGCCCGTAGCAGCCACGTAAAACTTGCAACAACAAAGTAGAGGACGTCTAAACTTGTTATTGCAGGGCATGTTGTGATGTGATATGGTCAAGACATGATGCTATATTTATTGTATGAGATGATCATGTTTTGTAACGAAGTTATCGGCAACTGGAAGGAGCCATATGGTTCTCGCTTTATTGTATGCAATGCAATCGCCCCGTAATTGCTTTACTTTATCACTAAGCGGTAGCGATAGTCGTAGAAGCAATAGTTGGCGAGACGACAACGATGCTACGATGGAGATCAAGGTGTCGCACCGGTGACGATGGTGATCATGACGGTGCTTCGGAGATGGAGATCACAAGCACAAGATGATGATGGCCATATCATATCACTTATATTGATTGCATGTGATGTTTATCCTTTATGCATCTTATTCTGCTTTCTTTGACGGTAGCATTATAAGATGATCTCTCACTAAATTTCAAGATAAAAGTGTTCTCCCTGAGTATGCACCGTTGCCATAGTTCGTCGCGCCGAGACACCACGTGATGATCGGGTGTGATAAGCTCTACGTCCATCTAGAATGGGTGCAAGCCAGTTTTGCACACGCAGAATACTCGGGTTAAACTTGACGAGCCTAGCATATGCAGATATGGCCTCGGAACATTGAGACCGAAAGGTCAAGCATGAATCATATAGTAGATATGATCAACATAGTGATGTTCACCATTGAAAACTACTCCATTTCACGTGATGATCGGTTATGGTTTAGTTGATATGGATCACGTGATCACTTAGATGATTAGAGGGATATCTATCTAAGTGGGAGTTCTTAAGTAATATGATTAATTGAACTTAAATTTATCATGAACTTAGTACCTGATAGTATTTTGCTTATCTATGTTGTTGTAGATAGATGGCCCGTCTGTTGTTCCATTGAATTTTAATGCGTTCCTTGAGAAAGCAAAGTTAAAAGATGATGGTAGCAATTACACGGACTGGGTCCGTAACTTGAGGATTATCCTCATTGTTGCACAGAAGAATTACGTCCTGGAAGCACCGCTAAGTGCCAAACCTACTACAGGAGCAACACCAGATGTTATGAACGTCTGGCAGAGCAAAGCTGATGACTACTCGATAGTTGAGAATGGCCATGATTTACGGCTTAGAACCGAGACTTCAACGACGTTTTGAACGTCATGGAGCATATGAGATGTTCCAGGAGTTGAAGTTAATATTTCAAGCAAATGCTCGGATTGAGAGATATGAAGTCTCCAATAAGTTCTATAGCTGCAAGATGGAGGAGAATAGTTCCGTCAGTGAGCATATACTCAAAATGTTTGGGTATCATAATCACTTAACTCAACTAGGAGTTAATCTTCCTGTTGATAGTGTCATTGATAGAGTTCTTCAATCACTGCCACCAAGCTACAAAAGCTTCATGATGAACTATAATATGCAAGGGATGAATAAGACAATTCCCGAGCTCTTCGCGATGCTAAAATCTGCGGAGGTAGAAATCAAGAAGGAGCATCAAGTGTTGATGGTCAACAAGACCACCAGTTTCAAGAAAAAGGGCAAATGGAAGAAGAAGGGGAACTTCAAGAAGAACAGCAAACAAGTTGCTGCTCAGGAGAAGAAACCCAAGTCTGGACCTAAGCCTGAGACTGAGTGCTTCTACTGCAAATAGACTGGTCACTGGAAGCGGAACTGCCCCAAGTATTTGGCGGATAAGAAGGATGGCAAGGTGAACAAAGGTATATGTGATATACATGTTATTGATGTGTACCTTAACTGAGCTCGCAGTAGCACCTGGGTATTTGATACTGGTTCTGTTGCTAATATTTGCAACTCGAAACAGGGACTACGGATTAAGCGAAGACTGGCTAAGGACGAGGTGACGATGCGCGTGGGAAATGGTTCCAAAGTCGATGTGATCGCCGTCGGCATGCTACCTCTATATCTACCTTCGGGACTATTTTTAGACCTAAATAATTGTTATTTGGTGCCAGCGTTAAGCATGAACATTACATCTGGATCTTGTTTGATGCGAGACGGTTATTCATTTAAATATGAGAATAATGGTTGTTCTATTTATATGAGTAATATCTTTTATGGTCATGCACCCTTAAAGAGTGGTCTATTTTTGTTGAATCTCGATAGTAGTGATACACATATTCATAATGTTGAAGCCAAAAGATGCAGAGTTGATAATGATAGTGCAACTTATTTGTGGCACTACCGTTTGGGTCATATTGGTATAAAGCACATGAAGAATCTACATACTGATGGACTTTTGGAATCACTTGGTTATGAATCACTTGGTACTTGCGAACCATGCCTTATGGGCAAGATGACAAAAACACCGTTCTCCAGAACTTTGGAGCGAGCAACAGATTTGTTGGAAATCATACATACTGTATGTGGTCCGATGAATATTGAGGCTTGCGGCGGGTATTGTTATTTTCTCACCTTCACAGATGATTTAAGCAGATATGGGTATATCTACTTAATGAAACATAAGTCTGAAACATTTGAAAATTTAAAGAATTTCAGAGTGAAGTGGAAAATCATCGTAACAAGAAAATAAAGTTTCTACGATCTGATCGTGGAGGAGAATATTTGAGTTATGAATTTGGTCTACATTCGAAACAATGCGGAATAGTTTCGCAACTCATGCCACCCGGAACACCACAACGTAATGGTGTGTCCGAACGTCGTAATCGTACTTTACTAGATATGTTGCGATCTATGATGTCTATTACTGATTTACCGCTATCGTTTTGGGGTTATGCTTTAGAGACAGCTGCATTCACGTTTAAAAGGGCACCATCTAAGTCCATTGAGACGACACAATCTGAACTGTGGTTTGGCAAGAAACCAAAGTTGTCGTTTCTTAAAGTTTGGGGCTGCGATGCTTATGTGAAAAAGCTTCAACCTGATAAGCTCGAACCCAAATCGGAGAAATGTGTCTTCATAGGATACCCAAAGGAAACTATTGGGTACACCTTCCATCACAGATCCGAAGGCAAGATATTCGTTGCTAAGAATGGATCCTTTCTACAGAAGGAGTTTCTCTCGAAAGAAGTGAGTGGGAGGAAAGTAAAACTTGATGAGGTAACTATACCTGCTCCCTCATTGGAAAGTAGTTCATCACAGAAACCAGTTCCTGTGACACCTACACCAATTAGTGAGGAAGCTAATGATGATGATCATGAAACTTAAGATCAAGTTACTACCGAACCTCGTAGGTCAACCAGAGCAAGATCCGCACCAGAGTGGTACGGTAATCCTGTTCTGGAAGTCAAGTTACTTGACCATGACGAACCTACAAACTATGAGGAAGCGATGATGAGCCTAGATTCCGCAAAATGGCTTGAGGCCATGAAATCTAAGATGGGATCCGTGTATGAGAATAAAGTGTGGACTTTGGTTGACTTGCCCGGTGATCGGCAAGCCATAGAGAATAAATGGATCTTCAAGAAGAAGACAGACGCTGACGGTAATGTTACTGTCTACAAAGCTCGACTTGTTGCGAAAGGTTTTCGACAAGTTCAAGGAGTTGACTATGATGAGACCTTCTCACCCGTAGCGATGCTTAAGTCCGTCCTAATCATGTTAGCAATTGCCGTGTTTTATGATTATGAAATTTGGCAAATGGATGTAAAGACTGCATTCCTGAATGGATTTCTAGAAGAAGAGTTGTATATGATGCAACCTGAAGGTTTTATCGATCCAAAGGGAGCTAACAAAGTGTGCAAGCTCCAGCGATCCATTTATGGACTGGTGCAAGCCTCTCAGAGTTGGAATAAACGTTTTGATAGTGTGATCAAAGCATATGGTTTTTTACAAATTTTTGGAGAAGCCTATATTTACAAGAAAGCGAGTGGGAGCTCTGTAGCAATTCTAATATGATATGTGGATGACATGTTGTTGATTGGAAAAAGGATACTTGAATAAGAGTTTTTCAATGAAAGACCTCGGTGAAGCTGCTTATATATTGGGCATCAAGATCTATAGAGATAGATCAAGACGCTTAATTGGACTTTCACAAAGCACATACCTTGATAAAGTTTTGAAGAAGTTCAAACTGGATCAAGCTAAGAAAGGGTTCTTGCCTGTGTTACAAGGTGTGAAGTTGAGTAAGACTCAATGCTCGACCACTGCAGAAGATAGAGAGAAAATGAAAAGTGTTCCCTATGCTTCAGCCATATGCTCTATCATGTATGCAATGCTGTGTACCAGACCTGATGTGTGCCTTGCTATTAGCCTAGCAGGGAGGTACCAAAGTAATCCAAGAGTGGATAACTGGACACCGGTCAAGAACATCCTGAAGTACCTGAAAAGGACCAATGATATGTTTCTCGTTTATGGAGGTGACAAAGAGCTCATCGTAAATGGTTACGTTGATGCAAGCTTTGACATTGATCCGGACGATTCTAAATCGCAAACCAGATACGTGTTTATATTAAATGGTGGAGCCGTTAGTTGGAGTTGTTCTAAACAGAGCGTCGTGGCGGGATCTACATGTGAAGTGGAGTACATTGCTGCTTCAGAAGCAGCGAATGAAGGGGTCTGGATGAAGGAGTTCATATCCGATCTAGGTGTCATACCTAGTGCTTCGGGTCCAATGAAAATCTTTTGTGACAATACTGGTGCAATTGCCTTGGCAAAAGAATCCAGATTTCACAAGAGAACCAAGCACATCAAGAGGCGCTTCAACTCCATCCAGGATCAAGTCCAGGTGGGAGACATAGAGATTTGCAAGATACATACAGATCTGAATGTTGTAGACCCGTTGACTAAGCCTCTTCCACGAGCAAAACATGATCGGCACCAAGGCTCCATGGGTGTTAAAATCATTACCATGTAATCTAGATTATTGACTCTAGTGCAAGTGGGAGACTGAAGGAAATATGCCCTGGAGGCAATAATAAAGTAATTATTTATTTCCTTATTTCATGATAAATGTTTATTATTCATGCTAGAATTGTATTAACCGGAAACATAATACATGTGTGAATACATACACAAACATAGTGTCACTAGTATGCCTCTACTTGACTAGCTCATTGATCAAAGATGGTTAAGTTTCCAAACCATAGACATGAGTTGTTATTTGATCAATGGGATCACATCATTAGGAGAATGATGTGATTGACTTAACCCATTCCGTTAGCTTAGCACTTGATCATTTCTGTTTACTGCTATTGCTTTCTTCATGACTTATACATGTTCTTATGACTATGAGATTATGCAATTCCCGAATACCGGAGGGACACTTTGTGTGCTACCAAATGTCACAACGTAACTGGGTGATTATAAAGGTGCTCTACAGGTGTCTCTGATGGTACTTGTTGAGTTGGCATAGATCAAGATTAGGATTTGTCACTCCGATTGTCGGAGAGGTATCTTTGGGCCCTCTCGGTAATGCGCATCACTATAATCCTTGCAAGCAATGCAACTAATGAGTTAGTTGCAGGATAGTGCAGTATGAAACGAGTAAAGAGACTTGCCGGTAACGAGATTGAACTAGGTATTGGGATACCAACGATCGAATCTCGGGCAAGTAACATACCGATGACAAAGAGAACAACGTATAGTGTTATGCGGTTTGACCGATAAAGATCTTTGTAGAATATGTAGGAACCAATATGAGCATCCAGGTTCCACTATTGGTTATTGATCGGAGACATGTCTCGGTCATGTCTAGATAGTTCTCGAATCCGTAGGGTCCGCACGCTTAAAGTTCTGTGACGATCGGTTTTATGAGTTTATATGTTTTGATGTACCGAAGGTAGTTCAGAGTCCCGGATATGATCACAGACATGACGAGGAGTCTTGAAATGGTCGAGACATAAAGATTGATATATTGGAAGCCTACATTTGGACATCGGAAGAGTTCCGGGTAAAATCGGGATTTTACCAGAGTACCGGAGGGGTTACCAGAACCCCGCAGAGGCTAATGGGCCTTGTTGGGCCATAAGGAAAAGAGAGAGGGGCCGGCCTAGGGCAGGCAGTGCCCCCTCCCCTTTGTCCGAATTGGACTAGGAGATGGGGGCAGCGGCTCCCTTTCCTTCTCTTTCTCTCCCTTCCTTTCCCCCTCCTAGTAGGAGTGGAAAGGCTCCTACTAGGAGTAGGATTCCTCCTCCTGACGCTCCAACAAGGGCCGGCCGGCCTCCCCCTTGCTCCTTTATATATAGGGGCAGGGGGCACCTCTAGACACAGAAATTGATCACAAAGATCTCTCCCAGCCGTGTGTGTTGCCCCCCTCCACCATAATCCACCTCGGTCATACTGTAGCGGTGTTTAGACGAAGCCCTACTATGGTAGATTCATTAACATCGTCACCACGCCGTCGTGCTGACGAAAATCTTCCCCAAGCTCTACTGGATCGTGAGTTCGCGAGACGTCACCGAGCTGAACGTGTGCTGAACTCGGAGGTGCCGTACGTTCGGTACTGAGGATCTGTCGATTGTGAAGACGTACGACTACATCAACCACGTTGTCATAACGCTTCCGCTTAACGGTCTACGAGGGTATGTGGATGACACTCTCCCCTCTCGTTGCTATGCATCACCATGATCCTGCGTGTGCATAAGAAAATTTTGAAATTACTATGTTACCCAAAACGGGCACCCGTCCGAGTCGCCTATTGCCCTGTCTCTGCTGCCACATATGCCACTTCTGGCAAGACATCGCATCATCCGTCAAAATTGTCGGCGCCTCGCCGCGCTCTCTTACACGGTCTTTCAAGCTACTACTGCTGCCGGTCTTCACCGCCAGGGACGCGCCTATGAGCCGCCACCTCCTTCACCGTGACCCGCCGCTTCGCTCTTCTGCCGCGGCTTGCTTTGCTCTGGCCAGCGCCGGCTTGGTGCTGCCATTGGCCACCTGCGCCGACCGCCTGATGGCTCTGTTACGCCTGCCACCCATCTCACTCCGTTGCAACTACAGCAGCGCCGAGCCGGGCCGTCTCACTGCCGTGTGGCCAAGCCGCCGTTGCCGGGTCCTCCGTCCTCGTGCATCACTTCTGTTCCAACCTGCGCGGGGTTTGGCCGCCCGCCTGTTCAATCTCTCCGCGGACGCGCCCAAGGCGGAATGCGATGAATTCACTGCTGCCATGGCACTTAGGTGCTGTAGGCCTATATCCCTTTCTGCTTTGAGCCTACAGCTCCCGCACATGCCGGGTCAATGCTGCACTAACCCTTCGTTTCGAGCTGCTGGGGTGCGTGGCCGCCGAGTCACCATGCCCGCTCCCCTGCAAGACCGGCGCTAGCTCCTTGCACTGCCCACATTCCGCATAAGCCGGCTCCCCGAGTCTCCAACCCGCCCTCACCACGAGCCGCCTCCGCTATGGCGGGTCAACGCCGAGCCACTGCCGAAGCCTCGCTGACCTCTGTTGTGGTCGGCCGGTCCGCCTCCTCCATGGCCTCGCTTCGAGCTCTTTTTGTCTCAAATCACCGTAGCTACCGCCGCCCGGCGGTTGAGACCATGGCTATGGCCTTGCCTCAAGTCGCCGTCTTCTACTGCTGAGCCACCTTTGCACGCAAACTTCCGCTCCTCCCCGCCCTGCGTCGCACCATACCTCACCAGCCTCACCTCCTCTGCCGTGGCACAGCCTCGAGCCGCCTGCTAGCCTCTAGTGCCACAACGCAGCAGACACCGCCCTTGTAAGCATGTCCGGTCGTCGTTTATGGCAGGTGCACGGCTGGAAGGGTGTGTTAGTATACAAGGCAAGACAGCCCTTTGGCTGGTACTGAGAAAGATCCATCTTTGGAGGAGGGCAAAAGCTCCGTCAGAATTGCATCAGGGTTTTTTGAAGACAAATTATAAGGCTTAGCTCCTGGTGGTGAAGCCTGTGTTGCTGACGTGGGACGCCAGGCACTAACATGTCCACTTTTTCACAACAAGACGAAGGCAACTAGTACTGTACAAATACAGCCCACGATCATATGGTGACGGAGTTCTACTACTAAATACTAATAGTAGTAGCCCATCAAGAGTAAAATACTGGCACATGCACAGTTTTATTGGACCCAATTAAATTCTAGCCTGGGCACAAGGATCATCTGTCGTCCGGACAAATCAGGTGATATCCATCTAAATCTATTTTATTAGTACATATTGTTTTTTCAAAAAACAATCACTCTGGTCCGCAATATATTTTGTGCAGGACAATGATGCATTATAAAGGTGGTGCCATGCTATGCCCATGGAGTTTGCGTTAGCATCATCGTGCACTGGCGTCTGCACCTGCTTGCTGTTGAACGGGTGTGCACAAACCGCCGCCCGTGCAGCTCGATTTACATCAACTTGCTGGGACCGCGCCTGCGATTGACTCACCCATCCGCGACCGGCTTACAATGCCGCGACCGAATCATCTGTCTGCTCCCACGGCCGGCTCACCCGTGATTGGTTTCAGCTTCACCATGGAGATCATCAACTCCGCAATGGATAATTACTAGTCTACCATGTCAGGTGAAATCCATCCAGTATATTTTATATTACATATTATTTTCTTTAAAAGAGCAATTACTTTGGCTTGCAAGTTCTCCCATGCAGAATTCAAACCGGTCTATATCACGACCAATTATGGGGAATCTCAAGCCAACTCCTCAAGTCGCCTTAGGACTCGGGGGCTATGATGACATGGCTCAGTAAATGTTGCCAGTTTAAAGCTGTCAGAAAATTTCCGGCCCAAAATGAAGAAAAAATCTGGTTTAAAATCCGGTTCAAGGGAAATCTCGTCTCCCACAAAGCGCTGAAGCTCTCAATATCCGGTTCAAGGGAAATCTATCTCCCACAAAGTTTTGAAGCTTTCAAATCCGGTTTAAAGTTCCGGTTCAAGAAGAATATCATCTCTCGCAAGTTCGAGTTCTCAGAAAAATTTAAAGGTTGCCAAAGAGAATTTGTTGCCATGATGCACAGTTCAAACATGGGTATCCGATCCGGCTTACATGCCTTATTACAAGCTCTTGGGGGCTTATACCCAAGTGAAAGGGACAAAAGAGAGTCTGTTGCAAAGGCACAACTCAAACATAGGTACCCTGCTTCAAAAGACCATTGGGGGCTGATTGTATTTGAACTAGCTTAACCCCTTTTGGGTCCGACTTTGATCGTATTCGAATCAGAGTCGTTAAAAAAGTCTCAAGGTCATTTGGGGGCTTCCTGTTCAAACATAGGTCATATTCGAACCAAATCGAACATAGCTGTCGGTACCCTCTTGATCGGTGCAATGCCAAACCCACTAGGGGGCTTATTGATCGTATTCGAATCATAGCTTAACCCCTTTTGGGTTCGACTTTGATTGTATTCGAATTAGAGTCGTTAAAAAATTCTCAAGGTCATTTGAGGGCTTCCTGTCCAAACATAGGTCGTATTGGAACCAAAGAGAACATAGTTGTCGGTACCCTCTTGATCGGTGCAACGCCAAAACCACTAGGGGCTTCACAATTGTATTCAAATCCTAGCTTAACCCATTTTGGTCTGGCTTACTGATCGTATTCGAATCAGAAGCCTCATTTTTTCTCTGTTTGGCTTAAGATTTTTGAAAACAATCTTTGGTTTTGTCTTGAGACCTTTTTGTTCATATCTGAAGCATATATGTGGTTTCGTTTAACTCGACTTGACTTTGGATGATAAGTCGCCATATATGACAATCGTAAACATTTGGAAGTTTTGGCTTCTAAAGATTGGGTTATCGCCCTTACTGCACAGGTATCCTAAACCGGCAGTACGATTCAATATCACAGGAACCGGTTTTCCAAACCAATTATATTATTCAAATCTTTAATAGCCAACATGGCTGGATTTTTATTATGGTTATCAATAGCCAATATTATGATGGAGGTCTTCAAAGTCGCTTCAGCGCAATGGTTATTATTAATGGACATGATTTATTTTTACAATGGAGGGAATAGTCCCGAGTCGCTGCAGGCTTACGACCCGACACTTGGGGGCTACATTATTCGAATATGCAAGTCCCATGTCATTGCCAGCATGCACCATGGCACTTGGGGGCTAATGCAAAGTCATTTTTTGCTCAACTTATTGAAGACCCGACTCATCACATTCTAAATGAGCCGGCCCTTGGGGGCTACCAATTGCTCTTGTCAAAAATTTAAGGTACACAAGCCTTAATCCATTATACTGAAAGATCCAATACTCAGTTGGTAGAGTACAAAGCTCTTAACCTTGTGGACGTGGGTTCAAGCCCCATGGTGGAGATTACATCATATGATGTTATTATCAATGATCATATTTATAAAGTCCCTGCTCATTATTGCATAATGACCCGGCCCTTGGGGGCTACACATCGCTGCTCAAGTTTACATGATCATATTTACAAAGTCCCTGCTCATTATTGCACAATGACCCGGCCCTTGGGGGCTACACGTCGCTGCTCAAGTTTACATGATCATATTTACAAAGTCCCTGCTCATTATTGCATAATGACCCGGCCCTTGGGGGCTACATTGGTTGAAATTTTTATGAGCATAAGACAATTACAAGTCCCAGGTTGCTGCAAGCATGACAACCCGACACTTGGGGGCTACAGGTGATATGCATATAAGTGAGATAACTTCAAATTCTCAGTTTTGAGAAAATCAAGTATTATATTATTATCGGAGAAATCTGCAAAGTTTATGACCCGACGTCATCATAAGATTAACCTGGCATCAGCAACAATTACATGACCTGACATCATTTGTTTATAACCCGATAATTTTGGCAATCATAAATCGGCAAGATCTACATCTTTAAGCCGGCTGAATATCAGTTGAATATTTCAAGACCAATATTTTTGTCAAATCAGAGCATTGAAGGCCGACTCAAATGGATTATTTCTTACAATATTTCTTTACAAGAGCCAATGTCAGCAAATGGATTGTGAAGCTGGCTTGTTGACCCGGATTTTCCAGGAGAAAATGTCAAGGACTTAAGGATGATCAGGTGCCGGCCTACGAGAATATTTAACCCGGAGTACAACCTGTCAAATTTGTTCTTGCGTTTATGTTGCAGATCAGTTTAACATGGATAAATCCAAATTAAACTGGGGCTAATGTCGGGATATACCCCGCGGTATGACCCGACCGGAAGTATGACCCGGCCGGACTTGGCGGCTCACAAAGACCTGGCGAGTATTTGGCGATTTACGGATGACCCCGATGGTGGGTCAGATGGATGACAAGGCCCAAGGCCCAGAAGGCCGGTTCATGTGATGGTGGGCCGGTTTAAGAGCAAAGGCATAAAGAATATTCTCCTACAAAGGAAGCAAGACTAAGACTCCACTTGTAATAGAGTAATCCTAATCCTACTAGGACTAGTCATGTAACCCGCCCCTTCAACATATATAAGGAGGGGCAGGGCACCCCAAGAGGGGACAAGAAATAATTTCTAGGGCTAGACACGACTAAAGAGGAGAGACGGTTTATACGATGACTCTCTCATGAGCATAATGAGATCTAGCCACAAACATCATGTAGGGTTGTTACCGGATGATGTTTCCCGGGGCCCAAAGCTGTCTAAATCCTTGTCTTGTGTTGCATCTCTCGATTCTGCTTAACCCCTCTCAAGCTACTAAAAAGATGCGTTGGCCTCACGACGAAGTCCTCGCATTAGGACATCTGCCGTGACAATTCCACGACACATGGTTCATACGATGTCGTCTTAACATATTTAGATGGTGCCCTCTTTAACATGAATGCAACTGTCTCTAATGCATAACCCCAAAATGATAGTGGTAAATTGGTAAGAGATCATAGATCACACCATATCCAATAAAGTACGGTTATGACGTTCGGACACACCATTATGCTGTGGTGTTCCAGGTGGCGTGAGTTGTGAAACTATTCCACATTGTTTTTAAATGAACGCCAAACTCGTAACTCAAATATTCGCCTCTGCGATCAGATCATAGAAACTTTATTTTATTATTACGATGATTCTCCACTTCACTCTGAAATTCTTTGAACTTTTCAAACGTTTCAGACTTGTGTTAAATTAAATAGATATACCCATATCTGCTCAAATCATCTGTGAAGATCAGAAAATAACGATACCCACCGCGAGCCTCAACACTCATCGGACCGCATACATCGGTATGTATTATTTCCAATAAGTTAGTGGCTCGCTCCATTGTTCCAGAGAACGGAGTCTTAGTCATCTTGCCCGTGAGGCATGGTTCGCAAGCATCAAATGATTCATAATCAAGTGATTCCAGAAGTCCATCAGCATGGAGTTTCTTCATGTGCTTTACACCAATATGACCTAAACGGCAGTGCCACAAATATGTTGCACTATCATTATCAACTTTGCATCTTTTGGCATCAATATTATGAATATGTGTATAACCACGATCGTGATTCAACAAACCATTCACATTGGGTGTATGACCATTCAAGGTTTTATTCATGTAAACAGAACAACAATTATTCTCTGACTTAAATGAATAACTGTATTGCAATAAACATGATCCAATCATATTCATGCTCAACGCAAACACCAAATAACATTTATTTAGGTTCAACACTAACCCTGAAGGTAGAGGGAGTGTGTGATGGTGATCTTTATCAAACTTGGAATCACTTCCAACACACATCGTCACCTCACCCTTAACTAGTCTCTATTCATTTTGCAATTCCTATTTCAAGTTACTAATCTTAGCAACTGAACCGGTATCAAATACCCTAGGGTTACTATGAACACTAGTAAAGTACACATCAATAACATGTATATCAAATATACCTTTGTTCACTTTGCCATCCTTATTATCCGCCAAGTATTCAGGGTAGTTCCGCTTCCAGTGACCATTCCCTTTGCAGTAGAAGCACTCAGTTTTAGGCTTAGGTCTAGCTTTGGGTTTCTTCATGGGAGTGGCAACTTGCTTTCCATTCTTTCTTGAAGTTCCCTTTTCTTTTCCTTTGCCCCTTTTCTTGAAACTAGTGGTCTTGTTAACCATCAACACTTGATGCTCTTTCTTGATTTCTACCTTCGCCGATTTTAGCACCGCGAAGAGCTCGGGAATCATTTTCGTTGTCCCTTGTTATAGTTCATCATGAAGTTCTAGTAACTTGGTGATAGTGACTAGAGAAATCTGTCAATCACTATGTTATCTGGAAGATTAACTCCCACTTGATTCAAGCAATTATAGTACTCAGACATTCTGAGCACATGCTCACTGGTTGATCTATTCTCCTCCATCTTGTAGGAAAAGTACTTGTCAGAGGTCTCATACCTCTCGACTCGGGCATGAGTCTGAAATACCAATTTCAGCTCTTGGAACATCTTATATGCCCCGTGGCGTTCAAAACATTTTTGAAGTCCCAGTTCTAAGCCGTAAAGCATGGTGCACTAAACTATCAAGTAGTCATCATACTGAGCTTGTCAAACGTTCATAATGTCTGCATCTACTCATGAAATAGGTCTGTCACCCAGCGGTGCATCTAGGACATAATTCTTTTGTGCAACAATGAGGATAATCCTTAGATCACGGACCCAGTCCGCATCATTGCTACTATCATCTTTCAAGTTAGTTTTCTCTAGGAACATATCAAAAATAAAATAGGGGAGCTATACGCGAGCTATTGATCTACAACATAGATATGAAAATACTATCAAGACTAAGTTCATGATAAATTAAGTTCAGATAATCATATTACTTAAGAACTCCCACTTAGATAGACATCCCTCGAGTCATCTAAATGATTACGTGATCCAAATCAACTAAACCATGTCCAATTATCACGTGAGATGGAGTAGTTTTCAATGGTGAACATCTCTATGTTGATCATATCTACTATATGATTCACGTTTGACCTTTTGGTCTCCGGTGTTCCGAGGCCATGTCTATACATGCTAGGCTCATCAAGTTTAACCAGAGTATTCCGCATGTGCAAAACTGTCTTGCACCCATTGTATGTGAACGTAGAGCTTATCACACCCGATCATCAGGTGGTGTCTCGGCACGATGAACTGTCTCAACAATGCATACTCAGGGAGAACACTTATACCTTGAAATTTTAGTGAGGGATCATCTTATAATGCTACCGCCGTACTAAGCAAAATAAGATGCATAAAAGATAAACATCACATGCAATCAAAATATGTGACATGATATGGCCATCATCATCTTGTGCCTTTGATCTCCATCTCCAAAGCACCGCCATGATCTCCATCGTCACCGGCTTGACACCTTGATCTCCATCATAGCGTCGTTGTCATCTTGCCAACTTTTAATTCTACCACTATCGCCAACACATAGAGATAAAGTAAAGCAATTACATGGCAATTGCATTTCATACAATAAAGTGACAACCATAAGGCTCCTGCCAGTTGCCGATAACTTCTACAAAACATGATCATCTCATACAACCACGTATATCACATCATGTCTTGACCATATCACATCACAACATGCCCTGCAAAAACAAGTTAGACATCCTCTACTTTGTTGTTGCAAGTCTTACGTGGCTGCTACGGGATTCTAGTAAGAACCGTTCTTACCTATGCATCAAAACCACAATGGTGTTTCATCAAGTTTGCTATTTTAACCTTCAACAAGGACCGGTTGTAGTCAAATTCGATTCAACTGAAGTTGGAGAAACAGACACCCGCCAGCCACCTTTATGCAAAACTAGTTGCATGTATGTCGGTGGAACTGGTCTCATGAATGTGGTCATGTAAGGTTGGTCCGGGCCGCTCCACCGAATCAAAATAAGACGTTGGTGGTAAGCAGTATGACTATCACCGCCCACAACTCTTTGTGTTCTACTCATGCATATCATGTACGCATAGACCTGGCTCGGATGCCAATGTTGGGGAACGTAGCATGCAATTTCGGGGTATTTTTAGGACATTTGGAGAACATTTATTTTCGGGGTATTTTTATTGCAAGGATAATTTAGAAAACAGACAAACAAATACTTTTTTGCTTTATTTAAACTAAATAACAGAAAGTAAAAGGAGGGTACAGAGAGTTGTGCTTTCTAACTTCATCCATCTCATGCTCATCAAAAGCAATCGACTAACAAGGTTGATCAAGTCTTGTTAACCAACTCTTTTCGAATAACATGAAAGCGGAGAATTTTCGAATAACACTAGGTTACCTCAACGGGGATATGCACATCCCCAACAATAAGAATATCATATTTCTTCTTGACAGTAGGTAGAGGAAATTCAAAACCTCCAATAGTAATTGTTGAAGTTTTTCCAATAGAATTAATAATGTGGACTTGAGGTTGTCTCCTCGGAAAGTGTATCGTATGCTCATTACCATTAACATGAAAAGTGCCATTGCCTTTGTTAACAGCCCCTGCAGTATTCAAAAAGGGTCTTCCAAGAATAATGGACATACTATCATCCTTGGGAATATCAATAATAACAAAGTCCGTTAAAATAGTAACGTTTGCAACCACAATAGGCACATCCTCACAAATACCGACAGGTATAGCAGTTGATTTATCAGCCATTTGCAAAGATATTTCAGTAGGTGTCAACTTATTCAAATCAAGTCTACGATATAAAGAGAGAAGCATAACACTAACACTGGCTCCAAGATCATACAAAGCAGTTTTAACATAGTTTCTTTTAATGTAGCATGGTATAATTGGTACTCCTAGATCTCCAAGTTTCTTTGGTATTCCACCTTTAAAAGTATAATTAGCAAGCATGGTGGAAATTTCAGCTTCCGGTATCGTTCTTTTATTTGTAACAATATCTTTCATGTACTTAGCATAAGGATTCATTTTAAGCATATTAGTCAAACGCATACGCAAAAAGATAGGTCTAATCATTTCAGCAAAGTGCTCAAAATCCTCATCATCTTTTTTCTTGGATGGTTTAGGAGGAAAAGGCATCGGTTTCTGAACCCATGGTTCTCTTTCTTTACCATGCTTCCTAGCAACAAAGTCTCTCTTATCATAATGTTGATTCTTTGATTGTGAGTTATCAAGATCAACAGCAGGTTCAATCTCTACATCGTTGTTATTACTAGGTTGAGCATCAACATGAACATCATCATTAATATTATCACTAGGTTCATGTTCATTACCAGATTGTGTTTCAGCATCAGAAATAGAAATATCATTGGGATTCTCAGGTGTGTTAACAACAGGTTCACTAGAAGCATGCAAAGTCCTATCATTTTTCTTTTTCTTCTTCTTAGAAGAACTAGGTGCATCAATATTAGTTCTTTGAGAACCTTGCTCAATTCTCTTAGGGTGTCCCTCAGGATACAAAGGTTCCTGAGTCATTTTACCCCCTCTAGTCACAAATCTAATAGCATTATCATTTTTCTTATTATTTAATTTGTTGAGCAAATCATTCCGAGCTTTAAGTACTTGTTCTACTTGAGTGGTAACCATAGAAGCATGTTTACTAATAATTTTAAGTTCACCTTTAACTCTGGACATATAATCACTCAAGTGTTCAATCATATAAGCATTGTGTTTCAATTGTCTACCAACATAAGCATTGAAGTTTTCTTGTTTAACAATAAAATTATCAAACTCATCTAAGCATTGGCTAGCAGACTTATTGTTGGTGTCAAAACCGGCGGATCTCGGGTAGGGGGTCCCAAACTGTGCATCTAGGATCGATGGTAACAGGAGACAGGGGACACAATGTTTCACCCAGGTTCGGGCCCTCTCTATGGAGGTAATACCCTACGTCCTGCTTGATTGATCTTGATGAATATGAGTATTACAAGAGTTGATCTACCACCATATCGTAATGGCTAAACCCTAAGAGTCTAACCTGGCTATGACTATGAGGATTCGGCCTATCTACGGACCTAGCCCTCCAGTTTATATAGACATGAGAGGAATCTAGGGTTACACAAGGTCAGTTACAGAGAAAGGAATATTCATAGTTGGTCGCCAAGCTTGCCTTCCATGCCAAGGAGAGTCCTATCCGGACACGGGGGGAGTCTTCGGTCTTCGTATCCTTATGGCCCATCAGTCCGGCCCATATCCAATAGATCGGACACCCGAGGACCCCCTAGTCCACTCCCTCAGTAGCCCCTGAACTAGGCTTCAATGACAATGTTTCTGGCACGCAGATTGTCTTCGGCATTGCAAGGCTGGTTCTACTTTCCGAATACTCCAGGATAGTCTTCGGATGAAACGTAGGTGTCCAGATCTGCAACACAAGTACCACACACAACCGCAAGGAATATAGTATTTTACGAGTCCCATCTGCCGACAACTTTTTGCAAGATGACATCACATCTGTTCGGTCACTATATCAAGCCGTTTTTGTCTGCCGTTCCGCGCTTCGAGATGCGGTTTCCATTGGCACGTCTTGTCAAAGCAGAGATCGTGTCCCCTTATTGCGGGATGTTCATCAATGCGGGCGTGGGTTACCCAACCATGTTGTTTACACAACCCTTGGGAATAGGCGAGTTTTAGGGCGAGTGGGAAGGCGTTTGATATTCACTGCCTTTATAAGGGGATAAGGATTCCCCCTTCTTCTCCCACGCCTTCTCTCTTCCTCTGCCCTTCCACTCTTGAGCTCCAGCGCCCAAGTTCTCATCTTCTTCCCACTCAAGCTAGAACTCAACCATGTCCGGATTCGAAGGTCAAGGCAAGTGGATGGTCTCCTCCGTCAAGGAGAAGGACATTACTTAGCTTCGGGTGGCCGAGTACTTGGCGAAGGAAATCGCCCACCGTCTTCCAGCCCAGGGGCAAGTCATCCCCACGCCAAAGCCCAACGAGAGGGTGGTATTCATCCCTCATTTCCTTCGCGGGCTAGGGTTTCCACTCCACCCTTTCGTCCATGGGCTGATGTACTATTATGGGATAGACTTCCATGATCTATCCCCGAACTCTTTCCTCAACATCTTGGTGTTCATCGTTGTGTGTGAGGCCTTCCTCCGCATCCAACCCCACTTCAGGCTGTGGCTCAAGGTCTTCAACGTGAAACCGAAGGTGGTGGATGGCCAGCACACGGAGTGCGGGGGCGCCATGGTGAGCAAGCTGACCAATGTCTCCTGACCAAAAGGCACTTTCGTGGAGACTGTCAAGGAATGACGGAAACAATGGTTCTACATTACAGAACCCCGCGGCACCAACTGGGCCATAGCTGTCGAATTCAACTCCGGCGCTCCAATGCGGCTCACCTCCTGGGTCGAGAAGAGTCCGAACTAGTGTTCGCCAGATGAGCTGATAGCGCTGCAGACGCGCGTTCACAGCATGGTGGACAAGGATGTCAAACTTGTCGATATAATCTAGGTGATGCTAGTTCGCCGGATTCTCCCGTGCCAAAGCCGAAGCCTCCCGCTATGGGAGTTCAATCCGAAGAAGCACCATACCCTGAAGAGGCTCTTTGGGACCACTCACGAAGACGTTTGGAAGTTGCTAAGGGCAACGGGACACCGCCAGCCACATATTCAGACCGCGGGCACGACATTAACCACCTCGCCAACGAGGTATGTCATTTTAATGCATCCCCTACTTGCTTGTTTCAAGGATGATATCTAAGCTTTCATTATCATTGCTTCTTCAGGACTGGATGGAGAGGGCGAAGCAGATCCGGTGTCCGGCTTCGCTGCCCGAGGAACCAGTCATCCCGTGTTTAGCGAAGATGCTGGTGCCGGCGCCCTATAAGGCGCCGGAGAAGAAGGCCAAGGTGAAGGCCAAGGGGGTCCGGAGTGGCCCCCGCCGCAAGGTCACTTCGGATGTAATGTCCGAAGACAAGACCCGTTCATCCGCCGTCGAAGATGACGAGGAGGAGGAGGAGGAGGAGGAGAGCGACTCTCCCCCTGATGGCGGGAGGAAGAAGAGGGCAGCCTCCACAGATCTGGAGGCGGAGGCGCCCAAGAGGGGGAAAGGCCCCCTTGTGGATAACTCCGCATGGGATGTCGACAGCAGCCCGGAGCGAAACCCCCGGACTAAGCCCCTAGCAGCATCGTGAGTACTAATAATCCACACTCGTTTATTTATCTGGCCTCTTCACTCTATGGTATTAATATGGTTAATCATGTTATTGCAGTCTGGCCCATGACAACCCCCAGCGATCCTCGTCAAGAGGCTCGTTGGATTAGAAGGCAATGTCCAGCGAGACACCGTCGACCGCTCACTCTCCCAAGGCCAAGGGAGACGATGAGGTACTGTCCCAAAGGACCTTCCCGGGCCGAGGAGAGGTTTAGGAGGCCGTCGTGGTGGTGTCGGGGGGCAAGACCTCGGCTTCCGAACACATGGGGGAGCAAATCCCCATGTCAACTGGGGGCCTCGATCAGTTCGGCCCATAGCCGAATACGATTCCGGAGACCCAATCGGCTCCGAAATCTGGCGAGCAACCTCCTTCAAAAGAAGGGGGTGTGCCTGTCCCACCGGTGACCTCTGTCCAACCAGAGGCACCGGATAATCTACTAGAAGCGCTACGAGGCGCTTCCATTGTGGAAGAACACCGTATCCTTATGGGTACGGTGATTGAGAAGGTTCAATCCGTCAAGAGCGGACTGACCGAAGCCTGCAGCGGCCTGTTGGTAGGTTTTGAGGTAAGCGGCATTTAACCGAGAAAAATCCCAATATAGACAGTAGCCCCTGAGACATTGTCCGGTGTTCGGTAAGAAAAGCCGGACAGAGGATCAATGAAATTTCGTAGGAAACTAATTAAAATGTGTCTTATGTGAATAAGCAGGCATCGCTGCTCGCCGCGACCTCTCACACTGCCAAAGTCTCCGGACTAAAGCAGAAACTAGAGCGGGCCGAGGAGGAACTCGGCCAAGCGAGGAAGTAGCTAGAAGATCAGCAAAGTATGCAATGGCTCGCTATATATTCGGAAAGAGTAAATGATGTATACTGACCATAGTGTCAGTATATGTGTAGGGGCGATGACCGAGGTCGAGGCCCTGAAAAAGGCCCTGGCCAAAGCCGAGGGGAAAGCTGTCAAGGAGCAGGCCGCTCGCAAGAAGCTGAAGGCCCGGCTGAACGAGGTCCAGCAAGAGCTCCAGGACGTGGTGAAGAAGTACGAGACCCTGGAGGGCGATGTTTCGGCTCGAGAGGCCGAACTCTCCAAGGATCGTCAAAGCATGGAAGCGGCCCGGGTTGAAGCCCAGGGTGCCCTCCAGGAGATCCAAGAGGCCAGGAAGATCAGGGCGGATAAGGAGTTTAGTATGCAAAGTAAGTATATGAAGAAGAAATATTTCTTACTAACCCGGATTCGGAGTTCTCCAGGAGCCTTCGCAGATCTGCCGCGCAGTGTGTCCGACACCACGGAGTTCTTCTGAGCCGAAGAAGGGAGCTCCACAGAGAAATTGTTCTGGTTGCTGTATCTTGCGCCAGAGCATCACGTGCCCTTCACCGATTAGCTGAAACAGCTGGTGGAGCTGCATAGGGTGGCCGAACTAGCCATGAAGGATTTGATAATCCGTCTATGGCCAGCCGAAGCTATGCCCGACAGCTATTTAGGACTCGTGAAGCGGCTGGTGAACGCCTGTCCTCGGCTGGATGTCGTCAAGTGATCGACCTGTATTGAAGGTGCGCGCATGGCCTTCGCCCGCTGCAAGATGTGGTGGGCAAAGATAGACGTCGTTGAGCTGACGAAGGGGCCGCCAGAGGGCAAGGTGCATCGCACACCCGAGCGCTATTTTGCAGATGTCCTAGAGGGGTCTCATATTGTAGCAACGCAGTGTGGGCAAGACATTATTTTCGAATGAATACATTCATGTTGTCTTTGCCTTGTATGATGAAACAAAGTGGGTTTGTAATATAATACTTGTTATGTTTTAAATTTTCCTCCTATGCGGCCGTGTTGTATGAAATCTAAGGGTTGGCCAGTCATCGCCTTCTCCCCCCACGTAGGTAGTACGGAGGTGTTCGAGATGGAATCTAAACAATCTTGATCCAATTATATGGTCCTTGAAGGAGTTGTTTAGCACAACGAACCAGGCAATCAGACTATGTGGCTTTAACGCCCTCACTTAGCTATAGGAGTTTGACAATAAAACATAGGCGCAGCCCCTAGTATCTGAACCAGAGTGCTATAAGCGTCTGACCGGGAAGTACCGATCCTTCGCGTAATGCAGAAGAAATCTCCAACAATTTGCAACCTCCGAACAGCTGACCGTCTCTCGCCGCATCATGACAGTCAGTTTTTGGCTTTCTCTACTGAGGTGCTCCTTTGGATAAACCAAGGCACAGTCACAGTAGTTCTCCCTTTACTACCTTAGTCGATATAGCAGAACGTAAGGTAGCAAGCACAGTAGCCGGGCAACCCAACTATTGACCAAAGACATGATTCGGAGCCAATGCATATAGTGCTAAATTCGGGGTGCCGAACTATACAGTAAAAGTGTTCGGACTTTTGTTGCCATGTTGTGGGGCGCTATGAAGCCCCTGGCAAATTGAAACGCACCCGAGTGTACAAGTGTTATCTGATAGAATTACCAGAAAGGGAAAGACAAAAAGAAAGAAAAAGGAAGAACCGGTGGTAAGCTAGAGTCGTGAAAATTTGGGCCGCAAGCTGTTTCTATTATAATTTCATTGGTGCGTTAAAGCGCATTTATACAAGTAGTGCACTAAGCAGAAAGGTTGTTTACTATGCCTTCACCAAGAGAGAGCTGCATATGGGTCCTGAAGATAAGTAAAGGGATCGTTAGAGAGACCACCTAAGAGTTTCCCAGTACGTTCATGCTTCTTGTTGTCTTGGTGTTTTTATCCTTCGAAAAGAATCGATGGTCAAGCCGCCAGGAAAGGCCTGTAAAAAAGGAAAAACTAAAGAAAAAAGGGGTATAGTGAAAGTATGAGTGTCCGGAGCGGTCGAGCCGTATTGCGGATCACAAGCTGATTATGCCTCTATCCGGGTCCATGGTATTTTTAGTGCTTAATGATGTACACGTGGTACGATGGCCGCCACTTGGTCAGGACGGGGATGAAGGCCAAATTGCTAGTCAAGCTCCTAACGAGCCGAGCTGTCCTTCTGCGGGATGGTTCGGACTCTCTTGGCAGTGTCTGAGGGGCCGGCCGCCGAATTGAGGTTCTGCTTGACAAGGCCGTCATGTACCTCTGCCGCTAGGGCAGCGGTGTGCTCCTCGGTGCGGAGGGAGCATTCCGTGTTTCCATTGACTGTTATGACGACGCGTGGTCCGGGCATCTTGAGCTTGAGATAACTGTAGTGTGGCACCGCATTGAATCGAGCAAATGCGGTTCGTCCGAGCAGTGCGTGGGAGCCGCTGCGAAGGGGGACGATATCGAAGATTAACTCCTCACTTCGGAAGTTGTCCGGAGACCCGAAGACAACCTCTAGTGTGATTGAGCCCGTATAGCGGGCGTCTATGCCCGGTATGACTCCTTTAAAGGTAGTCTTTGTGGGCTTGATTCGTGATGGGTTAATGCCCATTTTGCACATTGTATCCTGATAGAGCAAGTTGAGGCTATTGCCACCATCCATCAGGACTCGCGTCAGGTGGAACCCATCAATTATTGGGTCCAGGACCAGTGCGGCTAAACCGCCATGATGGATACTGGTCGGATGATCCCGACGATCAAAAGTGATCGGGCATGATGACCATGGATTAAATTTTGGGGCGACTGGCTCTATGGTGTAGACGTCCCTGAGAGCGCGCTTGCACTCCCTCTTGGGGATGTGGGTAGCGTATATCATGTTTAGTGTTTTGACCCGAGGAGGGAACTTCTTCTGCCCCCCTGTGTTCGGCGGCCGGGGCTCCTCGTCGTCGTCTTTGCTTTGCGATCCCTTATCCTTGTTTTCGGCATTTAACTTGCCGGCCTGTTTAAAAACCCAACAATCTCTATTGGTATGATTGGGTGGTTTGTCTGGGGTGCCATGAATCTGGCATGGACGATCGAGTATGCGGTCCAGGCTAGATGGGCCTGAATTGTTCTTTTTGAACGGCTTCTTTCGCTGACCAGGCTTAGAGCCACTGAATCCGGCATTGACCGCCGTATCCTCGGTGATGTCGTTGTTATTTCGACGCTTGTACCTATTGCGTCTAGACTTGTCGTTGCTATTTTTAGCTTCAGGGGTGCCGGCATCACTTGCATTATTTTTGCTACGGCATCCGGACAGTTGACTATCTGGTTCTTTTTAGTTAGGAACCTGGTCCAAAATTTCCTGGCGGACTCTCTGGGCTGTTGAACTATATGGCTTAAGTCATCGGCGTTCGGAGGTCGAACGTATGTACCTTGGAAGTTATCAAGGAAGGCTTCTTCCAAGTGCTCCCAGCTGGCGATGGAGTTTTCGGGCAGGCTGTTCAACCAATGTCGTGCTGGTCCTTTGAGTTTCAGGGGGATGTATTTAATGGCATGAAGGTCATCGCCGCGGGCCATATGAATGTGGAGAATGAAGTCTTCGATCCATACCGCGGTGTCTGTGGTGCCATCATATGATTCTATATTCACGGGTTTGAACCCTTCTGGGAATTCATGTTCCATGACTTTGTCGGTGAAGCAATGAGGGTGTGCGGCACCTCTATATCGGGCCGTATCGCGACGTAGCTCTGATGGCGTCCGTCTGCGGCTTTCAGCCCACGCATGACTAGGTTTGTCACGTCCGAACAGATGGTCGTTGTCGTGTGTCGGGGCACGTCCTCGCGATCTGTAGATCGATCTGGTATGTCCTGCTTTATTGTTCAGGTCCCGTCAAAGGTCATATGTATGACCGTGAGCTGATTTACCTCTGCCTTTGCGATGAGGCGGGACGGCCTGGTGTTCGGCTTGAGTTGCCGCTTTGTCCCGGCCACGTGGTGGTCGGTCAGCCGCATTGCGCGATGGTGGTACATGTTCCGGCGCCTCGTCGTTGAACTGAGATAGTAATTTGCGCTTAGGGTAGCTTTTGGACAGGCGCTTGAGGCCGTATTCTGCTAGGAGCCAGTCCATTTATCGTTGAGCAGATCTTGGTCAGCTTAAAGCTGCTACTGCTTCTTTTTCAAGCTCCTTGCAGTGGCTATTAGCTGGCGCTTGAAGCGCTCCTGCTCAAGAGGTTCCTCAGGCATGATGAAATCCTCGGTGCCGAGGCTCGCCTCATCCTCGAAGAGTGGAAGATAATTACTGTCCTCCGAGTCCTCGTGCGTGGCCTATTTACCAGGGATAACCTGCCCATCTTCTTGCTCATCCTGTTCGGTAGCTGCGTCAACAAGGTCTTCGTTGTCTTTGGCACCTTCCGGAGTGTTATCTTCTCCTGTGTCGGTGTTGCTATCTTTACTGTGGCGTGACTTAGAGCGGCGCCGCTGACGTTGCATTTCGATTGTATCTCAGGAGGTTTGTCCTCAACTGGATCTTCTTTGTCATTGCCGCTATTCTCCTTTGGTGCATCCACCATGTATACATCGTACGAGGAAGTGGCCGTCCAGCGTCCGGTGAACGGCAGGTCCTGGGCCTCTTCTTCTCTAGCATCGTCGTCCATACCGTCGATGTCGTCGGAGCCATAATCGAGCATGTCAGTTAAGTCTTCGACTGTGGCTATGAAGTGGGTGGCGGGTGGGGAGCAAAATTACATGTCATCAGCTTCTAGTTCGAACCGAATATAGTCCGGCTGTGAATCCCCCGCTAAGGATAGAATTTTTAATGAATTCAGCCCATCACCCAAGGGTGAGTGCCTGAAGATGTCCGCGGCGCTAAATTCGGTGATCGATAACCGATCATGCTCGACATGCGCAGACACGCATAGTTCGGAACTTATAACCGGAAACGAGTTCGTAGCTCCGGAGACACAGATGTTGCTCGAGGTTAAGTCCGTGTGCGGCTCCAACGCCGTGGAGTCTGCGGCCTCCGTGGCGGGGTTAAGCTTCCTGTCGTGGAGTTGACACGGCAGATGTCCTAGAGCCAGGACTTAGTCGTAGGGCCATCACACTAGGAAGCTTGAAGGGGTTAATCGGGACAAAGGACACGAGAGTTTTTATACTAGTTCGGCCCCTTACGATGAAGGTAAAAGCATATGTCTAGTTGGGATTGGTATTGCTGAGGTTTCGATCTCCAAGGGGCTCAACTCGCCGGCTTGGTTATCGATCTGGTTGTTTCTTGCCCTAAGACGCCGCCGGGTCGTCCCCTTATATACACGGGTTGACGCCTGGCGGCCTACAGAGTCCCGGTCGGCTCATAAAACGTGTCCGGCTCAGTGACTTCTTTTACATGCCTTTCTCTACAAGACTTTCTTTACATAAGTCGGTTTACAATGTTGGGCCTTAAGCCTCCTTTGGGCTTATTCCTTTTACAATCCTTAATACCCTATCACCTTGAATATTACTGGGCTTCTTTCCATAACCCTCCATTGGGGTTGACCCGACCCCTCCTGGGCGGGTCATACCTGGTAGCTATATCCCCAACATTAGGCCCCAGGTTGACTTTGAACTTTGTTCCTTGTCAATCTTCAATACTTAGATGAAATCCATCTTCTTCTGTCTGAGAAACTATGTAACCCGCCGTGACGTCATCTTTTGAAAACACAAAAAACTTTCATGATGTCATCTTCCAACGGACCTTTTATCTTTAATGCTTCCCAAGAATCAAGGCGTCTATATAGCTGGATAACCATTATTTGGTTCTCCCTTGATTTTCGTGCCAGTCTGTTCGCATCTTGTCCTTATAAATAAGCTTGCCCCGGCCTCCCTCATTCTTCTCTCTCTCTCTGTGTCTTCTTCCTGTTGCTGCCTCCCTGCTTCTCGAGCTCCACCGCCACCGTAGCACTCACCGTTGCCCTCAACGTCGGCCGCCGCACCACCCTGAGTTCATCCAGAGAGACGCGGCAACTCTTCGCAGTAGATCTGCATCTCGTAAGTTCCTTCTTTCTCACACATCTAGATCTGTATTAGGGTCGCGAGTTCATCAGTGTTCTTTGCTTGTTCATCATGGATCTTCTTGTAGTTCTTCTTCCGCAACTTCTTCTGATCCAAAAAAGAAATATAACTCGCCCGGTAGTTGTTTTTGCGTCCATTTTTGATATCAGTAGATTCCTTTTTCCTGTATAGATGCTTCATTATAGCTGACGAACTCATCTGTACTGGATTTTTAGGTCTAGAATATTTTCTTTTTGGGACAGCCATTTGATCCAAAATAATCATGATAGCTTGGTGAAACTTGTTTACGCCAAGACTTAGCTGGATTCACTTTCTGAAAGAATCTGTATTCATGTCGGCTTACCGCTCCGGCTTTCTTTTCCTTATATGTCATTAGCCCTTAGTTAAGACGCCGTTACTTGTTTTACATCTTCATCCTTTAACTGTTAATCTTGTCGTAAACTGAACCGGCATGTTGTTTTTTCTTTTTCAGTTCCATGCACATCATGCCGTCAAAGACACCCACCATCTGTAACTGGGCCCCCTCAACCATAACTGAGGATCGTTTAAAAGTGTTCTTCCTCATTGGGTTTCTGCCCTCAAAAACCGTCATGTCTTATCATGCTCCTAACCCGGAAGAAGAACGACCCAATCCAAAAGACGGCGAGGTGATTGTCTTTACTGACCACATGAACCATGGCTTCTCACCGCCCGGTTCAAAGTTCTTGAAAGAGGTCCTTCACTTCTTCAAACTCCATCCTCAGGACATTGGGCCCAATTCCGTATCTAATATTTGTTTCTTCCAAGTGCTCTGTGAGGTATATCTTCAGCAAGAGCTGACTATGGAACTATTTAGAGAATACTGCTATCTAAATCGGCAGAACGAGTGCACCAATGGCCTTAGCTTAGAGCTTGGAGGCATCTCAATTCAGCGCCGGCAGGGTGTTGTCTTCCCTCTCATAGTTTTACCAAGTCACCCAAAGGACTGGAACCAAACTTGGTTTTAATGTCAGGACATCTCACCAGCCAACGAGAAGCCACTGCCGGGTTACCGCCCCGATCCTCTTGACTCCAAGTTCGCACTTCCAGATAAACTTACTGTTGCTGAATGCAAGGGGCTGCTTCCATCCATCAGAAGAATCAACGCTTTGTTAGGGAACGGTTTAACCGGAGTTGATCTGACCCGCTGCTGGATCTCATGGCGGGTTATTCCATTAAGCCACCGGTCAAAATTGATGTATGAATATGGTGGAGGCCCGGACGATTCTCTTCGTCATAGCCCGGTTCAATTAACCGAAGAAGACATTGTCTCAATGTCAAACCTTTTGGTGAATGGGAAATATGAAGACTGCAGCATTGTTGGGTTAAATCCCTTCTGTAAACTTAACACTGTACCAGAAGTAAGGATATTCTGATCTTTTTTCCTTTGTATTTTTTCTAGCCGTATTTTTTAGCACTGATCCTTCCTCTTGTCTTTGTAGGCCAATTCTGACTTTTGGAAAGTGAAATATGACCACGAAGCTGCCAAGAAGGCAAAAATCGTCGCCATGAATGCCAAGAAAACGACTCGGAGATCCAAGAAGAAAAAGAAGACCACTGCTGAAGATTTGATGAAACTTGATGACACATCTGACTCGGAGGTAGCCCTTGATTCCCTTGGCCAATTTTTTAACAATCTTATTGACACTGATCCTTACCAGGATGACACTGGGGCCAGTCAGGCCGGGGAAGCTGAGGTAACTATTATTTCCTCTGACTCAGAGCCCTTACCAAGACACAAAGTTCGACGAGTGATCCGTAAAGTAATGTTTTCTAACCCTTTAGCTCACTTGGATCCCAACTTTCATTTGAAAAAACAGCAACATGAAAGCCGTCGTGAAGCTAGGTTTGAAGATGAACCGGCTATCGTCCTTCAACAAACTCCTCAGAAACGTCCAAATGAGGTTTACTTATCTCTGTCTTTAACTCTTCTTAATGGGTCCTTCTCCTTGTATTTCCGTGAACTCTTTTTTATTCTTTCAGGAGGTGTCTCGTTCCTCTGGCGACTCTTCACAAACCCAATTCCCGGCTTTCAAGACTGCTCCCGGGTAATCAGTAATCCTCCTTTCTTTTGGGTTGTTCAAATTTATCTTTATACTGACATTCCTGCAACATTTTTTCTTAGCGGTCAAGCTAAATCAAAAAAGGGAAGGCAGCAAAACCAGCGGAAGGCCCATCAGTGCTGGCATCTGACCCGGCTAGGCCGCCTTCTCCATTAACTGACGCTCCATAAGACCCGCCTGTTGAGGATATAACCTCTGAGGGTCTCTGTAGACCGGCCGGGGCGGACACTTGTATGAGATAGCCTCGGGTCTCTGTAGACCGGCCGGGGTCCTCCTGAGTATATAAAGGGGTAACCTGGCGGCGGTTCAGGGATAGAGAACAACAACTCGAAGCCAGACAAAGCGGATTCACTCCCTGGCCTTCGAAACCCCAGAAATACCAATCACAACTAGACGTAGGCTTTTACCTTCATCGAAGGGGCCGAACTAGTATAAAACTCTTGTGTCCCCTTGTCTGGTTTAACCCCTTCAAGCTAACCCGTAGCGATGGCTCCATGACTAAGTCCTTTCATGAGGACATCTGCCGTGACAATTCCATGACAGTTGGCGCCCACCGTGGGGCTATCGCACGATGGTTTCGAGTTCTTGAAGGGCAGCTTCGATGGACTTAAGGGATACGCTGTGGGCCGGATGACGAAGAGTCACCGCGGCAAGCTCTACATCGACAATGCAAGATGGGGTCCCGAGGCTGATTCAATCGAATATGGGTACCGGGTCCCCTTTGGTGGGATCCACGTCTTCATGGGCAAGATCGGCGAACCGGCCCCCGAGCCGGACACCTGCACCGACATCATCGAGACGGCTCGGCGTGCAAGTTCTTCACCGGTTCAGCCTGAGGCAAGGCATGTTTTCGTAGGTGTCGTCCATGGTTCGGGGTACGAGGAGGAACCGGTCTCCGATGGAGAAACCGTAGTCCGCAGTGGTGACGAGTCTTCCGGAGAAACCGAATCGCTTTACCAGTTGCACGACGACCGGATTGAGGGAGGATCCGAGGGCAACAGTATTCCGGATTCCCCCGGTCTGCCAAACCGGGCCGCCATATTCATGGCCGACACACGACCGGCGCCTCATTCATCTACCGCCACAGCAGTGCTCTCCGGTTCAACGACAGCCACGCCAGCAGGGGCAGGAAGCTCGGCGCCGCCTCCGGCCCAAGTCTTGTCTGATTTGTTCGACGCTCTAGCGGCACTGATGTCCGTGGAGGTAGACGCAGCAGCCAGGGATCAGCACGATGCAGAGATTCTAAAGGTGAAAGATCAGATAGCCCAGGCTAAAGCAGACCTGGCAGCAGAGAACGCCAGGATGGCCACAAAGCGGGCCGAGTTGGAGGCACAGGCTTATCGGATTAGACTGGATCAGAATGCCTCAGAAGAGGTCATGAGAAGAAGGTACCGATCACGTCTCCCGTCAGTTTATGAGCCGCAGAATATTTTCAACACGCTAGGTGCAGGAGCTGGTAACCAACCCGCGCCAAACCGGGCGGGGGCACCGGAAGCAGGAGCGCCGGTTCAACCACGCGTAACAGACCTGCCTCGCCAGAACAACGTTGTACCATCAACGCCGCCCGGGCATTATTCCAACCCATTGGATAATATTGTGGCTGCCGCTTCACGCCTGGCCGCCCTCCCAACCGACGGTGACTCACTAGTTGAAGTGGAAGCGCGTCGGGCCAGGGATCTCCTTCAGACAGCATTGAATCAACAACAAGCATATTCACACAGCCGTGAGAGGATTCATTCCACTCCCCGTCCAAGCCGGAGTTATAGCAGACACGTGGAAGATGAACCGGCCGTATCCAGTAGCACACGCCACCGAAATTCACCATGGGGGAACAACCCGACCGGGGGAGGTGCTAATGCACAAGACGTTGTGGACCACGGCCGCGCACGACGAGAGGCCGAGTTGACAGCTCGACACGAAGCATGACAACATACTCCGGTTCACCCCACTGCCTCCATGGAGCCAGGGGTAATGTTCAATTCCTTGGGGGTACCATGTTTAACTCCCGCATTGCGTAACGTGCGATTGCCCAAGGATTTCAAGGGACATCATAAGGTACCAAATTACACCGCCGATTTGCAGCCAGAGGCGTGGGTAGAGAGCTATGAGATGGCAATGGAGATGTTAGATGTGGATGAGGCGGTATGTGCTAAATATTTCACCATGATGTTGGAAGGAACAGCTCGCACTTGGTTGAAGAGCTTGCCGACCAACTCTATCAGTTCATGGGCCGAATTAAAGCGCCGGTTTATCCAGAACTTCAAGGATACGTGCAAGCAGTCGATGTCAATTGTGAATCTGGCCGCTTGTGTCCAAGAGGAAGGGGAATCCACGACCCATTGGGTCAAAAGGGTCTCGGCGATTTTACATTCATCAGATCGTATCAATGCAGACACCGCAGTGTTAACGTTAGAGGGAAATTGCCGCTTCAAGCCATTGAAACAGAAGTTGGGAAGGCTCAAACGTCACTGCAACGACATGTCAACACTCATGGCCGCTTTGGTTAAGTACGCCGATTCAGATAACACCAAGGATCCGGATTCAGAGGAGGACAAACTGGAGAAGGGAAAGAAGAACGGCGGTGCAAAAGGGCAGCACCACAACCAAGGAGGCCATGGGAATAACGGTAAGCGTAAAGCGGATAATTCAGATTTAGTGGCTAACACAAATATGTAGCGTCGCAAAGGTAAACCACCCCAGCACAGTGGAGGAATGAATCTGGAGCGTTTGTTAAACCAACCCTGCCCGAAGCATGGAACCAAGGAGGTCCCTTCCACACATCTTTGGAAGGATTGTCACATAATGAGGGAGTTCAAAAATTCTGATCTATACCGGTATGATCAGGATCCACCGGGCGGTTCAGGCCCAGGTTTCCACAGGGGCGGCGGTTCAAGCTCTGGATTTTAGAACAACCAGGGCCATCAGAACAACCATGGTAATAACCAGCAGAATAACCAAGGGAATCAGCCACAGTCAGGTTACCAGAGTCACCCCAAGTAGTTGAACAACAGATAGTACCATGTGTTCACTACCAGCCTGTGCAAGCGGGATCAGAAACTTCACAAGAGGGCAGTCAATACTGTTGAACCGGCCGTACCACATTATCTACGATGGTCGGAGCAGCCTATTGTGTGGAGCAGAGAGGATCACCCACCCCGGGTTGAAAATCCGGGCCAACTAGCCTTGGTGGTAGCACCTCAGGTAGGGGGCTATAAGTTTACCAAGGTTCTGATGGATGGAGGGAGCAGTATCAACATCCTGTACTATGAGACTTTCCGTCGCATGGGGTTGACAGATAAGAATCTTAAACCGTCAAACACTATTTTTCATGGTGTAGTACCAGGTAAATCGGCATACCCTGTAGGGAAGATTGCTTTGGAAGTCGTGTTTGGAGATGAGCTTGATTCCAGGTCTGAGACTTTGACCTTTGAGGTGGTGAAAATCTAGAGTCCATATCACGCGCTATTTGGACGGCCGGCTTACGCAAAATTCATGGCGAGACCCTGTTATGTCTATCTACAGCTCAAAATGCCGGGTTATAAGGGGACGATCATAGTACATGGGAGTCAAAAGATTGCCTTGGGTTGCGAGGAAGGTGAAGCGGCCTATGCTGAATCGGTTTGTGCCACAGAGGAGCTGAAATTCTATAAGGACAATGTTGATCCGGCGGACATGACCCCTCTGAAGAAACCTACGACGGAGCATGACCCAGCCCTGACGTTCAAACCGGCTAATGAGACTAAAGTTGTTGACTTCGTCCCTGGTGATTCATCCAAGCAGTTTAGTATCAGTACAAATCTGGATCCGAAATAGGAAAGCGCGCTCATCGAGTTCATCCGTGAGAACCGGGACATCTTTGCATGGAAACCTTCTGACATGCCAGGTGTACCGAGGGAACTCGCTGAGCACACTCTAAATATTGATCCTAAGTTTAAACTGGTCAAGCAGTACCTTCGCCGCTTTAACGAAGAAAGACGCAAGGCCATCGGCGAAGAGGTAGCCCGGCTACTGGCAGCTGGGTTTATTGTCGAAGTGTTTCATCCCGAATGGTTGGCTAATCCGGTGCTTGTTCTTAAGAAAAATGGCACTTGGCGTATGTGTGTGGACTACACTGATTTGAATAAAGCTTGCCCGGCAGATCCTTTCCCTCTCCCGCGTATTGATCAGATCATTGATGCAACGGCGGGTTGTGAGCGCCTGAGTTTTCTGGATGCTTATTCAGGTTATCATCAGATTAAGATGGCAGTTAAGGACCAGGAGAAGACAGCCTTCATCACTCCCTTTGGAGCCTTCTGCTATGTTTCTATGCCTTTTGGGCTCAAGAGTGCCCAAGCAACCTACCAGTGTTGTGTGCAAAATTGTCTTCACAAACAGATCGGGCGTAATGTTCATGCCTATCTGGATGATATTGTGGTGAAATCCAGGAAGCAAGAAACCCTGATAAATGATCTCAAGGAGACGTTCGACAATCTTCGGGTTTACAAGATGATGCTCAACCCGGACAAATGCTTTTTTGGTGTTCCGGCAGGCAAACTCTTGGGTTTTCTTGTGTCTAACAGGGGTATTGAGGCAAATCCGGAAAAGATCAAAGCAATCACATCCTTGGCTAAACCGGCGTGTATCAATGATGTTCAGCGTCTGGCGGGCCGGATTGCAGCCCTCAGCCGATTTATCAGCCGTTTGGGAGAGAAGGCGATTCCCCTGTATCAGATGTTGAAGAAAACAGATAAATTCATCTGGAGTGATGTCGCCAATACGGCATTCGAGGAATTGAAGCGGCAGCTAGCTGAACCGCCAGTCCTCACTGCTCCAGTTGATAATGAACCTCTATTGTTGTACGTGGCTGCCAATGCCTGAGCGGTCAGCGTGGCGATTGTGGTTGAGCGTAAGGAGGCCGGAAAAGAGTATCCGGTTCAATGACCAGTTTATTATATCAGTGAAGTACTGATCGAATCAAAGCAAAGATATCCGCATTGGCAGAAACTAGTGTATGGAGTTTTTATGGATAGTAGGAAACTCAAGCAATATTTTCAAGTCCATCCTATCACAGTGGTTAGTTCTGCACCCTTGGGTGATATAATCCAGAATAGAGAGGCAACTGGCCGGGTTGCGAAGTGGGCGATCGAGCTTGGTCCCCATGGTTTGAAGTATACGCCCCGAACAGCCATCAAATCTCAGGCGCTGGTGGATTTCATCAATGATTGGACCGAGTTACAGGCACCAGAGGACAAACCGGATAATACATACTGGACCATTCACTTTGATGGATCCAGGCAGCTGGAAGGCTCGGGGGCTGGGGTTGTCCTCACTTCCCCTCGAGGAGATAAGATTTGTTATGTTCTCCGCTTACTAACAATGCAACAGAGTACGAGGCCTTGCTCCACGGCCTTCGTGTAGCTAAGGAAATGAACTTAAGCCGGGTTCGATGCTTTGGAGATTCTGATCTGGTGGCTCAGCAAGTTTCTGGTACTTGGGATTCTAAGGACCCACTCATGGCGGCTTATAGGCGCGAGGTGGATATTGTAGCAGGTCACTTTAAGGGTTATCAGGTGGAGCACATCGACCGGCGCAAGAATGAAGCAGCAGATGCTCTAAGCCGACTGGGATCTCAGCGTAAGCCGGTACCACCCAATACCTTTCTAGATATCTTGCATAACCCATCTGTAAAGTTGCCTACAAAGGAGGATTTAGCTGTTCCTGATCCGGAGGCCCAATTGGTCGCCGTTTTACATGCCACTCCGGATTGGACGGTTCAATATTTGGCGTATCTGAACCGGGCGAATTGCCAGAAGACGAACTTTTCGCCAGACAGATAGTCCGGGGGTCCATGTCTATGGTTGTTCACAATGGCGAGTTGCACCATTCTAGCGTTTCAGGCGTATTCCAACGCTGTGTTTCTCCTGAAGAAGGACAAGAGATTCTACGAGAAAACCATGAAGGGGATTGCGGACACCATGCCGGCTCAAAGTCCTTGGTTGCTAAAGCTTTCCGACACGGGTTCTACTGGTTGACAGCTCATTCTGATGCAGAAGACTTGGTAAAGCGATGTGACGCTTGCCAGAAATTTTCACGTCGAGCTCATGTTCATGCTCAGGAGTTATGCATGATCCCCATCACTTGGCCGTTTGCTACTTGGGGGCTTGATATGGTTGGACCCTTTAAGCGTTCTCAAGGACAAGACCCACCTGTTGGTGGCGGTTGACAAGTTCACCAAATGGGTTGAAGCGGAGCCCGTCAGTAAATGTGATGCAGCCACGACGGTTCAATTTCTCAAAAAAATTATTTTCCGTTTCGGCTTTCCACATAGCATCATCACAGATAATGGTACGAACCTTTCTAAAGGTGAGATGGAGGAGTTCTGCCAACGAGAGCACATCCGGCTTGATGTAGCGTCTGTGGCTCACCCCCAGTCTAATGGTCAAGCTGAGAAGGCGAATCAGGAAATTCTGAAGGGTATCAAGCCTCGGCTCATGGTCCCTTTGAAGCGGACGCCGGGTTGTTGGGTGGAAGAATTACCATCTGTGTTATGGAGCATAAATACCACCCAAACCGATGTACGGGATATACACCCTTTTTCCTGGTCTATGGGGCTGAGGCTGTCCTCCCAAGTGATATTCGTCACGACTCGCCCCGGGTCACGAATTATGTTGAAGCGGACAACGAGCAAGCACGCCAAGAGGCGCTGGACCTGTTAGATGAGAAACGAGACATGGCTCTGGCTCGGTTGGCAGTTTATCAACAAGACCTGCGGCGTTATCACAGCCGCCGGGTTAAGACAAGAACCTTTCAAGAAGGCGATTTGGTACTTCGGCTCATTCAAGACCAGACTGATATGCACAAGTTCTCCCCACCTTGGGAAGGGCCCTTTGTGGTCAGCAAAAATCTACACAACGGATCATACTACCTCATTGACGTTCGAGAAGACTCGCGTAGCTCTGAGGAGGAGACCCGGCGGCCATGGAACATAGCTCTCCTACGACCTTATTACACTTGAAGCCACAGGCTTTTCATATGTACATATTTCAACAATGTATATATTATGATCAATATAACAAACCGGCATCCTTGCTATCAAGCAGGATCTCCATCGTTTTTTCTTCAAATATCTGTTAACTTGGGGGCTTCAGCTAATAATCCAAAGTACTACCTGTTAGCCCGGCTACCATGCCACCATCTAGCTGGGGAGCTTCACACCCACGGGGCCAAAGAGAGTTTGTTGCATACCACAACTCAAACATAGGCACCTGGCGAGCACAGCTCAGAAATATATCACATGGGAGCTTCTGCTTGCAAAGCGAAGTCCTGTCCATTAATCCGGCTATCATGCCACAACAAAGCTTGGGAGATTCACACCCAAGGGGCCAAAGAGAGTCTTGTTGCTACGCACAACTCAAACATAGGCACCCATTGAGCACGGCTCACAAAGTTACTTGGGGGCTCTTTGTGTCAAATACCAAAGAGTTTGAAAGGACCCTTGTAGCCGGGTATCAACCCATGGCTTGGAAGCCTGGTGTATTCACCTAAAACCCCGGGTTAACCTGCCTTCATCAAGTAAGCCACTCCTATCCAGGTAATCCTGGCACGACCCATCGAACGTTTGACAGTTACTCTCATTGAGACCCTGAACTTGTCAAAGTTAAAATGATGATTGGTTAGTTGGAGGGCCATCTTAAAAGGCTTTGTCAAAATGGTTTAACTCAGTGGCATGGCAGCCCATGAAAAGCCTCGATTTGGGCCTGGCAGCCCTTGAAAAGCCTCGACCATGGTTTTTGTTTGCTTTTTTGCCAAGTTTTTGTTTTTCGTAAGGTCTATGTTAAACCGGAGTTTTTTAACCCGGTATGGCTTACAGATCTTCTGTTAAGGCATACAATTAAAGGTAACCCGACATCCTTCAAAACCGGTCTCGCTTTGACACTTTGTCTCCAGCAATCGACCGGTGTTCGTCACAACCCGGCTCTATATCATATATATACTAACATGGCACGGTGGAGGTTGGGTTTTCACCCTTCTTCAAATCACAATTGGTAAACCGACAGTAATGTTTTGTATCACATGTATGATTTATTATTGCTGCAACCATAGTTGCTTACCAAGTTGTGTTGGGTATTTTGACCCGTCCGGTGGTAAACCGCCTGGACAGATTTTCCTTATGCAGACACAGGGATTGCATAATATTGTAAAAATACATAAGCCAATACTGAAATTCACATGACAAATCAAAGCAAGGTGTATCCTAGATCAAAGTATTTTTACTAGCCTATTACAAGGCGCTTGAAGGCCCAAAATATGGTGTTTCCAGCAGAACAAGGTTTATCGAGCATCACTATGATTGCCGGATCAAGTTTCATTACCATGTTGATGCGAAGTTGATGGGTCATCTGGTGTCGGCTCAGCCTCCTCCTCCCCACCTAGCGGCTGGAAGTTTGTAGTGGTCCAATCAATCCAGGTTAAGGCCTGAAAGATAGCTTCTTCACTGATAAGTTCTGACGGATCAATGTCAGGGGCATACGTGTGCTTACGGATTCCTGGAATAAGATTTTGCGCCTCCGGGATGACAGGGTTAACCCGTTTGTTGTTGGCATCATAATAAGACCGGTGAACAGTCAAGTTAGCATCTTCTGCCAGCTGACTCGCCAGAGGACGCATTTCCCTTGACACTCTTTTAAGGGTTGCATCATCAAAATCTGCCCCGTTTTCTTGTGTGCTTGGAAAGCCTTTGGCAAGGTCAACCGGATCCAAATCAGCTATCCATGCTTTGGCTCGGGTAAGTGCCAACAAAGCGCCGGCCCTGGCAGCAGATCGCTTCACCTCTTCTAGCTGTGCTGGTACCATGGATAGCCTTGTCAGTGTCCTTGATCAGTGTTGGGGCCGGATTGTCATAGGATGCTGCGCAGATAACCCGTTGAGCACCGGTGTATAGTTGTTCCTGAAGAGTATATGCTGCTTTCAGCTTCATCCTTACATCTGAGCCCAGATGAGTAATGCGGCTACCTGCAACGGTTTAAGAATTTTATATTTCAACCGGCACCTTACAAGATGGATATTTCAGATACCTTGCTAGGAGTACTTACCAAATACTGTGGAAGTCATGGCGTTCACTTGACGCTTTAACCCAGAAAGCTCTTCTGCCACCGGTTTAAGAGCAGATTCGGCATCTTCAGCCCGTTTTAGCAATGTACCCCTCTCAATGTCCCAGTTGGCATGTTCCGTCTTGAATTCTTCCTTCAGTCGTTCTATGGAAGTTAAAGCGGCTCGAAGTTCATCTTTGGCTTTAGAAGATTCTTCTTGATGAGATTTGATACTCTCTTGAAGATCAGCAATCTGCGTTCGTTGATGGTTTATGTCAGCCTACCAAAATCAAGAGGGGCATTTCAATATTTTATCAAAAGTCCCAAGCATACAACTGGTTCTACACTTGGCACTTGGGGGCTAATGCGGATTGTTTCTTTCTTACTGCTTATTCAAAGTCCCGAGGATTCATACAAGTTTCAATCCTGGCACTTGGGGGCTAATGCGGATTAATTCTTTCTTACTGCTTATTCAAAGTCCCAAGGATTCATACAAGTTTCAATCCTGGCACTTGGGGGCTAATGTGTGTTTGTTCAAAAAACTTAAAAGTCAACAATGTGCAGTTTGAAAATTCAAAGTCCCGGTTTGTTTTTACAAGCTAAACCGACCCTTGGGGGCTACATGATACAAGGCAGTGAAAATATAAAGATAAGGAGGAAAATGTTTACCTCATAACGTTCCTTCATCATATTTACCAAGTCAGCCTCATTGTCTCGGCTTGTATAAAGCCGGTTCAAGAATCCGGAATGAAGATCCTGGGCAGAAAGATTAGCATATTTTGACATATCAGTTTCAGTCTTCTTCTTGCCCATTGAAATAAACTCATCCTTGGCGGTATGTTTTGCCAATATAACTGGATCGCCCGGAGCGGTATAAGCAGTGCCAGTAGTAATAACATCATCGTCTTTGGCTGGGCTTGGCGGATTAGCACTTGACTTTAGTGGATCAGCAACCAGACTTGTAGGTATAGCATGTGGACTTGAGGTATCCTCATGTATGGCCGGATCAGCTTCCAGCGGATCAGCATTGACGGTTGGCTCTGGCGGGACAAAATCATCCATGAGATTATCAAGATTTTGATCAGGATTTTCAGGAGCTTTCTTCGGTTCAACTTCACCGGTAGGGGCACTGGCAGGGTTGTCAGAATCGTGATTCTGTTATACGATTCTACAACTTTACAATCCAAACTAACCCCTCTGATTCTACGACTTTAGTTCATAGAATCTACGTTTCTACGATCCTGATAGTGAAGATCCTACGATTTGCGATCCTACCACCGGAGCTCCGATCCGATTCAAAATCGCGATTCTGACAACCTTGGGCACTGGTCTTGGCCTTCTTACTCAAACGAGCTTTAGCACTAATATTAAAACAAGGATTAGCATGGTTAACTGAGTTATGAAAGAGAAGGGAAGACTGCATGCTTACCCAGGGACGGTTTTCAGTGGAGGCAGCTGAGTGGTTGATGAACCGCCAGATGAATTAGAAGATGCCTGATAAATTGAATCAGATGAATTGAGAGGGCATCGGAAGAAACCTTTCAAAATATAACGTTTTTCAGGAGAACAAGCAACCTCTGGACGACGTTTCCGGCTTGGGGTATGAGGTAAACCGGAAGAAGTGACCTGTTGACCACTGTGCCGGGTTGTGCGACGCCCTTCGGTTTGCTGTGTCTTCAAAGAAAGTTTTTGATCCAAATGAGCAACAGGGTGAGAGCATTTCACTTTCCGAATTGCACGGCGAAATCGTTGAACCGGCACAAGTTCTGAGTCAGAAAGACAAATTACCTCAACATGATCTGCATGGCTGGCTTCCGCATCATCCTGGGAGTAATCATTATCAATAAAATATATGGATAGAAGTCAAGGGATTCAAACTTTACCTCTTCAGCCGAGTCATCGACATCTTCTGGCGGTTCTGAAGACTCAACAGTTTTCTTTTTAGCAGCTCTCTTGATGACCTTGGTCTTACCACGAGGAGCCTTAGCTACTTTGTCTTGAGTTTTCCTTTTCCAAAAGGAGCTACTGGCCTATGGGATTGCACAAAAGGATTATTATAGCAGTGTCAAAGCGGAGAAGGATCAGGAAAGGTACAAGGTTAAAATCTTTACCACTGGCGGTTTGTTGGAGGCGTAAAAAGGACGCAGACCAATTTGAGTACATACGGCGAGCGATTCATCAAGTATTTTCTTCACACTTTCACTGACTTCATCGTCAGTCAGTTCTATTTCATTAAACCATTGTGGATCATTGGTGTTGCCGGTATATTCAAACATAAATCCGGGCAGGCGGCTTAAAGGGAGAATGCACCATGAAATCCAGCAATGGACGAGATCAACACCAGTTAAACCATTGGCAAGGAGAGCCTGGAGTTTGGCGAGTTGAGATGCATAAGCTTGTCGGTCTTTGGTAGGCAATCTCTAAGGTAAAGGGTGATTATTGCTGAGCCGGTGCGGACGGTAGCCTGGTAAAGGATTCTCTTCAGCAGGGGCAGTATTCTGACAGTAGACCAGGTGTGGTTCCAGTCTTTTGGATGGCTGTGAAGTTTGGCGTGAGGAAATTCAACCTCTTTCCTCTTTTGAATCGACACACCGGCAAGTTCAGTATTAGGTCCATCAGAAAATTCCGTCCGGCGGTTTAAATGAAAGAGATCTAGAAAGAGGTCGACAGTTGGTTCTTCTTGTAGATAAACCTCGCAGAATACTTGGAAATTGCATATGTTGGACACAGAATTTGGTCCAATATCTTGAGGATGAAGTTGGAGCCTGGCAAGAACATCCCGGAAATTTTTTGATCCGGGAGGACTGAAACCTCGAGCTAAATGTTGCAAGAATACAATCACTTCTCCATCTTGAGGTTCAGGGGGGCACTCAGGGCCAGGAACTCGCCAATGGAGGACATTTTTTGAAGCTAAAGCGCCGGTGGTGACATATTCATTGATTTGTGTTTCTGTGATCCGAGACGGAACCCAGTTGCAAGCAGCAAATTGCTTCGTCATATTACAAAGTCTGTAAAAGGAAAATGGACGGTTTACGATTGGCGGTTCGTATGTGTTTGACAAATGTTAAACCGGCAATTCAAGGTATACGTATGAAGTGAACCGGGCATGGCTGTTCAAAGTCTAGATGGCGGTTTAAGAGAGGGCTAATGACATACGACGGATTATCAACACTAAAGGATAAACCGCCTTTTGGAGGCAGAACCCCGAACTAAAAATTTGTTAAGTGTTGCAGAAACAAGTTTCACAAGATGGTGATTTAATGTTGGATCTACCGTTGTTCAAGAGACAAATTTTTCTGAGTTGTACAATGGTGTTAAACAGAACAGAGAAGATTCAGATAAGGATTTATACAGAAACAATAAGATGCTGTAGTACGGCAGATTAAAGCTACAGATCCGGCCGCAAGAGGAAATTATCAGGTTTATCTAGATTCAGTATGATGCTAAAGGAGAAGCAGAGGAAGGGCCAATGAACACTGACGAACACCGAAGAAGCTTCGAAACCCCAATACAGATTCAACACATAACGGGAAGGAGTATGTACCAGGGACACGCAACGGCGGAGTATCTTCAGAGATCTGGTACGAACAGGGTGATGCAGCGGCCTGGTTGGTGCGGACTGGAAGATCAACGACGGCAGCGGCGGCGATACTCGAGGTCTTCGGGTCGCGAGGAGGAAGACGATGCAGTTTGGAAAGGGGGGAAATGGAAGGCGCCCCTGTCTTATTTATAAGGAAGTGGGGGAAAACAGCAGGCGCGAAAATCGACGAGTCAGAAGTGGCAAAAGAGGATGCAGCTGTCGCCTCGATCTTCGGGAATTAATTAAAGAGAAGGGAATCTTTATAAAACTTTTTATACAGGGATGACATCACAATGATTTACTACAGTAACAGAAGATGACGTCATGGCGATTCACCAAAGTTCACAGGGAGAAGACAATATGGCGGTTTACGAGAATTGCTAGAAATTCAAGAATTGAAGACTGACATGAACAGGTTCAAATCAATCTGGGGCCTAATGTTGAGGATATAACCTCTGAGGGTAAACCGCCCAGGAGGGGCCGGTTCACCTTCAGCTATACTGAAGCCCAAGGAAACCCAGAAGATGGCGCTTTACGGATGAAGCTTAGAGGCCCAGAGCCCGTAGGCGATTTAGGGCCCATGATAGTAAACCGCCATGATTGTATAAACTTGCATTGTAAGATAAGAAAGAAGAGACCGAGGCGGACACTTGTATGAGCCAGCCTCGGGACTCTGTAGACCGACCGGGGTCCTCCTGAGTATATAAAGGGGTAACCCAGCGGCGGTTCAGGGATAGAGAACAACAACTCGAAGCCAGACAAAGCGGATTCGCTCCCTGGCCTTCGAAACCCCAGCAATACCAATCACAACTAGACGTAGGCTTTTACCTTCATCGAAGGGGCCGAACTAGTATAAAACTCTCGTGTCCCCTTGTCCGGTTTAACCCCTTCATGCTAACCCGTAGCGATGGCTCCACGACTAAGTCCTTTCATGAGGACATCTGCCGTGACAATTCCACGACACCGCCTATTGTCAATGAAGCAAATCCTCCGGAGCCGTCTTTTGACGAAGCCACTGTGAATCCTTCTACAGCTGGACCGTCAAGCTCAACCGACCCGCCGTCTCCACCTGCTCAAGATGTTCAAATTACTGGGAGCCGGTTTGTTGAGCCGGGGAACCCAACAGTGCTGGCTCGGTGCATAGCAAAGCAAGAGGCATTGGAGAGGCAGAAGGTTCGCTTTGACGTTGCCAACTGTGACCGTCTCAATGCCAATGACATTTTTTCCGGCTATCTCAGTCATGTACACTCCAGTCGCGAGTCTGAGATCGAGATGGTCAAGCAGCTTCAGTTGAAGTATGAGGTACGTTTTTTCTGGTTTACTAGTATTCCTTCAGCCCCCAAGTCTTCAGATTATGAGAGAAACAGAATAACCTGTAGACTGTAAAATATAGGTCAAAGCTTTTACGTCTGAATCAATGATAAAAACAAAGCTTCACATGTAGTCCCCAAGAACCGGTTCACTTTGATCATAAGTGAATTGGTACTTAAAAAGTGTTGTTAAGACCGTCTTTAAAGTACTTAATGCTCCGGTTTAACCTTGATAAACTTGCTGAACTGCATACATTAGCCCCAAAGTGCCAAGTGCTGTTACTTTGTAAGGTACTTGGGACTTTAAATATTTTTGTAGAGTCGTAGAAATCTGATTTGGCATACATTAGCCCCCAAGTGTCAAGTACTTTACAAGTGGTTTGTTTGTAAAGTGTTTGAGACTTGAATTTTGAATTTGAATTTGAAACCAAGTCTTGGCTCATCTGAATGTTTTACAGAATGCCTTGTCTGAGTTGAACTCTCAATTGACTGACGCAAAGACCCGACTAGCAAGTCAGGAGACAGAAATCAAATCTTCTAACTCCAAACTGCAAATAAGCCTCTCTACAACGGAAAATTTGAAGACCAGCTTTGCTGCCAAGGAAAAAACTTGGGAAAAGGAAAAAACACTTTTGACCCAACGAGCTGAGACAATGGAAACAGCTCTGAAAGAGATTTCAACAGAGCTGAACGGGTTCAAGGGGCGGGTGTCTCGGATGGTAGCTGCTATCTTTGGTAAGTTGTCTGACTTGATCTTTTGTGTATTTTTTGCCAAACCGGAGTATAAGCCGTTAACTGACTTTGCGTGTAAAAATTTATGCAGGTCCTCGAAGCAAGAATCTGAGCCAAGACCTATTGATTAAACTGAAGGCAGTATATACTTTAGTTGAACAATTGTATATCGGCGCACAACGGGCTCTGGCCACCATCTCTCCTGCTAACCAAGGACCCAACCGGCTCAGCGACGTCCTGAAAAATCTGTCCATCCTTCCTGCCAGGTTCCAAGAAGTAAAACGCTCCTGTGCATGAGCCGGAGCCTTGACTGCCCTAAGCCGCTCCAAGGTTTGGGTGCCAGATCTAGACCCGGCAGACGTAGCAAGAGGCTATCCCACCGTGAAAGAGGACGGGTCTCCCTTTGATCAGGATGACTTCATGGCTTGTGTACGTGGAGTCCGGCCTCAGGCGACTAGCCTTGGAGATGATACCAATGTTGATAAATACCAGCCGGGTTTTGATAGTGAGAAGAAGAAGATGGCCACTCCCTCATACAAAGTAACAGACTTGATCCCACCAGTGAGAGAAGATACATTTGCTCCGGAGGTTGACCCGGCCGGCCTGATCGACGACGAAGCCGAATTCGTCGCCGTGAATGGCTTTGACTGGTCAAAACCCAACTTCCAGCAAACAGAAGGCGGTGAACCGGCGAGGGAGGGACAATGATCATCTTCATGGGCTTATAAAGCCTTGTAATAACTTAGCTGTTAAAACACCGCATGTTTGCTTATGCCATCGCGCATAAAATACTTCTATGTGAATCTGTGTTTCCAGATGCCAATGCATGCATCGTTTAATGTTTGTCTCTGCAATGCTTGAACTCTGTTCGTGTAAAGAAAAGACTGGCTTGGCGGTTTAAAATCAAACGGGTTTAAACACCTAATTTATAGCCAATATATTTACCTCAATAAGAACCAGAGACAAATATAAATAAAGGATAAGGGCTTTAAAAGTAACTCTTTAGTTAACGCAGCAGGTAAGTGCGCATAAGTAATAACCATACCTTGTTCCTTTTGATGTTTAGATCGCCTGTTTAAATAACCCGGGTGATGAATTTGATAACTCAACCTTTATGCTTTTTTGAATACTCAATGATTACTATACCTTGGTAGGATGTACCTTTTGATCTGTAAGCCGCCGGTGTGAATGACCCGGGTGGTTATGCTGTCAAATAGTCGAGCCAGTGAAGAGGAAAGAAGCCCAGTAACATTGAAACAGAAAAGCAAACAATAGATAAAAATAATTTAATCATGTATTCAAAAAGGTGGGGGTTTCTGATTCGAATACGATCAGTAAACTGGACCAAAGGGGTTAAGCTAAGGTTCGAATATGACCATATAGCCCCCAGTGGCTTTGGCGTTGCGCCGATCAAGAGGGTATCGACAGTTATGTTCTCTTTGGTTCGAATACGACCTATGTTTGAACAGGAAGCCCCCAAATGACCTTGAGAGGTTTCTAACGACCCTGATTCGAATACGATCCAAGTCAGACTCAAAAGGGGTTAAGCTATGATTCAGATACGATCAAGAAGCCCCCAAGTGAGTTTTGGCCTTGAGCCAATCAAGAGGGTTACAACAGCTATGTTCTCTTTGGTTCAAATACGACCTATGTTTGAACAGGAAGCCCCCAAGTGACCATGAGATTTGCAGCTAGATTCGGATACGATCATAAGACGGAGCAAAAAAGGTTAGACTTGATTCAAATATGATCAGCTCCTTAATAATCTTTTGAAAATGAGAAAAAACATAGTCTTTGAAAATAAAAGAGACCGATGGTCTTACTTTATTGCTTATCATGGTATATACAATGTGAACGTATGTACATGATGAGATCAGGTGGCTCAGGTGTAGTATGGCCGAAGTTGAGCAATGTTCCACGGCCGGCGGGTCTCTTCCTCTGACTTATGTGAGTCTTTGTGCTCTCGAACGTCAATGAGGTAATATGACCCGTTGTTTAAGTTCTTACTGACCACAAAAGGTCCTTCCCAAGGCGGGGATAACTTGTGTGCATCTGACAGATCCTGGATGAGCCGAAGCACCAAGTCGCCTTCCTGAAAAGTCCTGGACTTAACCCGGCGGCTGTGATAACGACGCAGGTCCTATTGATAAATTGCTGACCGGGCTACTGCTAAGTCTCTTTATTCATCCAACAAGTCAAGTGCATCCTGTCTGGCTTGTTCATTATTAGCTTCAACATAAGCCACCACACGGGGCAAGTCATGACGGATGTCACTAGGCAATACTGCTTCTGCTCCATAAACCATGAAGAAAGGTGTGTAACCCATAGACCTATTGGGCGTAGTGTTGATACTCCATAACACTGAGGGTAATTCCTCTACCCAACAACCCGGCGTTCACTATAAAGGAACCATAAGCCGAGGTTTGAGCCCTTTCAAAATTTCCTGATTGGCTCTCTCAGCTTGACCATTGGATTGAGGATGAGCTACAGAAGAAACATCAAGCCGGATGTGTTCTCGTTGACAAAACTCTTCCATAGCCCCTTAGGACAGATTAGTGCCATTGTCAGTGATAATACTGTGTGGAAAACCGAAATAGAAGATCACTTTTTTCATGAACTGAACCGCCGTGGCTGCGTCACATTTACTCACAGGCTCCGCCTCAACCCACTTGGTGAATTTATCAACTGCCACCAGGAGATGTGTCTTTTTATCCTTAGACCTTTTGAAAGGTCCCACCATGTCAAGCCCCCAGACCGCAAACGGCCAAGTGATTGGAATCATCCAGAGCTCTTGAGCCAGCACATGCGCTCGTCGTGCAAATTTTTGACATCCATCACATCTACTGACCAGATCTTCTGCATCAGCGTGAGCCGTCAACCAGTAAAAACCATGACGAAATGACTGGCCACTAAAGATTTTGACCCGGCGTGATGACCACAATCGTCTTCATGGATCTCACAAAGGATTTCTTGACCTTCTTCGGGGGAAACACACCGCTGAAACGCTCCAGAAACACTGCGATGATATAACTCCCCATCTGAAATCGTCATGGACTTAGATCGCCGGGTTATCTGTCGAGCCAGGGTATCATCCGTTGGCAACTCTCCCCGGGTCATGTAAGCCAAGAAAGGTACCGTCCAATCTGGGATGACATGAAGAGCCGCTACCAACTGCGCCTCTGGGTCAGGAATAGCTAAATCTTCTTCTGTGGGCAACTTGGCAGAGGGGTTATGCAAAACATCCAAAAAGGTGTTAGGTGGCACCGACTTACGCTGAGACCCCAACCGGCTTAAAGCATCAGCTACTTCGTTCTTTCGACGGTCAATGTGCTCCACCTGATAACCTTTAAAATGTCCTGCAACAGCATCAACCTCTCGGGGATAAGCCGCCATGAGAGGGTCCTTGGAATCCCACTTGCCAGATACCTGTTGAGCCACTAGATCCGAGTCGCCAAGACATCTGATCCAGATCAAGCTCATCTCTTTTGCCACTCGAAGACCATGGAGCAAGGCTTCATACTCTGCTGCGTTGTTAGTGCAAGGAAACATCAACCATAACACATAACAAAATTTGTCACCTCGTGAGGAAGTTAGCACGACTCCAGCCCCCGAGCCTTCCAACTGCCTGGACCCATCAAAATGAATAGTCCAATACGTGTTGTCTGGCTTCTCTTCTGGCATCTGCATCTTTGTCTAGTCATTGATGAAGTCAACCAGGGCTTGAGATTTAATTGCAGTACGTGGAACATACTTCAACCCATGAGACCCAAGCTCAATTGCCCACTTGGTGACTCGCCCAGTGGCTTCTCTGTTTTGAATAATGTCTCCCAAAGGAGCAGAGCTAACCACAGTGATTGGATGTCCCTGAAAGTAATGCTTAAGCTTCCGGCTTGCCATGAACACCCCATATACAAGCTTCTGTCAATGTGGACATCGTTGCTTAGATTCAATTAGCACTTCACTGACGTAATAAACCGGCCGTTGAACCGGATGCTCTTTGACAGCCTCCTTGCGCCTACCACAATAGCCACACTAACAGCTCGTGAGTTGGCAGCCACGTATAACAATAGCGCCTCTTTCTCAATTGGAGCAGCCAGGACTGGCGGCTCAGCAAGCTGTGTCTTTAGATCCTGAAAAGCGGCGTTCGCGGCATTTCTCCAAACAAAAGCATCTGTTTTCTTCATCATCTGATACAGAGGCATTGCCTTTTCCCCTAACCGGCTATGAACCGGCTCAAAGTAGCAACTCGACCCGCCAACCGCTGGACATCATTGATGCATGTTGGTTTGGCTAGGGATGTAATTGCCTTGATTTTCTCCGGGTTAGCTTCAATGCCTCGGTTGGACACCAAAAAACCCAAAAGCTTACCGACTGGGAATCCAAAAACACACTTGGCCGGGTTAAGCATCATCTTGTAGACCCGAAGATTATCAAAAGTCTCTTTCAGATCTCTGATCAAGGTTTCCTCTTTCCTGGATTTCACCACTATGTCATCCACATAAGCATGAACATTACGCCCAATCTGATCATGAAGACAATTCTACACACACCGCTGGTAAGTCGCCTGGGCACTCTTAAGCCCAAAAGGCATAGACACATAGCAGAAAGCTCCAAAGGGAGTAATAAAAGCTGTCTTCTCCTGATCTTTGATTGCCATCTTAATCTGATGATAACCGGAATAAGCATCCAAGAAACTCAAACGTGCACAACCCGCAGTAGCATCAATGATCTGATCAATACGAGGGAGAGCAAAAGGATCAGCCGGACAAGCTTTATTTAGGTCGGTGTAATCCACACATATACGCGAGGTGCCATTCTTTATTAGTACAAGCACTGGGTTAGCTAACCACTTCGGGTGAAATACCTCCACAATGAACCCGGCTGCTAAGAGCCGGGCCACCTCTTCTCCAATGGCCTTGAGCCTTTCTTCATTGAACCATCGGAGAAACTGTCTGACAGGTTTGAACTTTGGATCAATATTAAGAGTGTGCTCAGTGAGTTCCCTCGAGACACCCGGCATGTCTGAAGGTTTCCATGCAAAGATGTCCCGGTTCTCACAGATGAACTCGATGAGCGCGCTTTCCTATTTTGGATCCAAATTTGCGCTGATGATGAACTATTTGTATGAATCGCCGGGCACAAAGTCAACCATCTTAGTGTCATTAGCTGATTTGAACTTTAACTCCGGCTCATGCTCTGTTGTTGGTTTCTTTAATGATGTCATGTCCACCGGGTCAACATGATCCTTGTAGAATTTCAATTCCTCTGTCGCACAAAACGATTCAGCATAGGCAGCATCCCCTTCTTCACATTCCAAGGCTATCTTCCGGCTCCCATGGACTGTAATGGTGCCCCTTGTGACCCGGCATCTTGAGCTGCAAATATACGTAACACGGCCGAGCCATGAACTTGGCATAAGCCGGCCGCCCAAACAAAGCATGATACGGGCTTTTGATCTTAACCACTTCAAAGGTTAATTTTTCTGCTCTGGAGTCATACTCATCTCCAAAGGCTACTTCCAGCTTGATCTTACCAACTAGGTATGCCGATTTACCAGGTACCACACCATGAAACACAGTGTTGGATTGTTTAAGATTTTTGTCCGTCAATCCCATCCGGCGAAACGTCTCATAATAAAGGATGTTGGTGCCTCCATCCATGAGTACTTTAGTAAACTTGTACCCACCAACCTGAGGTGCCACTACTAACGCCAAGTGACCCGGATTATCAACCCGGGGCGGGTGGTCCTCTCTACTCCATACAATGGGCTGCTCCGACCAACGTAAGTAACGTGGAACTGCCGGCTCAACAGCATTGACGGCCCTCTTGTGGAGTTTCTGGTCTCTCTTACATAAACTGGTAGTAAAGACATGATACTGTCAACTACTCAACTGCTTCGGGTTGCTCTGATAGCCGGATTGTTGCTGCTGTTGATTCCCTTGGTCGTGTTGCTGATTATATCCTCCCTGGTGACCAGGATGACCATGAAAACCTCCTCCGCTTGAACCGGTGCCCGGGCCCTGAAAGCCGCCTGAGTCGCCACCCGGACCATGACCCCCATCAATGCGTTTGAATTTTTAAACGCCTTCATGATCGTGCAATCCTTCCACAAGTGGGTAGCTGGTTTCTCCCTGGTGTCGTGCTTTGGACAAGGTTCATTCAACAACTACTCCAGGGTGGGGCCTGACCCGCCCGACCGAGGGGGTTGTCTGCCCTTGCACCGTTGATTACCACCCTGCGCATTAGTATTAGCAATAAACTCATTAGCCTTACGTTTATTACCTCCCTGATTTGCCGGGTTATGCTGGTGACCCTTGTCGTTGCCGTTCTTCTTTCCCTTTGTTGCCTTTTCTTCGTCAGACACCGGGTCCTTGGTGGTGTCAGAATTAGCATACTTGACGAGAGCCGCCATCAATGTTCCCATGTCATTACAGTCACGTTTGAGCCGCCCCAGCTTCTGCTTTAGAGTTTCAAAACGGCAATTTTTCTCCAACATTAAAACTGCTGAGCCGGCATCCATCTTATCAGATGAATGTATTATCTCTTTGACCCGGCGCACCCAATGGGTTGTGGATTCACCATCCTCTTGCTTACAATTGGTCAGGTCCACAATCGACATAGGCTGCTTACACATGTCCTTAAAGTTCTGGATGAACTGGGCTTTCGACTCTGCCCATGAGCCGATAGAATTGGGTGGCAATCCCTTTAACCAAGTACGAGCTATTCCATCCAACATCATAGTAAAATACTTGGCCATTGCAGCGTCGCTAACCTCCAATAGTTCCATAGCCATCTCATAACTCTCAATCCAAGCCCCCGGCTGTAGGTCAGCCGTGTAATTAGGCACCTTACGAGGCCCCTTGAAGTCTTTTGGCAACCGCTCATTGCGTATGGCCGGCACCAAGCAAGGCACACCTCCGGTTCTTGTGGCTACTCCTGCCTCAACCGAGGTTGCTGGATAAGCCGGAAAGGTTTGATGAGCCGCCTGCTCTGCCGCCATTTGAGCCGCTCGTTCTGCCTCTTGACGAATCCTCTCTTGATCCGCTAAATTAAGGGCTCCAGCCCGCACCGGCTCATGCCTATATGGCTGGTTGTGGCACTGAGCATTACTTGACATCTCCACAGGCTCCATGTGCCTACTTTAACTCGGGCTCTAGCTTGGGCGAGGAGTTGAATGGATCCTGTCTCGACTGTAGGAGTATGCATCCTGCTGGGCTAGAGCTGTTTGAAATAGTTCTCTTACCCTTCGGGTTTAAATTGCTGCTGGCGAGTCGCCTTCCATTGAGAGAGCCGCCAAACGAGCCGACGTTGCGATGAGGTTTTCCAGAGGGTTGGAGAAGTGACCTGGAGGTGTTGGCACATAATGAGGAGGAGCTGCATTTATACGAGGTGGCTCCATGGCGCGTGGCTGAACTGGTGCACCGGGTGTCGTGACCTGGTTTGCCTCCGGCGGGTTGCTCCCCCCAGCCCCGGGTGTATGGAACAGGTACCTCGGATCCAGCATCAGAGGTAGACGCGAATGACTTTTCTGATGCCTCCTCCTCATGACCTCGTTCGATGCATTAAGATCCACCGAGAGCCAGAAAGTTTCTGCTTGAAGCTGTTGAGCGTGAGCATCTGGGTTTCCTCCGTGGCTAGATTTTACTTGGCTCACACCATCTCCTCGCGCACGCGTGCCACCTCTGCGTCGTGTTGGGCCTTATCCGCCGGCTCTACCACAGCGGCTAACAGAGTCGTCAGCTTATCCATGAGGTCAATTAAAATCTGAGCCGGGGGCGCGCGGGGTCTCCTGACCCGGCTGCAACCGACCCGGTAGCTGCTGCTGTCGCTGCGGTAGAGTTATGTCCGGGCTGTGTGCCCGCCATGAAGACTCCGGCCCAATTTGGCGGCTCAAAGGGGTCCGGAATACTACTGCCATCAGAACAACCCCCCGAGCATGCCGTCTTGTAACTGGTACAGAGAGTCCGTCTCACCTGTTGACGATGCAGTGTCAGAACAGATGGCCGTCTCACCGCCCATTACCGATCCTTCAGAGTATTCACCATCGTGGATGCAGCCCACGAAGGCATGCTTCATAGCAGATTGAACACGGGCGGTCCTTGCGCGCTGAGCCGTTTCGGTGAGGTCGGTGTGGAGGTCCGGCTCAGGGCCTGACTCACCGATCCGACCGATGAAGACGTGAATTCCGCCGAAGGGGACCCTGTACTCGTACTCGATTGAGCCGGCATCAGGGCCCCAGCCTTCGTCGTCGATGTAGAGCTTGCTGCGATGACTCTTGGTCATCCGGCCCACAGCGTATCCCTTGAGCCCTTCGAAGTTGCCCTTCAAGAACTCAAATCCACCATGCGCTGGCCCCACGGTGGGCGCCAACTGTCGTGGAGTTGACACGGCAGATGTCCTAGAGCCAGGACTTAGTCGTAGGGCCATCGCACTAGGAAGCTTGAAGGGGTTAATCGAGACAAAGGACACGAGAGAGTTTTTATACTAGTTCGGCCCCTTACGATGAAGGTAAAAGCCTACGTCTAGTTGGGATTGGTATTGCTGAGGTTTCAATCTCCAAGGGGCTCAACTCGCCGGCTTGGTTATTGTCGGATTTTGGGTTCCGGCAGACCCTTGAGGTTCGAACACTGGGGTGCGTGCGGAGATTTCACCTCCTACCTACCTGCACCCCTGCCTAAATGTCGGATTTTGGGTTCCGGCAGACCCTTGAGGTTCGAACACTGGGGTGCGCGCGGAGATTTCGCCTCCTACCTACCTGCACCCCCTGCCTTACTAGGATCTAAACTATGGAAAGAACAACACAAGAGACACAGGGTTTATACTGGTTCGGGCCACCATTGTGGTGTAATACCCTACTCCAGTGTGTGGTGTGGTGGATTGCCTCTTGCGCTGATGATGATGAACGATACAAGGAAGAACAGCCTCGCGAGGGTCTGCTCTTGGCTGGGGCGATGAACTGCTGGGAGGAGCTCAGTCACCTTTCTCTCTCTCTCTCTCTCTCTCTCTTTTTCTCCGTCCGTCCTCCCCCCTGTCTAGCGGGTGGCTGATCCTATTTATAGGGGCCCTAGTCCTCTTCCCAAATATCAAGCGGGAAGGGAGCCAACAATGGTGGGCTAATTTGAAGGGGGACAGCTAGTAGTAGCTACCCTGACAAAAGTAAAGTAGTCTTCGCCTGCGCAAAGCTCTAGTGATGACGCCATCTTGGGCTCCACGGTGACCTCCATCTCGTAGTCCTCCTGGTCTTGGTCTCGTTGCACCGAAATGGCAACCTTTGCCTAATGCCTCGGTACTCCGTGGCTGCGCTTGCCCCCTTTGCACCAAAGAGCAAGGGAGGACACTGCACGGGCTGGCACCCGCCTGGCACCCCCGGTCGTCATGGCTTGCGTGACGGGCACCTCGTGAGGTACCCCGCCTTGATCTCTCCGCCTCCTCGTGAGCCAGCCTGACGAGGCCACACCTAAGGAAGCTCCGTGTCGTTCGCCCTGCGAGGCTTGGCCCCTCGCGAGGGTCTTGGGTTTGTGTTGGTGAAGATGGGACGCACTGGGCCCCCCTTTGAGCCAGGCCGTAGGACGCAGGCAGGCAAGTCTGGGGACCCCCGTTCCCAGAACACCGACAGTAGCCCCCGGGCCCAAGGCGCGCTCGGACTTGGCCATGCAGGGAGGGGGAAGGGCAAGAGAGAAGCACCGCGGGCCCTAACAGTCTGCGGCCTTGGGCGCCGCGTGGCGGTTGATTGGACGTGGGCGCCTCCACTTCCCCATGGCGCCTTGGCAACTGCACGGATTGGACAAGTCCCTGCATGCAAAGTGGGTCATGATTACCTGCGATCGTGGAGGTAGGCGGTTGGCCTTCGCCGGCCATAAGTACGGAACAACGCGCGCCCTTCCAGTCCATCCCTCCTTGCTTCTCCTTCTTCCCGATCCTTGCTCCGTCTTGCTGCGATGGCTCCGATCCGCCGGTTCTCGACGGCAGAGAAGGGAAAGGCTCCACGAGAGGAACCAGACCCACTCCCGCCGAAGAAACGGCTCACCCCCCCCCCCCCGTGGCTCGGACGAGGGGGCCCTTCAGGTGGTGTCGAGGCCTTTGTGCGAGCGGGCACCGCCGGGGTTCCTGCTTCCATTGTACGCCCACGTCGAGGGCCCTGAAGGAGCTGATGCTGACCGCCACGGGCGGCGCCGCCGTCGGCGCCGGCGGGTCACGAAGGTGTGGGTCGTCCCCCCTGGGGTCCACGCCGAGGGCTCCTCCCGAGAGTTCGTGCTTCACGTCGCCATTCCTCTTCAGTGTTGGATCCGCCTTCCTCCCTTCTTCGCCTCCATCATCCCGCAGGGGGAGCCCCTGGAGCTCTGGCTGCGGCACGCCGGCTGCAGCACCCTCGCGACCGAGTCAGAGGTTGCGATCGTTGCCCCGGGCGAGGTCTACATGACTCGGGGCTGGAGAGAGATCGCCCGGGTTTGCAGGGTAAGAGGCGTCTTCGCGGTCCACTTGGATTACGATGGTGCTTCGGTGATGCTCTTCAAGGTCTTCGATGCGAGCGGGCGCCGGCTGGAGTGCTGCCCCGGGGAAGGTGGCCAGGACCCTGCCGCGACGAGGACTGGGCCCGCCAACCGCCCCCTTGGCGGCTCCTCAGGTGGTGGAGGCGTCGGAGGTTCCAGCGACTCCGGCGAGCTCTTCGCGACTTCGGAGACGAGCGACGATAGCTACGAGCCCCCGAGCCGGCGCCGCTCCTGGAGCAGGGCGGGCTCGTCAGGCTGCCGCCGACCCTGATCTGGATGGGGTTGGCGTCGGTGCTTGATGGCCCACTGTTGATGATGGCTTCTTTTGCTGGGACGCGCGTAGTTTGTGTCCCTTTAGGATCTGTTCCCTGCGAGGAATCAAAAACACGTCCCGTGGGGGCTTGTAAGGTGCCTGTGATCCTGTTTTGTCAATATAACCCCTGTCGTAGAATTGTGCGAGTTGCTCATTCCGTCTTAGCTCAGTCCTCCCTTCCGAACCTCACGGGGGCTTGGTGCTCTGCGCCGACAGGTCCTAGTCCCAAGGTGGCTTCAGTCGTCGCTGGTATGCCAGGTCGCGATGCTGTGGTCAAGGCCAGGAGGTGAGCGACCCGGGGTCCTGTAAGAGCTCCTGAGTCACGATGCTCAGGAGGTCCCCTTTGGCGCCCAAGCAGCCGTCGTTTGGTGAGAAAGGAGAGTGGCGTTGCTAACACGGGATGGCATTAGGTGCGGGGATGTTGCCACGGTAGCTGGCGCTTCTGGGTGATGACTTATCTCGAGGATCAGGGGCCGCTCTCTGGTGTGTCGCCGGGTCCGTGCATCGGCAAGCGCGAGGTTGCCTGGCGAGGTCCTCATGTGTCTTTCCCCTCTTGCCTTTGCTCCCCTTTATGCTCTACGTCCTCGGGTCCCGGCCCTCGAGCGAGTCTCAGCCATCGCTGGTATGCCAGGTCACGATGCCATGGTCAAGGCCAGAGGATGAGGGCTAGAGAGCCAGTAAGAGCCCTGAGTCGCGATGCTCAGGTACCCCCCCCCCCTTTAACGTGCAAGCGGTTCGCGTGGGCGAGAGCGAAGGAGACACCGCAAGGGCCTCACCTGACGCAGCTCCTTCAGGAGGTCCTGCAGATCCACCATAGAAAAAACAAGGGGTTGCCATGACAATTGACAGTCAGCCGTTCGTTGCTTCCGAGGGGTAGTGAGGCACTGAAGGTTTGACGAGGTGACGCTATGCGGGGCTGCCGCGGCCAGAGCTCAGCCATCCAGGTTTGTCGGCGTTGCAGGGACGGACCCATGTGCAAGCGTCGTGCCGTTTGGGAGCAGCTCTGTTAGTTGGCGTCAGCTAAGCAGGCAACTAGGTAAAACACATTAGCCGCGAAGGAGTGGATTCGTTCAGATAAATGCTGGGAATGCGGACATCACTGGGTCAGGCCCGAGCGACTGGGGGGGTCATGCAGCCCGAGGGGCGCCCCCAACAAGGTAAGCTAACAACATGGAATAAAGAAGGGATACACGCCGCAGGGACGGACCCACGCGGCCTGGGAATAATGCAGCCCTGGGGGGCGCTCCTAGCTGGAAATAAAACTCGAAAGATGTCACCTGATGATGTTGAGGACGAAGGAGCGTTGATGTAGCAGGCTCGGTGGGCTGCGGGAGCCGATCCTCACGAGCCCCCAGGACCAGGGGCCTCGGGAGGCTTCGAAGGCGCTGGCGGCTCCTCGCGGGCCATCTCCATCCCTGCCAGGGCAGCGGAACGCCTGGCCTCTCGTGCCTCCGTGATGCCCCTCATGAGGCGTTGGTACGCGTCAGCCGCGCTCGGCAAGTCGTAAGGCATGCGAACGTAGCTGTGGGGTGGGCCTCCGCAGCGCCCCACTCACGAGGGCCAGAGGCGCTCCAGAGAGGCGACTCGGTTGAGCCCTGGTATGTCGATGCAGATGCGCAGCCCACCATCCTCGCCTGGATGGGGAGCCATTGCTGGCAGGCGGCGGCCGCCTTTCATGACTCTTGACTCCTGCAGCTCCTGAATGGCCTTGTTGATGAACTCCTGAGGGTCTGGATCTCCTTGCCTTGCTCCTTCTTGAGGGAAACGTGCTTCGAAACACGCCTCCATGTGGTGCCCAAGTGCCTCCCTCGTGACCCTAGCTAGGTCGGTGGCCCTCCAGGGAGAGCCCTCGAGCCCTGCCTAAGGAGGGCGTCGGGCGTGCTTTCCTATGCGATGGAAGGAGGTTCCCCCTGGGCAGGCGCGGGCCCAGAGGGGCCTGCCTCCTGAGTGGTCGGGCCGGACGATGTCTTCTTCTTCTTAGGGGCTGTCTCGGGAGGCCTCCTGCTTCCACGATCCGGGTCTTCCAGTGACGCGGCCTGAAAGGCTCGTTCCAGGGAACACACCGCGTCCTTCTCTTCACATGGCACCGTGATGACTCCGCCGCTTCCTGGCATCTTGAGGACATTGTAGCCGTGGTGAGTTACGGCCATGAACTTGGCCAGCGCTGGGTACCCAAGGATGGCGTTGTACGGCAGGCGAATGTGAGCGACGTCGAAGTCGATGAGCTCGGTGCGGTAGTTGTCGCGTGCCCCGAAGGTGATAGGGAGGCAGACCTGCCCAATCGGGACCGTGGAACCGTCAGTGATACCGGAGAAAGGCTTGGTTGGCTGAAGCTGGCTGTAGGGTACTTGGAGGTTGTTGAATGTTTCCACGGACAGGACATTGATCCCTGCACCACCATCGATGAGGGTCTTGGTGACCACCACGTTGCTGATGATTGGGGAACAAAGCATCGGGAGAACTCCGGCTGTAGCCGCACACTTGAGCTGATCTGCTGAGCTGAACGTGATGGCGCATGCCGACCACCTAAGAGGGCGCGTGGCTTCGAGCCTGGGAAGGACTGCGTTCACTTCGCGGGCGAACTGCTTGAAGATGCGATGAGAGGCTGGGGCTTGTGCCCTGCCCAGGATGCAGGCGATCGCGCGCGGCTCCTGGAAGCCCCCAGCCCCCTCGTCCTGGTGGCGGTCTTCGTTTCTCCTTGGCTACGGCGGCAGCAGTGGGAGGCCTGCGTTGCCTTGTGGGCGATCCTTGCGAGGCTGATCCCTCCAGTCTCCCTCGCGAGGCTGATCTCTCCAGCCTCCCTCGCGAGGCGGGTCTTGCCAGCGATCCTCGCGAGGTTGATCATGCCACCCTTGGCGCGAGCCACGGTCTTCCCAGCGTCATGCGTTCCTTCCTCCTCCTCGACCATAGCCCCGTCACTGCGGTCAGAGCAACGACCGATCCTTCCTTCTCGCACGGCTCGGAGCTCTTGACATTCGTTGGTGTTGTGGGTGTGGAGGTCGTGGTACACATAGTACCGGATGCCCTTGGAAGGTTCGGGCTGATCTCTCCCCTGCTTGGTGTCTGGTTCTGCCGCGAGCACGACAGCCCCCTTGCGCTTCACATCCTTGGCCTTGGGCTTCTTATCTTCTGGGTTTGCGGTAGGCAGCTCGAGGAGGGAGAGGCGCCCTTCCTCGGCCCTGGCGCACTTGGTTGCCAGGTTGAATAGTTCCAAGGAAGTGCACAGGTCTTCATGCATCGCCAGCTCCTCCTTCATCTTGACGTCATGCACGCCGTCGGAGAAGGCCGAGATGATGGCCTCCTCAGTCACCTTGGGAATCTTGAGGTGTGCGTTGTTGAAGCGCTGGATGTACTTCTGCAGGGTCTCCCCGGGCTGCTGCTTGATGCGGCGCATGTCGCTCACGGCGGGTGGCCAGTCGCGAGTGCCTTGGAAGTTGGCGATGAAGCGGGTGCGCATCTCGTCCCAGGAGGAGATTGTACCTGGAGCCAGGTTCAGGAGCCAGGTGCGGGCCCCGTCCTTGAGTGCCATGGGGAACCAGTTCACCATGACCTTCTCGTCTCTGTTGGCAGCTTCGATGCCCAGCTCGTAGAGCTAGAGGAACTCCGCAGGGTCAGCCGTGCCGTCGTAGCAAGGAGGCAAGTCTGGCTTGAACTTGCCGGGCCACGCGACGCTGCGTAGCTCGGCTGTGAAGGCGCGGCAGTCTGCTGTGGCCACGGGAGGCCTTGGGTGACGGGGAGCTTGGTCTTGCATGTCCCCACGTGCTGCAGCTGGGAGCATCGCAGGGTCTTGACGCGCGGGGGCAGGAGCATGGTCGCGACGTGCTGGTGCAGGGAGCGCCCAGGCAGCTTCTTGCGGGCAAGGGACTTCTTGACATCTCTGCTCTTGCTGCGCTGGTGCCTGACGGAGTGGGTCCCGTCCAGGGGCCAAGCGCCTTGGAGCCATGGCGCCTTCCTGAGGAGGAGGTGGACGGGGCGCCGCCGGAGCTTCATTGCCCGCGCGGGGCGGGGTGCGGTGCAGCGGAACGGACGGTGCAGGAGAGCCCCCTGCGGCGCGGACGAGCTCGGCGACGCGGTCGAGCCATTCTTCGTAGACGTCGTCGACGGGACGGTAGCGCAGGAGCTCGTTCGCCGCGATGAGTGCAGCTCGAGCCTCCATGGGCGTGCGGAGCGCGCGGGACGAAGAACCAGCTGGGGTGAGCGAGGGAGTTGCGGTGCGGCCGTCTTGCCGCACGGACGATGCTGGGACGATGCTTGCCGCTCGTCCCCCGCCGGGCCGGTGGCGGCGTTGACAGTAGGCGACGGGAAACGGCGAGGACGCCCGCCGACAGGGGCCGTCTGGGCGACGCGGGAAGCGAGCGCGGCCCAGCGCTCGGCGCGGGCCCGACGAGCGTCAAACATGGGCGTGATGGTCGGAGGAGAACGGGTGGTTGAAGACGAATCCCGGTGCACCCCTACCTGGCGCGCCAAACGTCGGATTTCGGGTCCCGGCAGACCCTTGAGGTTCGAACACTGGGGTGCACGCGGAGATTTTGCCTCCTACCTACCTGCACCCCCCCTGCCTAAATGTCGGATTTCGGGTTCCGGCAGACCCTTGAGGTTCGAACACTGGGGTGCGCGCGGAGATTTCGCCTCCTACCTACCTGCACCCCCTGCCTTGCTAGGATCTAAACTATGGAAAGAACAACACAAGAGACACAGGGTTTATACTGGTTCGGGCCACCATTGTGGTGTAATACCCTACTCCAGTGTGTGGTGTGGTGGATTGCCTCTTGGGCTGATGATGATGAACGATACAAGGAAGAACAGCCTCACGAGGGTCTGCTCTTGGCTGGGGCGATGAACTGCTGGGAGGAGCTCAGTCACCTTTCTCTCTCTCTCTCTCTTTTTCTCCGTCCGTCCTCCCCCCTGTCTAGCGGGTGGCTGATCCTATTTATAGGGGCCCTGGTCCTCTTCCCAAATATCAAGCGGGAAGGGAGCCAACAATGGCGGGCTAATTTGAAGGGGGACAACTAGTACTAGCTACCCTGACAAAAGTAGTCTTCGCCTGCGCAAAGCTCTGGTGATGACGCTGTCTTGGGATCCACGGTGACCTCCATCTCGTAGTCCTCCTGGTCTTGGTCTCGTTTCACCGAAATGGCAACCTTTGCCTAATGCCTCGGTACTCCGAGGCTGCGCTTGCCCCGTTTGCACCAAAGATGAAGGGAGGACACTGCGTGGGCTGGCACCCGCCTGGCGCCCCCGGTCGTCATGGCTTGCGTCATGGGCACCTCGTGAGGTACCCCGCCTTGATCTCTCCGCCTCCTCGTGAGCCAGCCTGACGAGGCCGCGCCTGAGGAAGCTCCGTGTCGTCCGCCCCGCGAGGCTTGGCCCCTCGCAAGGGTCTTGGGTTTGTGTTGGTGAAGATGGGCCATGCCGGGCCCCCCTTTGAGCCACGCCGCAGGCCGCAGGCAGGCAAGTCTGGGGACCCCCATTCCCAGAACGCCGACAGTTATCGATCTGGTTGTTTCTTGCCCTAAGCCGCAACAGGGTCGTCCCCTTATATACACGGGTTGACGCCTAGCGGCCTACAGAGTCCCGGCCGGCTCATAAAACGTGTCCGGCTTGGTGACTTCTTTTACATGCCTTTCTCTACAAGCCTTTCTTTACATAAGTCGGTTTACAATGTTGGGCCTTAAGCCGCCTTTGGGCTTATGCCTTTTACAATCCTTAATACCCTATCACCTTGAATTATTACTGGGCTTCTTTCCATAACCCGCCATTGGGGTTGACCCGGCCCCTCCTGGGCGGGTCATACCTGGTAGCTATATCCCCAACACTTCCCGTCCTCAGATGGCGCGACTTGCTCCAGATCTGAGGCCAAAGTGGTTACAGGTGCAATTTCCTGGGTATGGCCCGATGATAGCTCTAAGTCGTGTTCATCAAGGTGACTGGGAGCGATTGTCGTGGTATCGAATCCGTCGAAGATCAAGTCTCCGTGGATATCTGCGACGTAGTTCAAGCTCCCGAATTTGACCTGACGGCCACGAGTGTAGCTGTCAATCTGCTCCAGATGGCCAAGCGAGTTAGCCCGCAGTGCGAAGCCGCCGAACACGAAGATCTGTCCGGGGAGGAAGACCTCCCCTTGGACAGCATCATTATAGATGATTGAAGGAGCCATCAAACCTTTTGAGGACGGCACAGTGGAACTCTCAATGAAAGCACCAATGTCGATGTCAAAATCGGCGGATCTCGGGTAGGGGGTCCCGAACTGTGCGTCTAGGATCGATGGTAACAGGAGACAGGGGACACAATGTTTCACCTAGGTTCGGGCCCTCTCTATGGAGGTAATACCCTACGTCTTGCGTGATTGATCTTGATGAATATGAGTATTACAAGAGTTGATCTACCACGAGATCGTAATTGCTAAACCCTAATTAAGAGTCTAACCTGGCTATGATTATGAGGATTCGGCTTGTCTACGGACCTAGCCCTCCGGTTTATATAGAAATGGGAGGGATCTAGGGTTACACAAGGTCGGTTACAGAGAAAGGAATATTCATAGTTGGGCACCAAGCTTGCCTTCCACGCCAAGGAGAGTCCTATCCGGACACAGGTGGAGTCTTCGGTCTTTGTATCCTTACGGCCCATCAGTCCGGCCCATATCCAATAGATCGGACACCCGAGGACCCCCTAGTCCAGGACTCCCTCACTTATTACGAGGAATATCACCTTCATCAAATCTATAGAGAGAATTTACCTTTACTACCTGTGCCGGGTTATCAAGACCATGTATTTCTTCAATAGGTGGTAAATTCTTAACATCTTCAACTTTAATACCTCTTTCTTTCATAGATTTCTTTGCCTCTTGCATATCTTCAGGACTGAGAAATAGAATACCCCTTTTCTTTGGAGTTGGCTTAGGAGTTGGTTCAGGAAGTGTCCACTCATTTTCATTACTCAGCATATTATTTAATAGCAATTCAGCTTGATCAATAGTTCTTTCCCTGAAAACACAACCAGCACAACTATCCAGGTGGTCTCTAGAAGCATTGGTTAGTCCATTATAAAAGATATCAAGTATTTCATTTTTCTTGAGAGAATGATCAGGCAAAGCATTAAGTAATCGGAGAAGCCTCCCCCAAGCTTGTGGGAGACTCTCTTCTTCAATTTGCACAAAATTATATATTTCCCTTAAGGCAGCTTGTTTCTTATGAGCGGGGAAATATTTAGCAGAGAAGTAATAAATTATATCCTGTGGACTACGTACACAACCAGGATCAAGAGAATTAAACCATATTTTAGCATCACCCTTTAATGAGAACGGAAATAACTTAAGGATAAAGTAATAGCGAGTTTTCTCATCATTAGTGAACAGGGTGGCTATATCATTTAATTTAGTAAGATGTGCCACAACAGTTTTAGATTCATAGCCATAAAAAGGATCAGACTCAACCAAAGTAATTAACTCAGGATTGACAGAAAAATCCTAATCCTTATCAGAAATACAGATAGGTGAAGTAGCAAAAGCAGGGTCATATTTCATTCTAGAATTCAAGGATTTTTCTTTTAGCTTAGCTAATAGTTTCTTAAGATCATATCTATCATTTCAAGCTAAAAAGTCTCTAGCGGTTTCTTCATCCATAACATAACCCTCAGGCACAACAGGCAATTCATATCTAGGGGAGAATCTTCATCATCACTTTCATCAATATTATCAGTTTCAATAATTTCATTCTCTCTAACCCTAGCAAGTTGTTCATCAAGAAGTTCACCTAATGGCACAGTATTATCAAGCATAGAAGTAGTTTCATCATAAGCATCATGCAAAGCAGAAGTGGCATCATCGATAACATGCGACCTATCAGAATCAATAGCATGTGTAGGTGTCGCAAGTTTACTCATTACAGAAGGTGAATCAAGTGCAGAGTTAGATGGCAGTTCCTTACCTCCCCTCGTAGTTGAGGGGAAAATCTTGGTTCTTTCATCTTTCAAGTTCCTCATAGTGACAAATAGATATAAATCCCAAGTGACTCAAAGAATGGAGCTATGCTCCCCGGCAACGGTGCTAGAAAATAGTCTTGATAACCCACAAGTATAGGGGATCACAACAGTTTTCGAGGGTAGAGTATTCAACCCAAATTTATTGATTCGACACAAGGGGAGCCAAAGAATATTCTCAAGTATTAACAGTTGAGTTGTCAATTCAACCGCACACGAAAGACTTAATATCTGCAGCAAAGTATTTAGTAGCAAAATAATATGGAAATAGCGGTAACGGTGGCAAAAGTAATAGTATTGGTTTTGTAGTGATTGTAACAGTGGCAACGGAAAAGTAACTAAGCAAATATCAATATGTGAAAAGCTCGTAGGCAATGGATCAGTGATGGATAATTATGTCGGATGCGAATCCTCATGCAGCAGTTATAACATAGGGTGACACGGAACTAGCTCCAGTTCATCAATGTAATGTAGGCATATATTCCGAATATAGTCATACGTGCTTATGGAAAAGAACTTGCATGCCATCTTTTGTCCTACCCTCCCGTGGCAGCGGGGTCCTATTGGAAACTAAGGGATATTAAGGCCTCCTTTTAATAGAGTACCGGACCAAAGCATTAACACTTAGTGAATACATGAACTCCTCAAACTACGGTCATCACCAGTAAGTATCCCGATTATTGTCACTTTGGGGTTAACGGATCATAACACATAATAGGTGACTATAGACTTGCAAGATAGGATCAAGAACTCACATATATTCATGAAAACATAATAGGTTCAAATCTGAAATCATGGCACTCGGGCCCTAGTGACAAGCATTAAGCATAGCAAAGTCATAGCAACATCAATCTCAGAATATAATGAATACTAGGGATCAAACCATAACAAAACTAACTTGATTACATGATAAATCTCATCCAACCCATCATCGCCCAGCAAGCCTACGATGGAATTTGTCAGGACCCCGACTCGATGCCACATAGGTCTAGCATGTAACACCTCATATCACTTTGCGGCCTCACGCACGGTATTTCCACGGGTGTTACCTTACCTTTGCCCGGGACCGTTTGCGTCTTTTGGCACACGTATATGATAGTGTCGCTAGCACCCATATGATAAGGAGCCCGGGCTGACATGGCTAGTCGTAAACCCAAAGTGGCACAGACTTACAGGGACAGGCATCCATGACCCAGCATCGAACGTGTCGGTCATCAGCGAGTGAATCCAGGCTGTAGCACTGGGCTAGCAGGACTCCGGTGAACCGGGCTGTAGCGGGCTAACAGGACTCCGGTATTCATCGCGTGACATTTCCCCGAAGGGACAGACACAGGAACGAAGAAGGACACATGCCGGCCAGCCTAAGTGTTCCGGAGCAGTAGCAAGCTACCATGGCTCAGTGGAAACACTAGGAGACATTTCCCGGTAAGAGAGGCTACTAAAGATAAACAACTAGATGGTCAGATCCCACACATACCAAGCATTTCAATAACATACACACAATATGTTCGATATGTGCAATACAACATGGCATCACAAAATGACTCTACGACTCAAGTAGTTTATTCAATAGGCTCCGAGGAGCGAGATATTACAAACATGGATCTCATGACTCAACATTCAGAGCATACAAATCAAGCACAAACGGAAGCTATCATGTCTGAGTACAGACATCTATAAATGAAAAAGGCTGAGAAGCCTGACTATCTACCAAATCCTGCCGAGGCACAAGATCGTAGCTGAGGTAACAAGCTAAACGTCGAAGACCATGCGGAAATACTAGTGAGACTGAAGTCTCTCTGCAAAAACATAAAATAGGCAAACGTGAGTACAAATGTACCCAACAAGACTTACATCAGAACTAACTACATATGCATCATTTTCAACAAGGGGATGGTGGGGTTTAACTCCAGCAAGCCAGCTTTAACTCGGTGGCTATCCTAAACTACGACTACAAGCGACTCTTTTGAGGTGGCGCACACGAGTCCACATATTCACCATATCAATACACCACTATGGATCCGCTCCCGTCTCCCTACGAGAACGCCATCCATAGCACTCACGCTTATCTTGCGTATTTTAGAGTATCCACTTTCACTTGTCTATGAACTGATATAAGCAACCCAGAAGTCCTTTTCCGCGGACACGGCTATTCGAATAGATTAGGTTAACCCTGTAGGGGTGTACTTCTTCACACACGCTCTCACCACTTACCGCCGTTTACACGACATGTACTCGGCAACCTTCAAGCGGAAGCCCAACGTGGGTGTCGGCCACGACCTACCTAATCACCTAAGTCTCTAGTCCAGGTTTATCGCCTATTCGGGTTCCATCCATGAGGAGATCCGGCCGGAGTTTCGCTCACAGCCCCAAACGATGTGAACAGGGTTCCCGAGACACCAAACGGGCACCCGGTACACCGTGCCACGTGCCTACCGCATCACAGCCCACCCCTACGGTCAGCGCTGCCCACGGCCTCCAGCATACTACAAACACCAGAAACTACTTGCAACTCCTGGACAGAGGACAAGGGTGATCAAGAAGCCGAGAGGGTCCATTGGTTTCGGGCCCAATGCGTGGTAGTAGCTGAATCATGGATCACAAACACAGAACTCAGTTCCTGAGGACGGCTGCAATGAGACAACCCACCATGTACTCCTACATGGCCTCTCACCGCTACCTTTACCAAATCGTGTTCACACACTTAGCTCACACACAGTAGGACAGGTTCACACGCCTCTGATTCATCCCCGATGAATCAGACCTGACTCAACTCTAAGCAATAGCAGGCATGACAAACAAACATGAATGAGTAGGCACATCAGGGCTCAAACAACTCCTACTCATGCTAGTGGGTTTCATCTATTTACTGTGGCAATGACAGGTCATGCAAAGGACAAAGGGGTTCAGCTACCGCAACAAGTAACAGATGAATCGGTGTTGTCCTAATGCAGTAAAAGAGAGCAGGAGCGAGAGAGTAGGATTGTATCGGAATGAACAAGGGGTTTTTGCTTGCCTGGCACTTCTGACGATAGCATTGAGTCTTCATCAGTGTCAACGATCACATCATCGGTATCACGTCTATCGGGAGGGGACAAATACCGGCAACACAGAAGGGAACACAATCAATGCAATGCACAATATGATGCATGATCATGAAATGGCAAAATGAATGTGTTTTGAGCTAATGCAACTAAAACCAGATTAAATGAAGTTGGTTTGAATCCAAGATTCAAATTCAAACTCCATATGTGATTATTTAAATGCCCTTTAATTGATTTGTGCTAAACAGCAGCTATAAGTTGTTCTAACATGCATGAAAATGGTACAGATGGATTCCTTGAATTTTTCTGATAATTTTTCATATATAAATTATTTAATTTGGAGTTACGGTTAATCTTCTATGATTTATTGAAGTTTTAGCTATTTTCTGAAATTATTAAACCATTTAAGATTATTTAAATTCCAGAAAATACTTATTGCGTCAGCCTGACATCATCATGACGTCAGCAGGTCAACTGGGTCGCCCAGAGTCAAACCTGACGTGTGGGGTCCACACGTCAGTGACTAACTAACTAACCTAATTTAATTAGAGCCTGGGCCCGCATGTCAGTGTCAGCAGAGGGGGTAATAAGTTAAAATAGACTAAGCTAATTAACAGGGGGGCCGGCCCCACCTGTCATCGACCCAGGGGGGTCAAACCCCTGGTCAGCGGGGCCTAACCCGCCGGCGGCTTGACGCCGGCGAGGCCGAGACGGCGGAGACCCTCGGGTTTCTTGCTCCGGCGTCCAAACGCCGCGCGGAGAGGCTCTGTGGGTTCCTAGTGCTCGTGCGCATCCGGAGAAGGCGACGGAAGGGCGCGGGGTGGTCAGCGCTCGCCGGAGTGGGGCTTGCGGCGGCGGCCGGAGCTTCGGGTTCGAGCGGGGCGAGGCCACAGAGGACGGGAGGGATGGTTAAGGGGCTCGCCGAGCTCCTGAGGATGCTAGGAGCACGGTGCCGTGCTCGGACGCGACCGAAACAGGCCATGGCCGCGACGGCAGCATGGCCGGCGGCAGCGAGCTCCGGTCGTCGGCAAAGTGGCAGCTGCGGTGTGCAAACGAGAGAACGGAGAGGGGGAAACAGCACAGGAGCTCACAGTGGGTGCAGTGGTGGCCTCGGCGAGCTCGGGGAGGCGCCGGAGCCGACGAATTTGACGAAGATGGCCGGCGGTCCCGAGGTTGAAGAAGACGGCGGTGGCGACATTGCAGGGGCTCCCGCGGTGCGCTTCTCGGCGAGGAGGAAGACGTGGTCGAGGCGGATCTCCTGGGTACTTCGGGTGGCAGCGAGGAGCACGGTGGCTACGGCGAACGGCATCGGCGACGACGAGCTCCACTCGGGCGCGTGCATGGAGGAAAACAGAGGAGAGAACGGGGTCCAGGGGAAGAGAGGGGAGGTGCAGGGGCGAGGGGAAGTGCGTGGCGTGAGGGGGAGGCTCGGGAACGCCTCGGTGGAAGCAGGAGGTGGCCGAGGCGGCATCGGCGCTCACCACCGAGCTGCTTCGGTGCGAGGGGAGGAAGAAGACAAGGGGGAGGAGGTGGCTGGGCCGCCAGGTGGGGGAGCTGGGCCGGCTACGGGTAAGTGGCCCAGGTACGGTTCTTTCTCTCTCTCTTTTATAATTCTGTTCTGTTTTATCTTTTCTATTTTCTGCAATTTGTTTTTGATTTGATTTAAATTATCAGATCATTTTATAAAATCCTGGAAACAGTTATGGGTATTTTCTGAATTATTTCAGTGACCCCTAACAATTTTCCAACATTTATTTGAACATTTAAATTATTTATAGTATTTAAATGCCCAAAGTCAAATACAATATGATTTAATTCAGTGACCAAATATGCCCTGCAAAAATATAAACCATTTTTGGTAGATGCTTCCACCTCAAACCAGAAATGTTGAACATTTTTAGAGGACATTTTGAGTTCAATGAAAAAGGTTTTATTTTGACCCTAGTTGAATTCATTTGGTGTTAGGGCTTAGTCAATCCCCATCTCAGGTTTAAATGAAATTTAAACATGATGTAACACTCTAATGCATGCACTAGACATTGTCAGAACTAGGGATGTGACAACTCACCCCCACTAAGCAAGAATCTCGTCTCGAGATTCAAGCGTAGGGTAAGGTGAAAGGTAAACGCAACTAGTATAATCTTCGCGATCCAGGGTGCACTTCAGTTGAACGTTGATTCATTCACCATCTTTGTCTTGTTGTCTTGCTCTGAGAACTCCAGCTAGCATGACAGCAAGAGGAAAAGGACAACTCCGGAAGAATCGATCTTCTCGAAGGTCGAACAACTCAGGATTAACTCTCGGAATGAGGCATAGCAACATCTCTTAAGTGAGAGACGAAGCACAACTCTAGAGGGATGGAGTGGAGCAGATGACGAGGTTCACTAGGTAGACAACAATTTCACGCCTAAGAAGGTGGTGAACGATTATCAATGTAGCGAGGAGTTGAGTTGCCATGATACCACAACGAAACATCCTGGAGGAGGGTGATTCGTAGATTATTACCTTAAGTGGCAAAAAGAATTACCTTTGATATAGAGATCATTGAGACTCTCTATATCAGCCTAAGGCAAATCACAGCAATCGATTGGCGGGGGGCGGTAGAATGGCATACTCGGACTTGGATGATGTGGATTACCTTGTTGAAGACAACGTAATGGATGAATTTCCTTATCACCGGAGATGGAAGAGACCCGTGGTAGAATGGCACATTGGCGGTGCAAGTTGGGAACAAAATGCAAATGCTGGGAATGATTCTAGTAACTGGGGAAGAACCCAACAATAGAGAGTGAATTCACTGTTGGAGTGGTTATAGCATAACCGAGGAAATCTGGGGCAATCCCAGCTAGTGCCGATGATAAGACGTGGCGCTTGTGCGTGCTCTCAAGAACTTGAGCAATTCCCTAATCATCAAGGTTTTACCAACATCCGTGTCAAGGATCCTGGCAACACAACTTGCTACCATGATGAATGGTGATGGAGGATAACACTTTCTCAGATTTCATCTTAGCGAGCCAAGGAACAAAAGCTGGACGATCGACCGAGAGACATTTAGCACTCCGCTTCTAATGTTCTCCTTGATGTGCTAGCGTAACCCATTCATAGATATGGTTTGTTATCTAGAACATCAAGTAAAAAAGGTCGGACTTCGGGATCTCAAAATCCATAGGGGCAACTAGGGAGTAAATCCTACGAAATCCCTATGGGGAGGTGGCCAACTTCCTCAATCAAGATATTATAATAACAGGTCTTCCGGCTGGGTGTGTTGGCCATGACATCCACTTTACCGGTTTTCGAGGGACCGATATTATAGTTCTTGGGAAATGTTCCAAACCATCATATCTGCCTGAGATTCAGATCTGGTTGGTGTCAGGATATTCCAGACTCACCGAGTCTAGGAAGAAAAATGAAAGTTTGCAACACAAATCGACGAGATGACGTTGCGGGATTCTCGGGAGATGAACTACGATAGCAAGCTCCAAAACATGAGTTGGTTCTGCTACAAACATGTGAACACGCTGTCCCAGACAAACATGACCACGAAGTAGTCTTATAATAAAACACTACCGAGTTCAGGAGGGGGGAACCATCATTAATGACATCGAAGTCTCCACGCGTGGAAGTCCAAAGAGTTCACCTTGGACAGACTCCTTTATCTTTGAACAACTCAATCAGTGGCTTGGTGTGCTCGGAACACATATGGAATGAAGGTTGCAAGTCTCCAGACCACAGAATACTTCGCACGTATGCATGACTGACTTGGGATGATTCCAGAGGAAGCAAAACTAACTTTCTCAAATCCACGGCGGCAACTTTCACCAAATGCACGTGTATAAGAGGAAGTCACTCCTTTCATCAAACAAATACTTCATGAGTTAGCATGAAGAAATGCTTTCAAAAGTTTCCAACACTAGCTTAATGTTCAACAAAATCATGGAGGAGATAAGGATGTTGCCAATGGCTCAACAACAATTCATCTAGGTTTCCTTTTAAAAGGAATTCCATAGTTAAGTGAACACGGTGATAGCATTGGTCAGACCAAAGATGTAATGGTGTATGCTCGAGGGATCAACCACGAATAAGACAACATTACGAATATCGTTGGTTCTGGTCTGATTGGATGATAGCCCATACTCAATCAAAGGTTTGGGTAAGACAATAGATCCAACAATTGTTCACAAGGACCAATTGATGAAGATATCATCTTTCTTCAACACACACACACACACACACAAAAAGATATCCCTTAACATGAACTAAGTCGGACAAGCTTTTATCTTCCAACTCTCCAAGTTGTTGTTTAGCTTATCCAACTAGCTCAGGGTATCCAACACGGATTCTTGGAGAAGGGGTGGTTTACAAGAAACCAACTTGATCACGAGCTCAACATAACAGTCAGGGAACAACCTGGTAATACTTCTGAGAAGATATTCAGAAAATCACGAACCACCGATATGTTACTAAGCTCGAGAAAAATCTTGCTTTTCAGGGCAAGACGATATGATCAATAGAGCAAGAATTTGAAATAATCCTAACTCATCGATCGAGGAGTGAACCAGGAGAATGGACTAGGTAGCACGATCAATCTTAGAATGAAGATTCAATAACCAACACACTAAGAATAAAATTATTGTCCTTTAACTACCCAGCAACGAGGTTGCTAGGCGTATTGATTTCACACATCACAATTCATTTGTCGGTATTCCGGTTGCATCAACACAAAGACCGAGGAATGACTAATGACGGCAAGAAGTATCATTGTACCAGGAGTTCATAGGATGGGGTGCAATTCCTATAACAATCCCGATTTAAAGATGGTAATACTCCAAGGTAGAACAGAACCAAAAGCTGGATTGGCATTTGATCTGCGGAATACAACTACTTTGACCCAATCCTAGATATGGATGAGATACTGGAGTTTGTTTCTCCAAGTCATTCCGAACTAGAACAGCTTGACGGACCACAAGAATAACGAGCATCGGTGAACACGAATGCACGACATCAACTTGACTATCAACTGATAGACGAGGGTCAGAAGACAACTAAAGAGGGACAACTCAAAGGAACATACGATTTTCTGAGTTGTGGATGCATGGTTTAGCATGTCGAACGAATTCCACATATTTCTTCCGGATAACCCATGCAGAAAGGTAGAACTGGCAGAGTCACAATGTAGAATCGAGAACCCATCGAGAGCACTCTGATTGTGATCTTTCGATCAGCGAGGAACATCTGCCATAAGCGGTTCATAGTATTTGGAAGAAAGGAATACCACGAACATCGAGGACTAATGCAAAGGTTGCTAATATCCTAAAGGCACTAGCAATTACTATCAACATGAAGTAGGTAGAGTGAATCTCGGTTTCAAGAACCCAGGAATAGAATACCTACTAACTAAATGGCATCACAGGATGCTTTTGAGAATAAAGGCCAGAATCATCACACTAGGACACAAATCATGGCTAGACCACTAGATGATCCCCTGAGACACCTAGGGTCATAATAATATTTCCAACATATATGTCAAGGTAACGGAGTACCTCAACTCACTGATTAGTGTGGTTAATCTGGCCCATGGGAACATTGAAACGGGAAGAAAGGATTTGCAAATGCATCAAACTACTTAGAAACCTGGGATGACTCGGACAGCATAACGGCTGTAAATGCTCAGAAAAGATTTGAGACATTCACAAAAATGGTGGCATAACCACTCAGAAGCACAATATCAAGATTTCGAGATCAACAATTAACATACAGAAGTAGTAGAAACTGAAACGAGGCTTAAGTCCAACAATCTATAAGTCTACGGATTAGTAACACGTGATCCTGATAGAAGGAAGAGATAGCCTAGTTCTTAATCCCCGCAGGAAAGATAAGATGACTTAGATCAGAAGGCATAAGGTATAAGGAATAAAAAGAGCCTTACGTTCCATCCCACAATCAATTCCCTTATATAACTAAAGAATTTCTAGACTCAACTTCGACCAGTTTGGCTTGGTAATCCTACAGGCAGTCAAGCTCTGATACCAACGCTGTCAGGACCCCGACTCGATGCCACATAGGTCTAGCATGTAACACCTCATATCACTTTGCGGCCTCACGCACGGTATTTCCACGGGTGTCGCCTTACCTTTGCCCGGGACCGTTTGCGTCTTTTGGCACACGTATATGATAGTGTCGCTAGCACCCATATGATAAGGAGCCCGGGCTGACATGGCTAGTCGTAAACCCAAAGTGGCACAGACTTACAGGGACAGGCATCCATGACCCAGCATCGAACGTGTCGGTCATCAGCGAGTGAATCCAGGCTGTAGCACTGGGCTAGCAGGACTCCGGTGAACCGGGCTGTAGCGGGCTAACAGGACTCCGGTATTCATCGCGTGACATTTCCCCGAAGGGACAGACACAGGAACGAAGAAGGACACATGCCGGCCAGCCTAAGTGTTCCGGAGCAGTAGCAAGCTACCATGGCTCAGTGGAAACACTAGGAGACATTTCCCGGTAAGAGAGGCTACTAAAGATAAACAACTAGATGGTCAGATCCCACACATACCAAGCATTTCAATAACATACACACAATATGCTCGATATGTGCAATACAACATGGCATCACAAAATGACTCTACGACTCAAGTAGTTTATTCAATAGGCTCCGAGGAGCGAGATATTACAAACATGGATCTCATGACTCAACATTCAGAGCATACAAATCAAGCACAAACGGAAGCTATCATGTCTGAGTACAGACATCTATAAATGAAAAAGGCTGAGAAGCCTGACTATCTACCAAATCCTGCCGAGGCACAAGATCGTAGCTGAGGTAACAAGCTAAACGTCGAAGACCATGCGGAAATACTAGTGAGACTGAAGTCTCTCTGCAAAAACATAAAATAGGCAAACGTGAGTACAAATGTACCCAGCAAGACTTACATCAGAACTAACTACATATGCATCATTTTCAACAAGGGGATGGTGGGGTTTAACTGCAGCAAGCCAGCTTTAACTCGGTGGCTATCCTAAACTACGACTGCAAGCGACTCTTTTGAGGTGGCGCACACGAGTCCACATATTCACCATATCAATACACCACTATGGATCCGCTCCCGTCTCCCTACGAGAACGCCATCCATAGCACTCACGCTTATCTTGCGTATTTTAGAGTATCCACTTTCACTTGTCTATGAACTGATATAAGCAACCCAGAAGTCCTTTTCCGCGGACACGGCTATTCGAATAGATTAGGTTAACCCTGCAGGGGTGTACTTCTTCACACACGCTCTCACCACTTACCGCCGTTTACACGACATGTACTCGGCAACCTTCAAGCGGAAGCCCAACGTGGGTGTCGGCCACGACCTACCTAATCACCTAAGTCTCTAGTCCAGGTTTATCGCCTATTCGGGTTCCATCCATGAGGAGATCCGGCCGGAGTTTCGCTCACAGCCCCAAACAATGTGAACAGGGTTCCCGAGACACCAAACGGGCGCCCGGTACACCGTGCCACGTGCCTACCGCATCACAGCCCACCCTTACGGTCAGCGCTGCCCACGGCCTCCAGCATACTACAAACACCAGAAACTACTTGCAACTCCTGGACAGAGGACAAGGGTGATCAAGAAGCCGAGAGGGTCCATTGGTTTCGGGCCCAATGCGTGGTAGTAGCTGAATCATGGATCACAAACACAGAACTCAGTTCCTGAGGACGGCTGCAATGAGACAACCCACCATGTACTCCTACATGGCCTCTCACCGCTACCTTTACCAAATCATGTTCACACACTTAGCTCACACACAGTAGGACAGGTTCACACGCCTCTGATTCATCCCCGATGAATCAGACCTGACTCAACTCTAAGCAATAGCAGGCATGACAAACAAACATGAATGAGTAGGCACATCAGGGCTCAAACAACTCCTACTCATGCTAGTGGGTTTCATCTATTTACTGTGGCAATGACAGGTCATGCAAAGGACAAAGGGGTTCAGCTACCGCAGCAAGTAACAGATGAATCGGTGTTGTCCTAATGCAGTAAAAGAGAGCAGGAGCGAGAGAGTAGGATTGTATCGGAATGAACAAGGGGGTTTTGCTTGCCTGGCACTTCTGAAGATAGCATTGAGTCTTCATCAGTGTCAACAATCACATCATCGGTATCACGTCTATCGGGAGGGGACAAATACCGGCAACACAGAAGGGAACACAATCAATGCAATGCACAATATGATGCATGATCATGAAATGGCAAAATGAATGTGTTTTGAGCTAATGCAACTAAAACCAGATTAAATGAAGTTGGTTTGAATCCAAGATTCAAATTCAAACTCCATATGTGATTATTTAAATGCCCTTTAATTGATTTGTGCTAAACAGCAGCTATAAGTTGTTCTAACATGCATGAAAATGGTACAGATGGATTCCTTGAATTTTTCTGATAATTTTTCATATATAAATTATTTAATTTGGAGTTACGGTTAATCTTCTATGATTTATTGAAGTTTTAGCTATTTTCTGAAATTATTAAACCATTTAAGATTATTTAAATTCCAGAAAATACTTATTGCGTCAGCCTGACATCATCATGACGTCAGCAGGTCAACTGGGTCGCCCAGAGTCAAACCTGACGTGTGGGGTCCACACGTCAGTGACTAACTAACTAACCTAATTTAATTAGAGCCTGGGCCCGCATGTCAGTGTCAGCAGAGGGGGTAATAAGTTAAAATAGACTAAGCTAATTAACAGGGGGGCCGGCCCCACCTGTCATCGACCCAGGGGGGTCAAACCCCTGGTCAGCGGGGCCTAACCCGCCGGCGGCTTGACGCCGGCGAGGCCGAGACGGCGGAGACCCTCGGGTTTCTTGCTCCGGCGTCCAAACGCCGCGCGGAGAGGCTCTGTGGGTTCCTAGTGCTCATGCGCATCCGGAGAAGGCGACGGAAGGGCGCGGGGTGGTCAGCGCTCGCCGGAGTGGGGCTTGCGGCGGCGGCCGGAGCTTCGGGTTCGAGCGGGGCGAGGCCACAGAGGACGGGAGGGATGGTTAAGGGGCTCGCCGAGCTCCTGAGGATGCTAGGAGCACGGTGCCGTGCTCGGACGCGACCGAAACAGGCCATGGCCGCGACGGCAGCATGGCCGGCGGCAGCGAGCTCCGGTCATCGGCAAAGTGGCAGCTGTGGTGTGCAAACGAGAGAACGGAGAGGGGGAAACAGCACAGGAGCTCACAGCGGGTGCAGTGGTGGCCTCGGCGAGCTCGGGGAGGCGCCGGAGCCGACGAATTTGACGAAGATGGCCGGCGGTCCCGAGGTTGAAGAAGACGGCGGTGGCGACATTGCAGGGGCTCCCGCGGTGCGCTTCTCGGCGAGGAGGAAGAGGTGGTCGAGGCGGATCTCCTGGGTACTTCGGGTGGCAGCGAGGAGCACGGTGGCTATGGCGAATGGCATCGGCGACGACGAGCTCCACTCGGGCGCGTGCATGGAGGAAAACAGAGGAGAGAACGGGGTCCAGGGGAAGAGAGGGGAGGTGCAGGGGCGAGGGGAAGTGCGTGGCGTGAGGGGGAGGCTCGGGAACGCCTCGGTGGAAGCAGGAGGTGGCCGAGGCGGCATCGGCGCTCGCCACCGAGCTGCTTCGGTGCGAGGGGAGGAAGAAGACAAGGGGGAGGAGGTGGCTGGGCCGCCAGGTGGGGGAGCTGGGCCGGCTACGGGTAAGTGGCCCAGGTACGGTTCTTTCTCTCTCTCTTTTATAATTCTGTTCTGTTTTATCTTTTCTATTTTCTGCAATTTGTTTTTGATTTGATTTAAATTATCAGATCATTTTATAAAATCCTGGAAATAGTTATGGGTATTTTCTGAATTATTTCAGTGACCCCTAACAATTTTCCAACATTTATTTGAACATTTAAATTATTTATAGTATTTAAATGCCCAAAGTCAAATACAATATGATTTAATTCAGTGACCAAATATGCCCTGCAAAAATATAAACCATTTTTGGTAGATGCTTCCACCTCAAACCAGAAATGTTGAACATTTTTAGAGGACATTTTGAGTTCAATGAAAAAGGTTTTATTTTGACCCTAGTTGAATTCATTTGGTGTTAGGGCTTAGTCAATCCCCATCTCAGGTTTAAATGAAATTTAAACATGATGTAACACTCTAATGCATGCACTAGACATTGTCAGAACTAGGGATGTGACAGAATTACTCATGCACGGCGGTGAGCATCATGAAATTGGTGATGGAGGAAGGTTGATGATGACAATGGTGACGGATTCCCCTCTTCGGAGCCCCGAATGGACTCCAGATCAGCCCTCCCGAGAGAGACTAGGGCTTGATGGCGGCTCCGTATTGTAAAACGTGATGAATCCTTCTCTCTGATTTTTTCTCCCTGAACATGAATATATAGAGTCGGAGTTGAGGTCGGTGGATCATGAGGGGGCCCACGAGGCAGGGGACACGCCCCAGGGGGTGGGCGCGCCCCCACCCTTGTGGATAGGGTGTGGGCCCCCTGACATAGATTCTTTCGCCAGTATTTTTATATATTCCAAAAATATTCTCCATGAAGTTTCAGGCCATTCCAAGAATTTTTTTCCACACAAAAATAACACCATGGAAATTCTGCTGAAAATAGCATCAGTTCGAGTTAGTTTCAAATCATGCAAGTTAGAGTCCAAAACAAGGTCAAAAGTGTTTGGAAAAGTAGATACGATGGAGACATATTAGGGACATAGTGTCTTTTCTATGTATCCACACATGTATCAAATTTCCGGTTAATACAGTTCTAGCATGAATAATAAACATTTATCATGATATAAGTAAATATAAAATAACAACTTTATTATTTTCTCTAGGGCATATTTCCTTCAGATATAAGAGTACCTAGTGCTAAACATTGGTTATTTCATGTCCAAGGATTATTATCGCATGCATAGTTCGTGGAGGTGGCAGTCACCCTGTGGGCGATTTGGACAACCAGGCCAAAGGCAATTCATGAGGACGTCTATCAAAGTCCATTGGCAACACACATGTTCATGCAACACTTCATAGCAGAGCTGGAGAGCATTAATTCGTTGAACCACTTGACGGCGAGGAGGCCACCTGCACGTTCAGCAGCACAGCCGAGGGCGACATGGACACTCTCGCTGAGTGGGATCTTGAAAATCAATGTAGATGCAGGCCTTTAGGACATGGGTGTAGGAGCGGCAGTTGTAGTTTGTCAAGACATCACGGGCTTGTACTTGGACTCGTCAGCTTTGGTAATTGCGGGAGTGTCTGATCCAACAGTGGTAGAAGCTATAGCTTGCTACAAAGCACTTGTGCTTGCAAAGGATCTCACACTTTAGAACATTGTGGTTGCATGCGATTGCAAAACAATAGTTGATGGAATACATGCAGGAGAGGGCAGAGTTTATATGCCAATCATCAAGGAGATTTCCGTGTGCAAATCCTTTTTTGATAGGTGTAGTTTTATATTTGAAGGTAGAGCATCGAACATTGATGCACACAATCTTGCCAAACATTCTCTAGTACTTGATCAAGGTCGCCACCTATGGCTCATTCACCCCCATGACCCTGCTTGTATCCCTATTAATGTCCAGCTAGATGAATAAAGCTTTGGCATTTCTCAAAAAAAATAGTGTGTCATTTTTATGTTTCCTTTTATTTCCCATTTTCTTTATTTTTAGAAAAATAATATGTAACATTTTTTGTCAAATACACAAGAGTTTTTAATATGTGAAACTCTTTTAAAATTGCACGGAATATTTTTAAAAGCCATGAAATATTTCTAAATCTATATTGTTTTCAAAAATATGTGAACACTTTGATTGACTACATGGATATTTTTAAAAGTATGTGATCACCTTTTTTAGTTGCAAGGACATTTTAAATAGGGATTTTTACATCTGTGCCCCTGGTTCCTTAGCCATACTCATTCATCCCCATGCTCTTAACTTTTGCTCACTTTCCCCCATCTTCCTTTCCCGAAACCCTCAGAACTGGTCACAAACGGTGGATGTCATCGGGTCAGTGCTTTGACCGTTAACTTTGATGAGTGGGGCCACGCTGACTGTGTCACCCGTTGGACCTGATGAGTGGGGTCGTGTCGGACGGTGCCGTTGTTCGCCCATTGGGCCTTGCGCGTGCCACAACGACAGAAGCCTGTTATGCATGCACGACATGTCTAGCTAGCCTGCTATTAATGCACATAGCTAGCCTACCTGCATGCGCCGCTGCCCGCCGCCACGATGCGCTGACCGGCCTCTTTCTACGCGCAAGCCGCCACGGACGCTGACCAGCCTCTTTCTGCACGCGAGCCGCCACGGACGCTCACCGGCCTCTTTCTTCACGCGAGCCGCCACGGACGCAGGGACGATTGCTGCCACTGGTTCGTCTCATCTCGCACGCGTGTCTCCTCGATGTAGAGCATTGTTACACACTTTTCGATCCACTTGCATATATTCAACGTGGCAATTAAAACTTGTTGGCAATTTAAGTGACATATCGATCAATGCAGCTCGTTTGAACATAGCAAATCCAAAGCGCGGCCGGTGCCACTCCCCTTCCCTTCCCCTTTCCCTATTTAAACCACCACCCCTCCAACTATTCTCCACACATCCATTTGCACCGCCCCCTTCTCTTCTTCACCCAAACCTAGAGCACTCTCAAAGCGAGGCGAGGATGCAGTACAACGGCCCCACCTTCAAGCTCCCACCGACCATGCCAGAGAGATGATATCTGGCCGACATCATCGTGGAGAGGACGCTCCGCATGTGGGTGTTCTCACGCTGGAGGGGTGCAAGGGAGTTTTCCCAGTGGTTCCTCGATGCGGGCTTCGCCCACCTCCCAGCGGGCTCGCCGGTGATGTTCCGTCTGGAGGAAGTGCGTCCAAACTCCAGCACTCCGCCGATAGGGCTCATCGTAAACTTCACCAATAGATTTGATGCGTACTACCTCCTCGACACACTACTAGGGAAATGATTATACACAAGAGCTCACCAGTAGTGCTTTTAAAAAGGAAGCACTGCTGCTAAATAGCAGTAGCGCTCGGGCAGAACAAGCGCTGCTACTATGGCATAGCAGTAGCGCTGTAACTAGAAAACACGCTACTACTACAATTGCCAGACCGTTGCAGGTTGGCTAGGGATACTAGTAGCGCTCATACGTTAAAAGCACTACTGCTATTGAACTTAGCAATAGCGCTTTCCTCTAACCAGCGCTGCTACTAAATTCAGTCCCCTCCTAATAAGACCAAAGTTTAGTCCCACTTCGCTTTGCGAACAGAATGTTTACCACCTTAAATATGATGCTTCTCAAACCATCACAGCCACTTGGTCTTCACAAACTCTATATGTAGGATCTGTGGCCGCAATAGGAATCTTTGCCGGTTCTTAAACTGGGGAAGATTCCTATTGACAATTTAGATTCTACACAAAAAGATCATTGATGAGCAATGTACTTTTGTTTTTTATACATGCTTAGCCTTAGCAGTAGCGCGTTTGGCAAAAGGCACTACTGCTATAGGCATAGCAATAGCGCTTCTCTGGTTAAAAGTGCTACTGCTATGGAGTTTAGCGGTAGCGCTTTATCCTAATGCGCGCTACTGCTGAACGCCTTATCCAACCGGCCACGCGCCCCCACTCTCCCTCTCCACTCTCACTCTTGCTCCCTTGCACCCCCTGTCGTCCGCCGCCGTCGCTGTTCCCCGACCACCGGCATCGCCAGCCGACGCTCCTGCTCCTCTTCCACTAAGGTAGTCCCTCCATCCCTCCTCCTCCTCCCTCCTCCCTACCGCGCCCCACCCTCCTCCTCCGGCCGCCCCCTCCTCCCTCTTCCTCTGGCCAAGCCCTCTGCCGGCAGCCCTCCTCCCCTCCTCCTCTCTCCTCCCTCCTCCTCCTCCACTACTGCAGGATGCTGCTAACGAGACACTACGATCAGAGACCCTTTCACGAAACTGTGTGCGGTGCATTAATTGCAAATGGGGATGTAAAAAACCTGTCAAAAAGGTGCAAAACTTTTGTGATGGCGGAGCCATCAAACACGGTTCAGATTTTAGTTGCGTGTGCGATGCAGGGCACACAGTTAATCCGTTTGAACTATTTGCGATGAGGCAGAACAACAGAAATGGGCAGCTATATCAATGTGTGTGCGATATATGGCATACAGCTTGCTCCGATGAACTATTTGTTATTAGGAAGTGCGACCGAAGCGGTTAGCCAGATCAAGGTGTGTGTGATATACGGCATACGGTTCACTCGGACGAACTATTTTCGATTAGGGAAGACAACAGAAACGGTTCAACTTAACAAGATGTGTGTGATACATGGCAAACAGCCGACTTGGATGAACGGAGCGCGCAGCGGCTGCCTCAATGGCGAGCAAAATGGCCGGACGGACGCGAGCAGAGCGCGCCACGGACGCCTCAACGGCGAGCAACCACGTGGTCAACCTTCTGCCATCAATAAATTTTGACCTTGTTTCTCGTCACATAGCAGATTACAACGCAATAAGTAATTGCAGTTGTCCAGCTCGTTGGTAGGCTCCTCCTCCTCTACCTCTTACCGAGCATGCTTGGCGGAGGAGAGGCAGCCGGAAGTAGTACAAAGCCCCTCCGTAGTAGTAGTAGTATTTAGGGGCTATTTTGTTCAGTTCATCTGACTATAGATGTGGTGGAACTGTACAACGTACTTAAAATTAGCTAGTATACAAAGTAGAACTAGCTATTTCAGTACATGTTTGCCAACGATTGGTGAAAAGTTTGGCTGGTTCAGCTGTCGAGTTGAACTGTTTGTATAAAGAACGACTGCTTAATCTATAAATGAAATCTATGCTTAATTACTGAATTTTAGTTGCAAAAATTAGATACTACTAGTGATTTTTAGCTTCATATTTTGACAATTCGCAGTGTTACAAGGTTGACAAATGGCAATGTTACTATATCAACAAATGTCAATCTTTCCAGTTTGACAAATGGCAACATACCCAATACGACATATGCAAATCTTACCAAATTGTTTGTAAGTGGTTGCACACGGGTCATCCAAAAGAACCGTTTGCTTTGAAGAGATGCACAAATCCTGCTCTCAGTTTGCATACGGGTGTTCTATCTAAAACATTTGCGATCAAGAGCCGCAAAAATCCTGCCTGGCACATTTTCCCTTGGCTTCCTGGGGAAGCTGTCGGTTTGCATACGTGCGTTCTAACTAAAATGTTTGCGATGAGTGTTTTATATTTAAAAACCATTGATGTTTTTTTTCAAAAGAAAATCGTTTGATAAGTCTGTACATTAAGAGAGAAAAACGCAAGTTTGCTCAAACCATATCTTTCATTCAGTCATACTGTGAATTATATTCATATGATCGAGATACAGTATTAAACCCAAGAAAAAAACTATTCCCGGCAGCGGCGGAGGTGGCGTGCCACACCGTCATTGTCGTTGTCGTCCTCCGAGGCATTGTTGTTGAAGTCTTCAATGCAGCATAGAATGTTCTTCACTTGTAAATCAAACATCATGTCGTCGTGCGATCGAAGGGCGAGCACGGGAGGACGCCAGCTGGCGGCGCTGAGAGGTAGCGGTCGACAACGACGTCCCATGTCGCTGAGGGGGCGCCTGTGCGCGGCAGGTGCAGCCAAACGCACGGGGACCAGCACCGCGGTGGGTGGAGGGGTGCGCACGGGCACGGGCGCTGGCGCTGGCATGTACACGATCTCGCGCGGGTCCGCGGAGACCTCGCTGATGCCCGCGGCTTCCAGCTCTGCGATAGTGCTCGGCGACCAGCCCGTCAATGCTACGGGATGGTCGCTGGAATGGGCGCGGGGATGGGAGCTAGGACGGGAGCGGGGGCAGCAACCGCCATGGCCAGCTTGTTCTGGGCCATGTCCATGAGGCCCCATTCCTCCTTATTTTCTATCTCCTCCGGCTCGGAGTCGACTTCACCAAACTTGAAGACTAGTGGCAGATAATCCTTCTGCGCCATGGCATTGGTGGAGGTCTACGGGAGGGAGGGGAAAGGGAGGCGAACAGTAAGGCCGCCCATATTAAGTAGCGGCTCGGGCGCCATTAATGGAGAGGAAGGCAGGCGGCCATGGAAGTCAAAGGGCTCACTTCCCAGTGAGCCTGCGCAGCATACAGGTCACACGCTTCCTGGTGAGCCTGCGCATTGGAGGACAGCTTGCACGCCTCTCGGTCAGCCTGCGCACCGGACTGCGCTCGCACACCTCCCGTTCAGTCAATGTCAAGCAGCTGTCCGCACGGCACCTCCTATAGCCATTAAAACCAAGACATGTGGCGTCACGTGAATGGTTAACAAAATGCACATGGTTCGAATTATACAAACGTTTGAGAGATTAAAGTGGCAGCTATTTTTTCAAAATGCCTTTGTTGGCTGTTATTCGAGTGCGCCTTCTCTCAAAATGGACACGAAAAATACCACAGCATGTCGGGTGGCATTCCATGATAGCATGCCAAGTTTCATGAATTTCAGACAAGTTTTGATTTACTAGAATTTAAAAACAAAGTATCTCAACATTTTGCCTGCAACCAACGGTGCCCTGTTGTTTGAAATTCATTCTCATTTCTTGCATGAGACCTAAGCATGCACCCAAGGACACATATTTGATTTTTTCAACCAATTTATATGAACAGGAGCATGTGCATGTAGTTCAAATTTGAATTATTCACTTAAATGCATTGAAAACTCAGTTAATGCATAAAAATGTCCAAACGAACCCCGAAAAATCACAACAATTGACACAACACTCTTGTTCTATGTTGACACGAGAAATTTTTTGAAAGCAGTAAGAGACAATGGATATCGTTTCGTCCCCAAAGCTGGGACATTCCCTATCCAAATCATCATGCTTGTAGTGAGAAGCTCTGGTTTGTGAGAAACATATACCCAAACCTGCCCCAAATGGGACAAACTTTTTACCACGACATGTTGATGCCGCTCCATGATAGCATGCCAAGTTTCATGAATTTCAGACGAGTTTTGGATTTATTAGAATTTAAAAACCAGGTATCTCAATGTTTGCGGCCGGGAGACAGTGGTAGGGTGTTTGACATTCATTCCCATTTCTTTCATGGGACCTAAGCATGCAACCAAGAACACACATTTGAATTTTCAACTAATTTATATGCATTAGAGCATGTGCGTGTAGTTCAAATTTGAATTATGCACATGAATGCATTGAAAACTCAGTTAATGCATAAAAATGTCCAAACGAACCCCGAAAAATCACAAAAATTGACACAACACTCCTGTTGTTCTACGTTGACATGAGAAATTTTTTGAAAGCAATAAGAGGCAATGGATATCGTTTCGTCCCCAAAGGTGGGACGTTTCCTACCCAAACCATCATGCTTGTTGTGAGAAGCTCTAGTTTGTGAGAAGCATATACCCAAACCTTCCCCAAATGGGACAAAAAAATTACCACAACATGTTGATGCCGCTCCATGATAGCATGCCAAGTTTCATGAATTTCAGACGAGTTTTGAATTTACTAGAATTTAAAAACAAGGTATCTCAATGTTTGCGGCCGAGTAACGGTGTCGGGATGTTTGACATTCATTCTCATTTCTTGCATGGGACCTAAGCATGCAACCAAGGACATAGATTTGAATTTTCAACCAATTTATATGCATTAGAGCATGTGCATATAGTTCAAATTTGAATTATGCACATAAATGCATTGAAAACTCAATTAATGCATAAAAATATCCAAAGGAACCCCGAAAAATCCCAAAAATTGACACAACACTCCTGTTTTTCTATGTTGACACTAGGAAAAAATTGAAATCGAGAAGAGGCATTGGATATTGTTTCGTCCAAAAAGGTGAAACGTTCCCTACCGAAACCATCAGGCTTGTTGTGAGAAGCTCTGGTTTGTGAGAAGCATATCCCCAATCCTACCCCAAATGGGACAAAAATTTTACCACGGCATGTTGATGCCGCTCCATGACAGCATGCCAAGTTTCATGAATTTCAGACGACCTTTGGATTTACTAGAATTTAAAAACCAGGTATCTCAATGTTTGCGGCCGAGAGACAGTGGCAGGGTGTTTGACATTCATTCCCATTTCTTGCATGGGACCTAAGCATGCAACCAAGGACACAGATTTGAATTTTCAACTAATTTATATGCATTAGAGCATGTGCCTATAGCTCAAATTTGAATTATGCACATGAATGCATAGAAAACTCAGTTAATGTATAAAAATGTCCAAGCGAACCCCAAAAAATCCCAAAAATTGACACAACACTCCTGTTGTTCTATGTTGACACTAGGAAAAACTTTGATATCGAGAAGAGGCAACGGATGTCGTTTCGTCCAGAAAGGTGAAACATTCCCTACCGAAACCATCACACTTGTTGTGAGAAGCTCTGGTTTATGAGAAGCTTATACCCAAACCTGCCCCAAATGGGACAAAAAATTTACCACGACATGTTGATGCCGCTCCATGGTAGCATGCCAAGTTTCATGGATTTCGGACGAAATTTGGATTTACTAGAATTACAAAAGCAAGTACGTCGTTGTTTGCTGGAGAGCCACGGTGCCGTGGTGTTCGAATTTCATTCCCATTTCTTGCATGGGACATAAGCATAAAGACATGGACACATATATGATTTTACAACCCATGTTGGTGCACCGGAGCATGTGCGTGTAGTTTAATTTTGAATTGTGCACCTAAAATGGCTAGAAAATCAATTTAATGTATAAAATGTTCAAACGAACCCTGAATAATTCCAATTCTTTCACGACACACATATAGTTGCATGTTCACTGCAGATAAAAGGTCTAGCAATTCAAACACCGTCCATTGCCGCTGTGACCCCATTATGTAATTCGAATCAAGATGAAAAATCAAGTAGATCCCACACAGTTTATTATCACCAACCGCGTGAGATGCAACACAAAATATCCCGGAGCATCATTGGTGTATAGTACGCCTATGGCTTACGCGAGAAGGTGCGTCGGCTACAGTCCACAGCCGGCGTCTCAAGCACACTAGCTCGCTCCCCAAATAGCATTTCACTGTTCAATCGTCGCCGGTGAAAGATGGGCACGTGGACCCGCATCGTGAGGGCAACTTCGGTGGCCCACTCCAGCAAGAGCGCGGCCGCAGCCGCCATGCACGTGCTAACAAGGTGCATGAGCGTGGCCGCAATCTGTGACCGGGCAGCCAAGGCAGCCCAAACGGCCGATGTTGCTTCTCAGGTGGCGGCAGCAACATCTGCCTCAGGGATAGCAACTGGCGAGAGCAGCATAGCAGCTGTCCGTTCTGCAGCGGCGGACTTAGCCCTGATGGAGGCCGCCCACGCCTAGCTCGTGGCAGTCACCGCACAAATCAAACAAAGCTTCTCCGACAACGGTCGGCAACCCACAGCCGAAGAGTTGGCAATCACCGAGAGCGTTCGAGCAGCCGTCCGTTCCTCTACCGCATACCTTGCGATGACCGAGCCCGTCCAAGCCCAGATTTCGGCCGCCCATTCCCAACTCGTGGCAGCCTTTTCCAAAGAGATGGCGGACACGGATGGCGAGATGCTCGCCGAGTATGGTGCGATGGATTCCATGGAGCCCCTTCCCTAGGAGACCGTCGGGCGCGAGCTGGACATGGAGGCGGCGGCGGAGATCGACGAGCACCAGCCGTAGTAGTACTCTTTGTTTTGTTTAATTAAGAGCGCTTGTCTTTAATTTGTTAGAGTAATGTTTAGGTCAGCTAGCTCTGTTTAATTGCTGAACTTGCTCGATTAAGAAGTGTGGGTGTGTTGTAGTCTGTGATACATCTCCAACGTATCTATAATTTTTGATTGTTCCATGTTGTTTTATTATCAATCTTGGATGTTTTATAATCATTTTATATCATTTTTTGGTACTAACCTATTGACATAGTGCCAAGTGCCAGTTCCTGTTTTTTTCGTCTTTTTACATCGCAGAAAATCAATATCAAATGGAGTCCAAATGCCACGAAACATTACAGAGATTTTTTATGGACCAAAAGGAACATGTTGGGCCTTGTTTGCACCTGGGGGGAGTTCCGAGGAGGGGACAACCCACCAGGTCATGCTAGGAGGCCCAGGCGCGCCTTGGTGGGTTGTGCCCACCTCGGGTGCCCCCCGGACCGCCTCTTTGCTCTATAAATACCCCCAAAATCCCAGAACCCTAGGGGAGTCAGCGGAATATTCATCCAGCCGCCGCAAAGTCCAGAACCATCAGATCCAATCTAGACACCATCTCGGATGGGGTTCACCACCTCCATTGGTGCCTCTCCTATGATGCGTGAGTAGTTCTTTGTAGACCTTCGGGTCCGTAGTTAGTAGCTAGATGGCGTCATCTCTCTCTCTCTCTTGATTCTCAATACAATGGTCTCTTGGAGATCCATATGATGTAACTCTTTTTGCAGTGTGTTTGTTGGGATTTGATGAACTTCAAGTTTATGATCAGTCATATCTTTTTTTATCCATGAAAGTTATTTGAGTTTCTTTGATCTCTTATAGCCTCGCATTTCTTCTCTGATATTTGGGTTTTGTTTGGCCAACTTGATCTATTTATATTGCAATGGAAAGAGGTGCCCGGTAGTGGGTTTGATCTTACGGTGCTTGATCCCAGTGACAGAAAGGGAACCGACATGTATCTATCGTTGCTACTAAGGATAAAAAGATGGGATCTATATCTACGCAATAGATAGACGGATTTTGTCTACATCATGTCATCGTTCTTATTGCATTACTTCGCTTTTCCATGAACTTAATACACCAGATGCATGCTGGATAGCAGTTGATGTGTGGAGTAATAGTAGTAGATGCAGGCAGGAGTCAGTCTACTAATCTTGGAAGTGATGTCTATGTAATGATCATTGCCTGGATATCGTCATAATTATTTGAGATTCTATCAATTGCCCAACAGTAATTTGTTTACCCACCGTTTGCTATCTTTCTCAAGAGAAGCCACTAGTGAAACCTACGGCCCCTGGGTCTTCTTCCTCATATATTTGCCTTTGCGATCTACTTTTCCTTTGCATTTTTATTCAGATCTATTAAACCAAAAATACAAAAAATACTTTGCTGCACTTTATTTATTTACGACCTATTATTTCAACCTACTACAATTTCTGGCATCGTTACCCGAAAGGGATTGACAACCCCTTTAACACGTCGGTTGCGAGGTGTTGTTATTTGTGTGCAGGTGATGTTTACATTGTGTTTCTTGGTTATCCTACTGGTTTCATAACCTTGGTTTCATCACTGACGGAAATACCTACCTTCGTTGTGCTACATTATCCCTTCCTCTTTGGGGAAATACCGACGTTGTCCTAGCATACATGAGTTTTCTGGCGCTATAGTCAGGGAGCAATCAGTCTCCTTTGTGTACCCAAATTATGCAATGACATGGATGACCACTGTAACCAGGGAAATTCGAACCAAAATTTTTGACGTTCAAACTCATCACACATGGGTTAAGCTATCTGAATCGTTTGTGATGTTCACATATCGTATACAGTTCTGAATAAGGGACCATGTCTGATGACACTTTGTGCGCCAGTTTTTTCACTGAAACGATTCCAAATTTTCGGCTTCCGCGGAAATATCTACCTCCCCGTCCCCTCCCCCTTACCAAAAGCCACATTTCCCCTATTTCCGCCTTCCTTTCCAAGTTGAAACCTTCACTCTTGCAACGCCGTCTCCTCACCGGCGACCCTCCTTCACGCTGCTCGGCCTCGTCTATCCAGGCAAGTAATCCACACCCGACCCCCATCCTCCTCCTCCTTCCACATCCCATATGCCCCGACTGCTGGCGCGAGCGCGACACATTCCACCCAAATCACCTACCCCTCCACCAAATAAGCGTCGCCCTAAGCCATGGTGCATGCAGTATATCCAGGATATCAAGGAGCATTTGGCAGCGGAGAAGCAAATCGCGGCCGCACACGCAGATGAGGTCGCGATGGCTACCATTCGTGCCGACCCCCAGATCTTGGAGGAGCACCTTGCCATTTGCTAGCTATGCCAGTTAAGCATTCTTTGTTTACCTGTTGCGTGTTGATACGTCTCCGTCGTATCTATAATTTTTGATTGTTCCATGCCAATATTATTGAACTTTCATATAGTTTTGGCAACTTTTTATACTATTCGTGTCGACACCCACTTAGTTTCACTTTAAGCTTTCATATACTTATAGCTCTAGTGCATCCGTTGCATGGCAATCCCTACTCACTCACATTGATATCTATTGATGGGCATCTCCATAGCCCGTTGATACGCCTAGTTGATGTGAGACTATCTTCTCCTTTTTGTCTTCTCCATCATCCTATTCTATTCCACCTACAGTGCTATGTCCATGGCTCACGCTCATGTATTGCGTGAAAGTTGAAAAGGTTTGAGAACGTCAAAAGTATGAAACAATTGCTTGGCTTGTCATCGGGGTTGTGCATGATGTGAATGCTTTGTGTGGTGAAGATGGAGCATAGCCAGACTATATGATTTTGTAGGGATGAGCTTTCTTTGGCTATGTTATTTCAATAAGACATAATTGCTTGGTTGGTATGCTTGGAGTATTATTGTTTTTATGTCAAATGATAGACTATTGTTTTGAATCACTCGTGTCTTAATATTCATGACATGATTAGACATATGATCAAGATTATGCTAGGTAGCATTCCACATAAAAAATTATCTTTTTTATCATTTACCTACTCGAGGACGAGCAGGAATTAAGCTTAGGGATGCTGATACGTCTCCGTCGTATCTATAATTTTTTATTGTTCCATGCCAATATTATTGAACTTTCATATACTTTTGGCAACTTTTTATACTATTTTTGAGACTAACATATTGATCCAGCGCCCAGTGCCAGTTCCTGTCTGTTGCATGTGTTTGGTTTCGCGGAATACCCATATCAAACGGAGTCCAAACGGGATAAAAACGGACGGAGCTTATTTTTGGAAAATATGGAAAATTCGAAAGGAAAATCAACGCGAACCAGTGCCCGAGGTGGTCACGAGGCAGGGGGAATGCCCCCTACCCTCGTGAGCCCGCCGTAAGGCGGTTGACGCTCTTCTTTTGCCGCAAGAAAGCTAATATTCAGAAAAAAATCACGGCGAAGGTTTCAGGCCAATCGGAGTTACGGATCTCCATATATATACGAAACGGTGAAACAGAGCCATGGGAGAACGCAGAACCAGAGAGAGACAGAGAGATAGATCCAATCTCGGAGGGGCTCTCGCCCCTCCCACGCCATGGGAGCCAAGGACCAGAGGGGAAACCCTTCTCCCATATAGGGAGGAGGTCAAGGAAGAAGAATAAGGAGGGGGGCTCTCTCCCCCTCGCTTCCGGTGGCGCCGGAGTGCCACCAGGGGCCATCATCATCACCGCCATCTTCACCAACAACTTCACCACCATCATCACCAACTCTTCCCCCCTCTATGCAGCGGTGTAACCTCTCTCTTACCCGCTGTAATCTCTACTTAAATATGGTACTCAACGCTATATATTATTTCCCAATGATGTATGGCTATCCTATGATGTTTGAGTAGATCTGTTTTGTCCTAATGGCTATTTGATGATCGTGATTGGTTTGAGTTGTATGTTTTATTATTGGTGTTGTCGTATGGTGCTCTCCGTGTCGCGCAAGCGTGAGGGATTCCCGCTGTAGGGTTTGCAATATGCTTATGATTTGCTTATGGTGGGTGGCGTGAGTGAGAGACGCACAGACCCGAGTAAGTAGGTTGTTTGCGTATGGGATAAAGGGGACTTGACGCTTTAATGCTATGGTTGGGTTTTACCTTAATGAATCTTTAGTAGTTGCGGATGCTTGCTAGAGTTCCAATCATAAGTGCATATGATCCAAGTAGAGAAAGTATGTTAGCTAATGCCTCTCCCTCAAATAAAATTGCAATAATGATTACCGGTCTAGTTATCGATTACCTAGGGAAAAATAACTTTCTCGTAACAACAAACTCTCTACTAAACCTAACTTAGTTGTGTCTTTATCTAAACAGCCCCTACTTTTTATTTACTTGCTCTTTAGTATCTTGCATACCTATCCAAGAACACCTACAAAGTACTTCTAGTTTCATACTTGTTTCCGGTAAAGCGAACATCAAGTGTGCGTAGAGTTGTATCGGTGGTCGATAGAACTTGAGGGAATATTTGTTCTACCTTTAGCTCCTCGTTGGGTTCGACACTCTTACTTATCGAAAGAGGCTACAATTGATCCCCTATACTTGTGGGTTATCAAGACCTTTTTCTGGCGTCGTTGCCGGGGAGCAATAGCATGGGGTGAATATTCTCGTGTGTGCTTGTTTGCTTTATCACAAAGTAATTTTTATTTGCTGTTCTTAGTTGTTTTCTATCTTTAGTCATGGGTAGGAAACGCAAAATACCAAAAAAATTAGTTGTACCTACTAAACCAATGGTTGAAGAACCAATCAAAATATATCACACTGCTGAAGCTTATTACTTGGATCATCTTTGATCCCTATGTGCTCGTGCTGAAACCCCAACTAGCTTAGTTGAGGGCAAATATTTAGATGAGCATGCTTGTTATGTGCGACACCGAATATCTGAAAAAGGGAAAATTCTATTGGGTCAAATTCATCGTTTGCAATGCTATGCTTGGAATTTATGTTGGGAATATGATTTTACTTGTTGTTCTGAAAGCCCTAAGAAACACCTTCCCTACCAATGTGAGTTTATTGATAATGGAATCTTATCTTCATATGCTAAGGGTGTTTATAATTACTATGATGTTCAACAAATTGAAGAATTTGTTGCTTTTAAGGGTGCTTATGAAATTGCTTCGTTGATTGAAAAGAATGATGCTACTCTTTACAAATCTGAAAATTTTGCCATACTTGAATATTGTTATGAGAATTATGCTTCTAATGCCTATGTTAAATTATATATTGAGGAATACTCCGCTGTCCAAGAAGAGACTAATATTTTGCAGGAGTCTATGGAAGAAGAAATTGATGAAACTGTGAGCTCATTGGATGAAAAAGATGAGGAGGAGAGCGAAGAACAAAAGGAGGAAGAGCGGATTGATCACCCGTGCCCACCTTCTAATGAGAGTAACTCTTCAACTCATACATTGTTTAATTCCCCTTCGTGCTTACCGAAGGATGATTGCTATGATGACTGTTATGATCCCATTGATTCTCTTGAAATATCCCTTTTTGATGATGCTTGCTATGCTTGTGGCCAAGATGCCAATATGAATTATGCTTATGGAGATGAACTTGCTATAGTTCCTTATGTTAAACATGAAATTGTTGCTATTGCACCCACGCATGATAGTCCTATTATCTTTTTGAATTCTCCCGACTACACTATATCGGAGAAGTTTGCACTTATTAAGGATTATATTGATGGGTTGCCTTTTACCGTTGCACATGATGATTTTGATGAACATAATATGCATGTGCTTGCTGTTCCTACTTGCAATTATTATGAGAGAGGAACTATATCTCCACCTCTCTATGTTTCCAATATGATAAAATTGCAAGAAACTCTTTATACTATGCATTGGCCTTTATTTTGTGTGCATGAATTGTTCTTTTATGACATGCCGATGCATAGGAAGAGAGTTAGACTTCATTATTGCATGATATATGTTACTTTGTGCTCACTACTAAATTATAAATCATTGTTAACTAAAATTGGCTTTGATATACCTTGGGATCCGGGTGGACTCATTACTTGAGCACTATATGCCTAGCTTAATGGATTTAAAGAAAGCGCTGCCTGGGAGACAACCCGGAAGTTTTAGGGAGTCATTTATTTCTGTTGAGTGCGTTCATATAGTTTAAAAACAACAAAAATAAAGAGGGGAACCTAAAACTTTTTCAAAAAGGAAAGTGAAAGTGAGAGAGACAAGCATTGTTGAAGTGGGAGCTAGCCTTGAACTTTGTTCATGCTCATGGAAACTTTGTGAATCTTGATTACAGAATTTTTTTAACAAAAATAATTATCCCCTTGTACAATTCCATTGTATTATAAAAATAATGTGCCAAGGTTTTCCTTTAGGATGTTTACATTTGCTTGATGGTTTGTACGGTGCAGGACAGAAACTTTGGCTGTAGTGTGAGATTTTACATTTTTAGCTGGAACGTCAAATGGTTCTGATTATTTTTGCACTGTCTTACTATAAAAATTGTTTATTTTTCCTAATTTTTGTAGAATTTTTCAAGTAACATAAGTATGGTTAATGTTCAGATTATTACAGACTGCTCTGTTTTAGACAGATTCTGTTTTTGATGCATAGTTTGCTTGTTTTGATGAAACTATCAATTTATATTAGTGGATTAAGCCACGAAAAAATTATATTACAGTAGACACAGTGCAAAAACAAAATATGAATTGGTTTGCAACAGTACTTAGAGTAGTGATTTGCTTTATTATACTAACGGATCTTACCGAGTTTTCTGTTGAAGTTTTGTGTGGATGAAGTTTTCGATGATTGAGAAGGTCTCGATGTGAGAAGAAGGAAGAAAGGCAAGAGCTCAAGCTTGGGGATGCCCGAGGAACCCCAAGTAAATATTCAAGGAGACTCAAGCTTCTAAGCTTGGGGATGCTTGGGAGGCATCCCCTCTTTCTTCAACAAATATCGGTATGTTTTCGGATTCGTTTCGTTCATGCGATATGTGCAAGTCTTGGAGCGTCTTTTGCATTTAGGTTTTTATTTTTCTTTTTATGCACCATGCTGGTATGATATAGTCCTTGGTTGATTTATAGAATGCTCATTGCACTTCACTTATATCTTTTGAGTATGGCTTTATAGAATGCTTCATGTGCTTCACTTATATCATTTGAAGTTTGGATTGCCTGTTTCTCTTTACATAGAAAACCGCCATTTGTAGAATGCTCTTTTGCTTCACATATATTTGTTAGAGCGTGGGCATATCTTTTGTAGAAATAATTAAAACTCTCTTGCTTCACTTATATCTATTTAGAGAGATGACAGGAACTGGTCATTCACATGGTTACTCATAAAATCCTACATAAACGTGTAGATCGCTGAATATGATATGTTTGATTCCTTGCAATAGTTTTGCGATATAAAGGTGGTGATATTAGAGTCATGCTAGTCGAGTAATTGTGAAATTGAGAAATACTTGTGTTGAGGTTTGCAAGTCCCGTAGCATGCACGTATGGTGAACCGTTATGTAACAAAGTCGGAGCATGAGGTGTTTATTGATTGTCTTCCTTATGAGTGGCGGTCGGGGACGAGCGATGGTCTTTTCCTACCAATCTATCCCCCTAGGAGCATGCGTGTAGTACTTTGTTTCGATGACTAATAGATTTTTTCAATAAGTATGTGAGTTCTTTATGACTAATGTTGAGTCCATGGATTATACGCACTCTCACCCTTCCACCATTGCTAGCCTCTCTAGTACTGCGCAACTTTCACCGGTACCATAAACCCACCATATACCTTCCTCAAAACAGCCACCATACCTACCTATCATGGCATTTTCATAGCCATTCCGAGATATATTGCCATGCAACTTTCATCATCATCATATACATGACTTGAGCATTCATTGTCATATTGCTTTGCATGATCGTAAGATAGCTAGCATGATGTTTTCATGGCTTGTCCGTTTTTTGATGTCATTGCTATGCTAGATCATTGCACATCCCGGTACACCGTCGGAGGCATTCATATAGAGTCATATCTTTGTTCTAGATATCGAGTTGTAATATTGAGTTGTAAGTAAATAAAAGTGTGATGATCATCATTATTAGAACATTGTCCCATGTGAGGTTATCAAAATAAAAGTGGCCAAAGAAGCCCCCCCAAAAAAGAGAGAGAGGCCAAAGAAGCCTACAAAAAAAGAAAAAAAAGAAAAAAACAAAAAAATGAGAGAAAAAGAGAGAAGGGGCAATGTTACTATACTTTTACCACACTTGTGCTTCAAAGTAGCACCATGTTCTTCATATAGAGAGTCTCTTGAGTTATCACTTTCATATACTAGTGGGAATTTTAATTATAGAACTTGGCTTGTATATTCCAACGATGGGCTTCCTCAAATGCCCTAGGTCTTCATGAGAAAGCAAGTTGGATGCACACCCACTTAGTTTCGGTTTGAGCTTTCATATACTTATAGCTCTAGTGCATCCGTTGCATGGAAATCCCTACTCACTCACATTGATATCTATTGATGGGCATCTCCATAGCCCGTTGATACGCCTAGTTGATGTGAGACTATCTTATCCTTTTTGTCTTCTTCATCATCATATTCTATTCCACCTATAGTGCTATGTCCATGGCTCGCGCTCATGTATTGCGTGAAAGTTGAAAAGGTTTGAGAACATCAAAAGTATGAAACAATTGCTTGGCTTGTCATCGGGGTTGTGCATGATGTGAATGCTTTGTGTGGTGAAGATGGAGCATAGCCAGACTATATGATTTTGTAGGAATGAGCTATCTTTGGCTATGTTATTTCAATAAGACATAATTGCTTGGTTGGTATGCTTGAAGTATTATTGTTTTTATGTCAAATGATAGACTATTGCTTTGAATCACTCTTGTCTTAATATTCATGCCATGATTAGACATATGATCAAGATTATGCTAGGTAGCATTCCACATCAAAAATTATCTTTTTTATCATTTACCTACTCGAGGACGAGCAGGAATTAAGCTTGGGGATGCTGATACATCTCCGTCGTATCTATAATTTTTGATTGTTCCATGCCAATATTATTGAACTTTCATATACTTTTGGCAACTTTTTATACTATTTTTGGGACTAACATATTGATCCAGTGCCCAGTGCCAGTTCCTGTCTGTTGCATGTGTTTGGTTTTGCAGAATATCCATATCAAACGGAGTCCAAACGGGATAAAAACGGACGGAGCTTATTTTTGGAAAATATGGAAAATTTGGGAAATCAACGCGAACCAGTGCCCGAGGTGGTCACGAGGCAGGGGGCGCGCCCCTACCCTCGTGAGCCCACCGTAAGGCAGTTGACGCTCTTCTTTTGCCGCAAGAAAGCTAATATTCCGAAAAAAATCACGGCGAAGGTTTCAGGCCAACCGGAGTTACGGATCTCCATATATATATATGAAACGGTGAAACAGAGCCAGGGGAGAACGCAGAACCAGAGAGAGATAGAGAGATAGATCCAATCTCAGTGGGGCTCTCGCCCCTCCCACGCCATGGGAGCCAAGGACCAGAGGGGAAACCCTTCTCCCATCTAGGGAGGAGGTCAAGGAAGAAGAAGAAGAAGGAGGGGGGCTCTCTCCCCCTCGCTTCCGGTGGCGCCGGAGTGCCACTGGGGGCCATCATCATCACCGCCATCTTCACCAACAACTTCACCACCATCATCACCAACTCTTCCCCCCTCTATGTAGCGGTGTAACCTCTCTCTTACCCGCTGTAATCTCTACTTAAACATGGTGCTCAATGCTATATATTATTTCCCAATGATGTATGGCTATCCTATGATGTTTGAGTAGATCTGTTTTGTCCTAATGGCTATTTGATGATCGTGATTGGTTTGAGTTTTATGTTTTATTATTGGTGCTGTCCTATGGTGCTCTCCGTGACGCACAAGCGTGAGGCATTCCCGCTATAGGGTTTGCAATATGCTTATGATTTTCTTATGGTGGGTGGCGTGAGTGACAGAGGCACAGACCCGAGTAAGTAGGTTGTTTGCATATGGGATAAAGGGGACTTGATGCTTTAATGCTATGGTTGGGTTTTACCTTAATGAATCTTTAGTAGTTACGGATGCTTGCTAGAGTTCCAATCATAAGTGCATATGATCCAAGTAGAGAAAGTATGTTAGCTTATGCCTCTCCCTCAAATAAAATTGCAATAATGATTACCGGTCTAGTTATCGATTGCCTAGGGACAAATAACTTTCTCGTAACAACAAACTCTCTACTAAACCTAACTTAGTTGTGTCTTTATCTAAACAGCCCCTACTTTTTATTTACTTGCTCTTTAGTATCTTGCATACCTATCCAACAACACCTACAAAGTACTTCTAGTTTCATACTTGTTTCCGGTAGAGCGAACGTCAAGTGTGCGTAGAGTTGTATCGGTGGTCGATAGAACTTGAGGGAATATTTGTTCTACCTTTAGCTCCTCGTTGGGTTCGACACTCTTACTTGTCAAAAGAGGCTACAATTGATCCCCTATACTTGTGGGTTATCACGTGTGCTGCTCCTTCCTTTCCTTCACAAATTCTAGTGAATTGTGCTATCTAATTTTACCATGCAATCTGTTGCTCTAGTGTATATGTTCTATATGTCGTGCAGTGTGGTGCTCACTTATTAACTATTTTGTTAATTAGTTGTCATCTTCAGTTAACTGTTTGGTTCAATTCTGCAAATGTGATGTTCAATTCTTCAGGCTACAATTTTGTATTATCTTCCATGTGAGAAATAAATCGAATTTATCTTTACAAAATACATGAGAAACGAATACAATTGCTATATTTCCAAGTTGTCAAGCATGGTTGGTTTGGTTATACATTGTGCAATGTGCTGCTCATTTAACGTTTGGTTCATTAGTGTTATGGTGTTTAGTTAACTGTTTGGTTCAATTCTGCAATGCGATGTTCAATAGTTGTGGGTGCATTCTGTTATTGTATACCATGTGAGGAATAAATTGAATTTGGCTGTAGTAAATACATGAGAAACAAATACAATTGCTATATTTCCAAGTTGTTAAGCATGCTTGGTTTGGTTAACTGTCTGATCTTCTATTAGGAGTATGTTATATTGTGCACTGTGGTGCTCAGTCAATGTTTGGTTCATTTGTTGTGGTGTTTAGTTAACTGCTTGGTTCAATTCTGCTATGCGATGTTTAATTGTCGTGGGTAGAATTTTGTATTATTGTGCATGATAGGAATAAATCGAATTTGGCTGGACTTGGTACATGAGAAACATATACAAGTGCTATATTTCCTAGTTCTTAATCATGCTTGGTTTGGATAAATGGGTTTTCCATGTGGCTTGAATTGATCTGATGAATCTGCAATGTGCTTATTTTTCATCAACATATTTTACTGATAGCATGTGAACCCTTACTTAACCTGATGACTAACTACCTTATATGTGTTGCAGGGAAACAATGGGAAGCACTGAGGTTTACCGTCGAGGTTAGCACGTGCATGGTCCGTTGTCTAATAGCACATTATTGTGCAATTGCAGGAACCATTCTAATATTTAGGTTTTTAACAATTTGGTCTTGCACATGTAGGTCCTGCTGTCAGAGGTTTTGACCCATTGTTCGACCCTTTTTGCATATGGGGAAATGAGTTGTCCATGAATATCAATCAAGTCAAGAAAGTCAGAAAGATTGTTAGGATAAATAAATTAGCGACAAAAACAACAAGATATTTGTCTGCACAATGAAGAAGACATCAGTTCACTACAAGATGGTACTAACTATTATACCTTGCCTTTTTTATTCCTTTGCCCCATTTCCAATATAGAGAAGATATTTATGCACATCTTTGTTTTCAGGCCTTTCCAAAGTAGTTCACTAATGATTACCTCTCAAACCACCTCTATGGTCAGAAGGCGAGGAAGGTTTTCATACAACACCCACGGTTCAATATTGAAGTGTTCCTGAAGAGGACGAAGGACGGACGGTCAATCATCCACAGGCACTGGCCTAAAATTGCAAAGACCTTCAACATGAATGAAGGCTCAATATTCACCTTCCGCTTCAACAGTTTTCCAGGTGAGATGCATCTGTCTATATACCGTCTATGATGCTAATTTCGAAAGCTTCTACATGTTGTATGTGAAACTTGGTGCTGATGAAGTTGTGTAATGGGGTAGCTGAGTGCTGAAGCTATATCATGTTGTACTCTGATGTATTTCAATTATGAAACCTGCTTCCTTAATATGGAAATGAAATATATTATGTGCTTAATATGAATGTCAATTAGATTAATAAATGAATTATTAATAATAGGGCAATTAGCCTGCTAATGGAGAATTAGCCTGCTAATTGGGTTTTGCGATTGCAAACGGTTATTGAGAAGATACCGTGGGTGATGACCTCATGTAACGCACACAATTTATAGGAATAAACCATGTTGGATCAATGAACAATCACACACGACCTTCTCTTGAAAACTGTTTGTGTTAGGCCACCTTGCGCAAATGTTTACCACATAAAAACGGTGTGTGATGGACAACCTTTGCCACACAGTTTTTTCTACGCACCGTGTGTGATGCATTCAATAACGCAAACGATAAAATTGTTAATATCGTGTGCAATGACAACGCTATCACAAACGATTTAATGGGGAAAACTGTGTGTGATGTACCTATGAACGGAAATGTTTTCCTTGGGGCGACTGTGTGGGATGTACATACGAACGAAAACGTTTAGCGGGGACTGACTGTGTGGGATGTACTTGCGACCGAAAACAATTTCGCCTGTATAATTGTATTTTTAGCTCTATTATACGTAGTTCCGTATTTGTGCGCTCGTCAGTTGCACACGACCTCATTTTGCCGAGCGTGTGTGCCAGGAGGGCATATCCCCGACGGTTTCTGGGTCGTGTGGGAAGGACCCCCCTATCCCCGTCACTCACTAGGCAACGGTTCCAAATGCCACCGCGGAAAGGGGTTAAAAACCGTTTGTATAGCACCGACGCGTACCAGTGCTCCCTCCTCCCACCGCCCTCCTCCCCCCTCCTCTCTCCTTCATCCTCCTCCTCCCTCCTCCCACCCTACTGTTCTTGCAGGATCGCAATAGAGAAGTACTAGGAGCAGCAATCAGAAGCGCATCCCACAAATAGGAGACAGGTTCATCTGCATGCTCCAATATGATGAAGTAGGTGTGCTACACATGTTTTATGCTATTTTACCCGAGAGAGAGCAGCGGGAGTGATTAGCTAGCACTAGAATGAGTTTGAAGATGATGACGTGCTACACTATGACTATGATGATTAAATAGCTAGTGTTGGTGGTAATGACTATGATGATTATTATTAGCTAGTGGTGGTGGTGATTAGATAGTACACTATGACTATGATGATTAAATAGTGTTGGTGGTAATGACTATGATGAGTATGACTTGTTATTATGATACCAATGATGAGTTATTTATTATTATGATGATGATGCTAATTTGTTATATGAGTATGATGAGTTATTATATATCAGTGGATTAGTAGTATACTTTCGACATGCACCACATGTTGCCTCCACTTGAACCTAATCCACATTCATCTCACCCACTGTTGTATATACTAACTAATCATGGTCATAAAATCATAAGATGAAAGTATTGTATATAAAACCTATACAAATACAGTGACAATAAGCTGCATTTTAAAAAATACAGGAAAATTTAGCAGTAGCGCTTTTCAAAAGAAATGCTACTGCTACTTACTATTAGCAGTAGCGATTTTCCCTACCAAGCGCTACTGCTAACTAGATATAGCAGTCGCACTGGAAAACCAGCGCTACTGCTACCAGTTAGATGTAGCGCCTTACTGGTAGCGCTGGTACAAGCGCTACTAGTAGCTCTAAAACTAGTGCTACTACTATGGTATTTTAGTGTGCATGCGAATTCATTGCATTCATAACCCACAACATCTTCACAAACTTCGACTACATCTTCCCCACCCGCGGCGGTATGCACAGCCTCCCCTACTACCTCGGCAAGGATGGCATGGAGGAGGAGCACTAAAGAGAAGGCGCAATGAAGATGGTGGTGAAGGCCTGGCCGGTCTCGTGAAGCTTATCTTGCCCATTAGGGCTTTTTATATATGTTTATGTTATGTCGTTGGTTGTACCGTGAACTCTTTTATGCACATATGTTTTATGTAATAACTATGCTATGCTTGCTACTTTCTATGTTATGGATGTATGCTTGCTACGTGAGATATTGGTAGATGGATATGGTGCCGTAGCCGAGCCGTAAACATGCTCTCTAGATGGATATGGTGCCGTATCCGAGCCCTATACATGCTCTCTAGATGGACATGGTGGCTAATGGTGCCATCAGACTTTATTTTAGACGTGGTTTATGATGGATATCATGATCTACATAATTAAACCTGAGATGCTCTTAATAATAAATTGGGATCCCTAATAAATTTTCCATGTTCTACAAAAAAATTGTGTATAAAACAAAAAAAATCATGTATACAATATTTTTCTTGCAACAAAAACATGTTTATAATACCCGCATGTCAAAAAATCAAAATGTTGTGCCATAGGCTATATGCAGAAGGAAATTGCCACGATATGTACAAATAAATTTGACATGGGCAAGTTCAATAAAGAATTGGGACCCTAAAGAATTTTTTATGGTACTTACACTAACAATGACATGGAAAAAGTTATTCTTAAGCTCGCCATGGCAATTATCTATACAAAAATGCCATGGGACAAAAGTTGTACTGCTAACAATAAATCAATTTACCATCATGCACTATTTTTGGTCGGCATGGCAATAAATGGATTTACCATGACAATAATCAAGTAAAAAAATAGAGCCAGTGCATGCACTATTTTTTAGGCCTCTTTTATCTTTGTGGGCCTTCGACAGTCAACAGAATGCGACGGCCCAACCAGAGCTTAGTTTCAATTTGGGCCCTAGAACTACATTTTTTTCTTTTGCAGTTGGTGTTGTGTGATGAAACTAAAAGTGTCAAAAACTAACACCTACAGGGATTTAGAGATGGAGATAGAGACATAGTTTAAGCAACACAGAGAGCACATGATCCACAAATTAAGCAACACAGAGAGCACATGATCCACAAATTAAGCAACACAGAGAGCACATGATCCACAAACCCTTAAGAAAATCGTAGAGCACATGACACGACACAAATAACATCTCTAATGAGTGATGACCAACAAGTAAGAAATTCCTAGAGCAACTATACAAAAATAAAATCCTAAAGCTATCAGATTCGCATGCTTGTTCAATTGAATCATATGCTTCAAGTTCTTGTTCATCTTCTTCAATTCCCCCTTCAGATCTGCATCCCCAACTGTCAGAGCAGCACTTCCAGAGACCAAATTCGTTGGTGCTGATAGCAGATTGAGCTCCCGGGTTGGGGCCCCATTGAATTGAATTCGCTTAACGTAGTCATCCAGCCATTCAAAATGTGTGCATTTCTTCACGATCTGAAACGAAAACATGAACCCTAAATCCCAGATCCAAGGAAAAAAGAATTAAAAGCAAATAGAAAAAGACATCAGAGAAAAATCATGAGATCTAACATGCCCCTCTGGCTTGCTCTCGCATTTCACGAACTCGCGCCCATAGTTGCCATTCTTGACCTCCTTCGAAGTCAACCGTATCAGTGGTGCGCTGTGTGGGCAGTTAGGACATCGCTCCATGGGAAGTGGACCATACTGGGTCCATGAGGGGCGGGAGGCTGAAGTGGAGCTCGACATATCGCCCAAAGTCGCCGGAGAAGAAGAAGCATGGGAGTGGACCCTCTCATCGCCAGAGAAGAAGCAAAGGAGTGACTCCTCTCTTCACTGCAGAATAAGCAGCAGAAGAAAGGGGAGGCAAGGTGAGCGAGCACAACCAACAACTCTCGCGGACCGCCTCTCGCGGATCGCCCCACGATCCAACGATGCAGAGCCGTCCATGTGATCCAACGGCGTGGAGCCTACACGTAGCCTGCCCTCGGAATTCCTTCTAGAAGACCACATCTGAGGGTTGTCGCTTGGCGCTAGGGTATGATCGAACGACTGACGTTTGGAGCTAGGGTTAGGCGAACCCCGTGGGGTTTAGAGGGGTTTTGAGCTGGTCAACGGGGTTTCCAAGGCTTTGACCGAGCATAACTAATTTTAAAAAAATCTTTAAAATATGAAACCTTCGTCGTTTGTCGTTTTATAAGACACACTAACGAGGAAAAATACTAAACTTGGTATGCGGACATTTATAAAAAAACTAGCTAGCACGATCAAGGTCAAATGAGTACCATTAATTTAAAAAAATAAAAAAAAATATAACCTGCGCACAATGTTATCTTGTGTGACATGTTACCAACCAAAAATCATAAACTTTGTCTATGGACATTTTCATGAAAAAACCTTCACACATATGAGCTATCACGTACAACATTTCATATAGTCCAAGGAGAGGAGGTAGGGTTCCCTTTGTTTTTTGAATATAAAAAAATCACCAAAGCTTGATTTCAAAGTGAATAAGAAGGATCTGAACTTAGTTTTCCATTTTCATATTTTAAACATGTTTTAATGGTTTTCTTTTAAAGTATATTTTTTCAAAAAAAAGTAAAAATATGAAGATTAATTCAATAAATAGTGATACTTCGAATCTACACTATATAGATTGAATAGGTGTTAATAAAAATTATTTGGCTCATTTAGAGTAGGTCCAAAAAACTTGATTACAAATGGGACTGTTTACCCTAGCTTGGGAGCTCATTTGGAGCACATTTCTCATGACTACAAGTTTTACCACGCAAAAGAGATCGGATTTCAACTCACACCACAGGGAATGGACTTCAAGTGTTGGTTCAAATTCAAATTTTGCCTCAATTTTGTATTCTACCTCAAATTTCACATCAAATTACAAATAAAAATATTAAAACTTACAAGTTTTCACAGTAGTTAAAATTGGCGACAAAATCCTTATTAAAATCCTTGAAGTTCAAGGTTTATGACTTGCATTCAAGTTCAAATTCAAATATCTGCCTTGCTCCTTATGTTCCGGGATGGGTTAACCGTCTTGCTCCTGGTTTCCCTAGCTTGGATATTTTGTGCTTTTGAAAGCTTTGTCTTGTTGCTTCTGATCTTCACTTTTGGTGGTGGCGGTTTTGTTGAGCTTTGACTGACCGAGCAAGTGATGACCAGTTGACGGTCATCTATGGGTTCACTAGTCCTTAAAGGACTTCAGACAAAATAACTTCCTCCTCTCTTATAGCTTCAAAACCTTCATAAGCCATGGTTTCAAATTCTGCATCAGATGATGGTTCAACTGAAGTTTCTTCCTCTCTAGGTCTTTTCTGTCATGTGCCTCTAATTATCCTAGAGCTAGGTCAAATAGAAATAAGCTTAGCCATCGATAAAAAGAGAACAAATGCAAAAAAGGGAAAGGTTGCACCCATACCAAGCTGCTACTTCAGCTGCATTCTCCTCTGCATTTGCTACTACCCACTGTTCATCTTCTCCAAATGATGCATCAACTGGATTGGTACAACGCCTAGCAATATGCCCTACAATACCACATCTTTTGCACTTACGCGGTTTTTACACGACCCTCTTCACCAGCTCTTATAATGTTTTTCCTTGGTCTTCCTGGTGGTCTAGTCAGTACAGGAGAATGGAGTTTGAACCTGATGTGACACCGTCTTCGGAGAAGAGGGTGTTCAAGGGGAGGTCCGATCTTCACGGCCAAGGTTGTCAGAATCGTGATTTTGTTGTACGATTCTACGACTTTACAATCCAAGCTAACCCCTCTGATTCTACAATTTTAGTTCATAGAATCTACGTTTCTACGATCTTGATAGTGAAGATTCTACGATTCATGACCCTACCATCGAAGCTCCAATCCGATTTAGAATCCCCGATTCTGACAACCTTGTTCACGGCGTAGGATCGATAAACGGATGGGGATAACTAGCTGCAAGGAGCCAGAAAATGGAAAATAAGAGATTATGACCCGACGAGGAGGATGCTCACCGAAGCTTGCAATCCAAACATTCGCCGATCCACAACCTGCAATACTATCCCACACAACCACGCTCAAAGTCGTGGAGCACAGGATAGGTGCAATCCGCAAGGGAAACCATGAACTCTAACCCACACAACATGATCTAGTCATGGAGCATGAATTAGGAGCAATTTCTCAAGGAATCACGAGAATAAGGATAACAAGAGCTCTCCAATCTCAGGAGGAGTCTATGTCTTTGGTCTTTGATAGAAATGGCAGAAGTCCCCAACGAAGGGAAGAGCTAGCCTATTTATAATCGGGACAACCCCCTGGATAGGTGTGAAAGAGAACTAGCTTCTGGATCTAGCTTAGGTGTGAAAGGGAACCATCTTTGTTTGACTAAATGGCTTCAAGAATTAATGAGGTAGCTTTTGGAATACTCTCGTTGGAGGTGGTTGGTAGTTCCCGACCAAACATTGTTTATTGGGGTCGAACAATGTTTGATTCAGCAGAAAACTCGAGTTCTGGAAATCTTTCACAAGTTGGGATATCCAAACTCATGCAAAACATTGTTTCGTCAGAATCGCAACAATGTTTCTTTAGTAGACAACTCATTCTTCATGAATTCCTAACTTTGTTTCCTCGTCATAAAACATTGTTTTGCACGGACTGAAATGTGTTTGGCCTTCTTTGATATCGCACCTGAGTTCAACCAACAACAAAGGGGGTGAAGGCCCAACCATGTTTTCAAGGTCAAATGATAGACTTAAGTTGGCGTTCACCTGATCATGTATTTGCATTGCGCGACTTCTTGTGATTGGACCGTTGATGGTTGGTGGTGTGGTGCCCATGGTTGGGATGTCCTCATCATCCTCCCCCTCTTGAGAACGAGTCGTTCTCGACTCTAAAGGCCCAAAGTATGGGGAAAGATTGGAGATATTGAAGGTCGGGCTAACACCATATTCTTCTGGAAGATCGATCTTGTATGCATTGTCGTTGATCCTCTCGAGCACCACAAATGGTCCATCGCTGTGTGGCTGCAACTTGCACTTGCGTTGCTCTGGAAAATGGTCCTTCCGAAGGTGTACCTAGACCAAATCACCTTGCTCGAACACCAGCTTCTTCCTGGTCTTGTTTACCCGCTTCGCATATTGTTTAGTCATTTTCTCAATGTTCTCCTTTGCCTGGGCATGAAGTTTCTTGACGAAATCAGCACGCTTGCTTGCATCTAGGCTAGTTCGTTCCTGTAGTGGCAAAGGCAAAAGATCGATGGGAGCAATAGGTTTGAAGCCATAAACAAGTTCAAATGGGCAAAATTTAGTGGTCGAATGTACCGCCCTGTTATACACGGACTCCACATGAGGTAGGCACTCTTCCCACATCTTCAAATTCTTCTTGAGGACTGCTCGCAGCATCATCGATAAAGTCCGGTTGACAAATTCAGTTTGTCCATCAGTTTGTGGGTGGCATGTCATGGAAAATAGGAGCTTGGTGCCAAGTTTTCCTCATAAGGTCTTCCAAAAGTAGCTCAGAAATTTGGTATCGTCTGACACAACCGTGTGTGGTACTCCATGTAGCCGCACAACTTCCCTGAAAAACAGATCAACAATGTGTGAAGCATCATCGCTCTTATGACATGGGATAAAATGTGCCATTTTGCTAAAACGATCAACTACCACAAACACCGAGTCACTCCCCCTCTTAGTCCATGGTAAACCAAGAACAAAATCCATAGAAATATCTTCCCACAGAGTATTCGGAACAGATAGAGGAGTATATAAACCATGAGGATTCAAGCAGGACTTAGCTTTGTGGCAAATCTTGAAGGAAATATGCCCTAGAGGCAATAATAAAGTTATTATTTATTTCCTTATATCATGATAAATGTTTATTATTCATGCTAGAATTGTATTAACCGGAAACATAATACATGTGTGAATACATAGACAAACAGAGTGTCACTAGTATGCCTCTACTTGACTAGCTCGTTAATCAAAGATGGTTATGTTTCCTAACCATGGACAAAGAGTTGTCATTTGATTAACGGGATCACATCATTAGTTGAATGATCTGATTGACATGACCCATTCCATTAGCTTAGCAGCTGATCGTTTAGTATGTTGCTATTGCTTTCTTCATGACTTATACATGTTCCTATGACTATGAGATTATGCAACTCCCGTTTGCCGGAGGAACACTTTGTGTGCTACCAAACATCACAATGTAACTGGGTGATTATAAAGGAGCTCTACAGGTGTCTCCAAAGGTACATGTTGGGTTGGCGTATTTCGAGATTAGGATTTGTCACTCTGATTGTCAGAGAGGTATCTCTGGGCCCTCTCGGTAATGCACATCACTGAAGCCTTGCAAGCATTGAAACTAATGAGTTAGTTGCGGGATGATGTATTACGGAACGAGTAAAGAGACTTGCTGGTAACGAGATTGAACTAGGTATGGGATACCGACGATCGAATCTCGGGCAAGTAACATACCGATGACAAAGGGAACAACGTATGTTGTTATGTGGTCTGACCGATAAAAGATCTTCGTAGAATATGTAGGAGCCAATATGAGCATCCAGGTTCCGCTATTGGTTATTGACCAGAGACGTGTCTCGGTCATGTCTACATTGTTCTCGAACCCGTAGGGTCCGCATGCTTAAGGTTACGATGACAGTTATATTATGAGTTTATGCATTTTGATGTACCGAAGTTTGTTCGGAGTCCCAGATGTGATCACGGACATGACGAGGAGTCTCGAAATGGTCGAGACATAAAGATTGATATATTGGAAGCCTATGTTTGGATATCGAAAGTGTTCCGGGTGAAATCGGGATTTTACCGGAGTACCGGGAGGTTACCGGAACCCCCCGGGAGGTATATGGGCCTTAGTGGGCCTTAGTGGAAGAGAGGAGAGGTGGCTAGAGATGGGTCGCGTGCCCCTCCCCCCCCCTTGGTCCGAATAGGATAAGGAGAGGGGGCCGGCCCCCCTTCCTCCTCTCTCTCTCCTCTTTTCCCCCTCCGCGAATCCTATTCCAACTAGGAAAGGGGGGAGTCCTACTCCCGGAGGGAGTAGGACTCCTCCTGGCGCGCCTCCTCTTGGCCGGCCGGCCACCCCCTTTGAGCCTTTATATACGGAGGCAAGGGGCACCCCTAGAGACAAGTTGATCCACGTGATCATATTCTTAGTCGTGTGCGGTGCCCCCTTCCACCATAGTCCTTGATAATATTGTAGTGGTGCTTAGGCGAAGCCCTGCGATGGTAGTACATCAAGATCGTCACCACGCCGTCGTTCTGACGGAACTCTTCCCCGACACTTTGCTGGATCGGAGTCCGGGGATCGTCATCGAGCTGAACGTGTGCTAGAACTCGGAGGTGCCGTAGTTTCGGTGCTTGATCGGTTGGGTCGTGGAGACGTACGACTACATCAACCAAGTTAACGCTTCCGTTGTCGATCTACAAGGGTACGTAGATCACACTCTCCCCTCTCGTTGCTATGCATCACCATGATCTTGCGTGTGCGTAGGAATTTTTTTGAAATTACTACGAAACCCAACAGTGGCATCCGAGCCTAGGTTTTTTGTGTTGATGTTATATGCACGAGTAGAACACAAGTGAGTTGTGGGCGATATAAGTCATACTGCTTACCAGCATGTCATACTTTGGTTCGGCGGTATTGTTGGACGAAGTGGCCCGGACCGACATTACGCGTACGCTTACGCGAGACTGGTTCTCCCGACGTGCTTTGCACAAAGGTGGCTAGCGGGTGACAGTTTCTCCAACTTTAGTTGAACCGAGTGTGGCTACGCCCGGTCCTTGCGAAGGTTAAAACAGCACCAACTTGACAAACTATCGTTGTGGTTTTGATGCATAGGTAAGATTGGTTCTTGCTTAAGCCCGTAGCAGCCACGTAAAACTTGCAACAACAAAGTAGAGGACGTCTAACTTGTTTTTGCAGGGCATGTTGTGATGTGATATGGTCAAGACATGATGCTAAATTTTATTGTATGAGATGATCATGTTTTGTAACCGAGTTATCGGCAACTGGCAGGAGCCATATGGTTGTCGCTTTATTGTATGCAATGCAATCGCGCTGTAATGCTTTACTTTATCACTAAGCGGTAGCGATAGTCGTGGAAGCATAAGATTGGCGAGACGATAATGATGCTGCGATGGAGATCAAGGTGTCGCGCCGGTGACGATGGTGATCACGACGGTGCTTCGGAGATGGAGATCACAAGCACAAGATGATGATGGCCATATCATATCACTTATATTGATTGCGTGTGATGTTTATCTTTTATGCATCTTATATTGCTTTGATTGACGGTAGCATTATAAGATGATCTCTCACTAATTATCAAGAAGTGTTCTCCCTGAGTATGCACCATTGCGAAAGTTCTTCGTGCTGAGACACCACGTGATGATCGGGTGTGATAGGCTCTACGTTCAAATACAACGGGTGCAAAACAGTTGCACACGCGGAATACTCAGGTTATACTTGACGAGCCAAGCATATACAGATATGGCCTCGGAACACGGAGACCGAAAGGTCGAGCGTGAATCATATAGTAGATATGATCAACATAGTGATGTTCAGCAATGAAACTACTCCATCTCACGTGATGATCGGACATGGTTTAGTTGACTTGGATCACGTAATCACTTAGAGGATTAGAGGGATGTCTATCTAAGTGGGAGTTCTTTAAGTAATATGATTAATTGAACCTAAATTTATCATGAACTTAGTACCTGATAGTATCTTGCTTATGTATGTTTGATTATAGATAGATGGCCCGTGCTGTTGTTCCGTTGAATTATAATGCATTCCTTGAGAAAGCAAAGTTGAAAGATAATGGTAGCAATTACACGGACTGGGTCCGTAACTTGAGGATTATCCTCATTGCTGCACAGAAGAATTACATCCTGGAAGCACCGCTGGGTGCCAGGCCTGCTGCTGGAGCAACACCAGATGTTATGAACGTCTGGCAGAGCAAAGCTGATGACTACTCGATAGTTCAATGTGCCATGCTTTACGGCTTAGAACCGGGACTTGAACGACGTTTTGAACGTCATGGGGCATATGAGATGTTCCAGGAGTTGAAGTTAATATTTCAAGCAAATGCCCGGATTGAGAGATATGAAGTCTCCAATAAGTTCTATAGCTGCAAGATGGAGGAGAACAGTTCTGTCAGTGAGCATATACTCAAGATGTCTGTGTATTGTAATCACTTGATTCAACTGGAGTTAATCTTCCGGATGATAGCGTCATTGACAGAATTCTCCAATCACTTCCACCAAGCTACAAGAGCTTCGTGATGAACTATAATATGCAAGGGATGAATAAGACTATTCCCGAGCTCTTCGCAATGCTGAAAGCTGCGGAGGTAGAAATCAAGAAGGAGCATCAAGTGTTGATGGTCAACAAGACCACTAGTTTCAAGAAAAAGGGCAAAGGGAAGAAGAAGGGGAACTTCAAGAAGAACAGCAAGCAAGTTGCTGCTCGAGAGAAGAAACCCAAGTCTGGACCTAAGCCTGAAACTGAGTGCTTCTACTGCAAGCAGACTGGTCACTGGAAGCGGAACTGCCCCAAGTATTTGGCGGATAAGAAGGATGGCAAGGTGAACAAAGGTATATGTGATATACATGTTATTGATGTGTACCTTACTAATGCTCGCAGTAGCACCTGGGTATTTGATACTGGTTCTGTTGGTAACATTTGCAACTCGAAACAGGGACTACGGATTAAGCGAAGATTGGCTAAGGACGAGGTGACGATGCGCGTGGGAAACGGTTCCAAAGTCGATGTGATCGCGATCGGCGCGCTACCTCTACATCTACCTTTGGGATTAATATTAGACCTAAATAATTGTTATTTGGTGCCAGCGTTAAGCATGAACATTATATCTGGATCTTGTTTGATGCGAGACGATTATTCATTTAAATCAGAGAATAATGGTTGTTCTATTTATATGAGTAATATCTTTTATGGTCATGCACCCTTGAAGAATGGTCTATTCTTATTGAATCTCGATAGTAGTGACACACATATTCATAATGTTGAAGCCAAAAGGTGCAGAGTTGATAATGATAGTGCAACTTATTTGTGGCACTGCCGTTTAGTTCATATCAGTGTAAAGCGCATGAAGAAACTCCATACTGATGGACTTTTGGAACCACTTGATTATGAATCACTTGGTACTTGCGAACCGTGCCTCATGGGCAAGATGACTAAAACACCGTTCTCCGGTACTATGGAGAGAGCAACAGATTTGTTGGAAATCATACATACAGATGTATGTGGTCCGATGAATATTGAGGCTCGTGGCGGATATCGTTATTTTCTCACCTTCACAGATGACTTAAGCAGATATGGGTATATCTACTTAATGAAACATAAGTCTGAAACATTTGAAAAGTTCAAAGAATTTCAGAGTGAAGTTGAAAATCATTGTAACAAGAAAATAAAGTTTCTACGATCTGATCGTGGAGGCGAATATTTGAGTTACGAGTTTGGTGTACATTTGAAACAATACGGAATAGTTTCGCAACTCACGCCACCCGGAACACCACAGCGTAATGGTGTGTCCGAACGTCGTAATCGTACTTTACTAGATATGGTGCGATCTATGATTTCTCTTACTGATTTACCGCTATCGTTTTGGGGTTATGCTTTGGAGACGGCCGCATTCACGTTAAATAGGGCACCATCAAAATCCGTTGAGACAACGCCTTATGAACTATGGTTTGGCAAGAAACCAAAGTTATCGTTTCTGAAAGTTTGGGGATGCGATGCTTATGTGAAAAAGCTTCAACCTGATAAGCTCGAACCCAAATCGGAGAAATGTGTCTTCATAGGATATCCAAAGGAGACTATTGGATACACCTTCTATCACAGATTCGAAGGCAAGACTTTTGTTGCTAAGTTCGGAAACTTTCTGGAGAAGTAGTTTCTCTCGAAAGAAGTGAGTGGGAGGAAAGTAGAACTTGACGAGGTAACTGTACCTGCTCCCTTATTGGAAAGTAGTGCATCACAGAAAACTATTTCTGTGACACCTACACCAATTAGTGAGGAAGCTAATGATAATGATCATGAAACTTCAGAACAAGATACTACTGAAACTTGTAGATCAACCAGAGTGAGATCCGTGCCAGAGTGGTACGGTAATCCTGTTCTGGAAGTCATGCTACTAGATGATGAACCTAAGAACTATGAAGAAGCGATGGTGAGCCCAGATTCCGCAAAATGGCTTGAAGCCATGAAATCTAAGATGGGATCCATGTATGAGAACAAAGTGTGGACTTTGGTTGACTTGCCCAATGATCGGCAAGCAATTGAGAATAAATGGATCTTCAAGAAGAAGACTGACGCCGACGGTAATATTACTGTCTACAAAGCTCGACTTGTCGCAAAAGGGTTTCGGCAAGTTCAAGGGATTGACTATGATGAGACCTTCTCACCCATAGCGATGCTTAAGTCTGTCCGAATCATGTTAGCAATTGCCGCATTTTATGATTATGAAATTTGGCAGATGGATGTCAAAACTACATTCCTGAATGGATTTCTAGAAGAAGAGTTGTATATGATGCAACCAGAAGGTTTTGTCGATCCAAAGGGAGCTAACAAAGTGTGCAAGCTCCAGCGATCCATTTATGGACTGGTGCAAGCCTCTCGGAGTTGGAATAAACGCTTTGATAGTGTGGTCAAAGCATTTGGTTTTATACAGACTTTCGGAGAAGCCTGTATTTACAAGAAAGTGAGTGGGAGCTCTGTAGCATTTCTGATATTATATGTGGATGACATATTACTGATTGGAAATGATATAGAATTTCTGGATAGCATAAAGGGATACTTGAATAAGAGTTTTTCAATGAAAGACCTCGGTGAAGCTGCTTACATATTAGGCATTAAGATCTATAGAGATAGATCAAGACGCTTAATTGGACTTTCACAAAGCACATACCTTGACAAAGTTTTGAAGAAGTTCAAAATGGATCAAGCAAAGAAAGGGTTCTTGCCTGTGTTACAAGGTGTAAAGTTGAGTCAGACTCAATGCCCGACCACTGCAGAAGATAGAGAGAAAATGAAAGATGTTCCCTATGCTTCAGCCATGGGCTCTATCATGTATGCAACGCTATGTACCAGACCTGATGTGTGCCTTGCTATAAGTCTAGCAGGGAGGTACCAAAGTAATCCAGGAGTGGATCACTGGACGGCGGTCAAGAACATCCTGAAGTACCTGAAAAGGACTAAGGATATGTTTCTCGTATATGGAGGTGACAAAGAGCTCATCGTAAACGGTTATGTTGATGCAAGCTTTGACACTGATCCGGACGATTCTAAATCGCAAACTGGATATGTGTTTACATTAAACGGTGGAGCTGTCAGTTGGTGCAGTTCTAAACAAAGCGTCGTGGCGGGATCTACATGTGAAGCGGAGTACATAGCTGCTTCGAAAGCAGCAAACGAAGGAGTCTGGATGAAGGAGTTCATATCCGATCTAGGTGTCATACCTAGTGCTTCGGGTCCAATGAAAATCTTTTGTGACAATACTGGTGCAATTGCCTTGGTGAAGGAATCCAGATTTCACAAGAGTACCAAGCACATCAAGAGACGCTTCAATTCCATCCGGGATCTAGTCCAGGTGGGAGACATAGAGATTTGCAAGATACATACGGATCTGAATGTAGCAGACCCGTTGACTAAGCCTCTTCCATGAGCAAAACATGATCAGCACCAAGGCTCCATGGGTGTTAGAATCATTACTGTGTAATCTAGATTATTGACTCTAGTGCAAGTGGGAGACTGAAGAAAATATGCCCTAGAGGCAATAATAAAGTTATTATTTATTTCCTTATATCATGATAAATGTTTATTATTCATGCTAGAATTGTATTAACCGGAAACATAATACATGTGTGAATACATAGACAAACAGAGTGTCACTAGTATGCCTCTACTTGACTAGCTCGTTAATCAAAGATGGTTATGTTTCCTAAGCATGGACAAAGAGTTGTCATTTGATTAACGGGATCACATCATTAGTTGAATGATCTGATTGACATGACCCATTCCATTAGCTTAGCAGCTGATCGTTTAGTATGTTGCTATTGCTTTCTTCATGACTTATACATGTTCCTATGACTATGAGATTATGCAACTCCCACTTGCCGGAGGAACACTTTGTGTGCTACCAAACGTCACAATGTAACTGGGTGATTATAAAGGAGCTCTACAGGTGTCTCCAAAGGTACATGTTGGGTTGGCATATTTCGAGATTAGGATTTGTCACTCCGATTGTCGGAGAGGTATCTCTGGGCCCTCTCGGTAATGCACATCACTGAAGCCTTGCAAGCATTGCAACTAATGAGTTAGTTGCGGGATGATGTATTACGGAACGAGTAAAGAGACTTGCCGGTAACGAGATTGAACTAGGTATGGGATACCGACGATCGAATCTCAGGCAAGTAACATACCGATGACAAAGGGAACAACGTATGTTGTTATGCGATCTGACAGATAAAAGATCTTCGTAGAATATGTAGGAGCCAATATGAGCATCCAGGTTCCGCTATTGGTTATTAACCAGAGACGTGTCTCGGTCATGTCTACATTGTTCTCGAACCCGTAGGGTCCGCACGCTTAAGATTACGATGACCGTTATATTATGAGTTTATGCATTTTGATGTACCGAAGTTTGTTAGGAGCCCCGGATGTGATCATGGACATGACGAGGAGTCTCGAAATGGTCGAGACATAAAGATTGATATATTGGAAGCCTATGTTTGGATATCGGAAGTGTTCCGGGTGAAATCGGGATTTTACCAGAGTACCGGGAGGTATATGGGCCTTAGTGGGCCTTAGTGGAAGAGAGGAGAGGTGGCCAGAGATGGGCCGCGCGCCCCTCCCCCCCTTGGTCCGAATAGGACAAGGAGATGGGGCCAGCCCCCCTTCCTCCTCTCTCTCCTCTTTTCCCCCTCCGTGAATCCTATTCCAACTAGGAAAGGGGGGAGTCCTACTCCCGGAGGGAGTAGGACTCCTCCTGGCGCACCTCCTCTTGGCCGGACGGCCACCCCCTTTGAGCCTTTATATACGGAGGCAAGGGGCGCCCCTAGAGACAAGTTGATCCACGTGATCATATTCTTAGCCGTGTGCGGTGCCCCCTTCCACCATAGTCCTCGATAATATTGTAGCGGTGCTTAGGCGAAGCCCTGCGACGGTAGTACATCAAGATCGTCACCACGCTGTTGTGCTGACGGAACTCTTCCCCGGCACTTTGCTGGATCGGAGTCCGGGGATCGTCATCGAGCTGAACGTGTGCTAGAACTCGGAGGTGCCGTAGTTTCGGTGCTTGATCGGTCGGGCCGTGGAGACGTACGACTACATCAACCAAGTTAACGCTTCCGTTGTCGATCTACAAGGGTACGTAGATCACACTCTCCCCCTCTCGTTGCTATGCATCACCATGATCTTGCGTGTGCGTAGGAAATTTTTTGAAATTACTACGAAACCCAACAAATCTCGCATCTCATCACGTAGTGTTCCATGTCACGTCTCATTCGCGGCCAAAAGAAGTGATCAACGAGCACACTTTCAGTTTTCTTGGCTCCAAAATGTCCCATGAGACCACCAGCGTGAGACTCCTGCAAGAGCAACAAATGAACAGAACAATCTGGAATGCACAATTTGTTAGCTCGAAATAGAAATCCATCATGCAAGTGAAACTTCTCCCATCCATTTCCCTTGTTACACTTTGAAAATGGTTCAGCAAAGAATGAGTCGTTAGCATACAGTTCTTTGATGCTTTCTAAACCAAGATTTTAACATCAAGTTGGGAAAGTAAAATGTGACGTCTAGACAATGTGTCGGCAATAACATTATCCTTCCCTTTATTATACTTGATAATATAAGGAAAAGACTCTATGAACTCACTCCATTTTGCATGTCTACAGTTCAGTTTAAGTTGGCCCTTAAGATGTTTTAAAGATTCATGGTCAGAATGTATTACAAACTCTTTTGGCCACAGGTAATGTTGCCATGTTTCCAAAGATCGAACAAGTGCATGCAATTCTTTATCATAAACGGAATAATTAAGAGTTGGACCATTAAGCTTCTCACTAAAATAGGCGATGGGTTTACCTTCTTGCATTAGTACTCCACGAATGCCAACACCACTTGCATCACATGCAATCTCAAATGTCTTACCAAAATCAGGAAGGGAAATCAATGGGGCTGATGTCAATCTCATCTTCAGTTCTTGGAAGGACTGGTCTTGGGCATCACCCCATTGGAATGGAGTCTCTTTCTTCATTAACTCATTCATTGGTGCAGCAATGGTGCTGAAATCCTTCACGAACCGGCGATAGAAACCTGCAAGTCCGAGGAAGCTATGTACTTGGCTCACATTTTGTGGAGGCATCCACTCACGAATAGCCTTGATCTTCTCTTCATCGACCTCCACACCTTTTGCTGAAACAACAAAGCCAAGAAACACAACCTTGTTTATGCAAAATGTGCACTTTTCCACGTTATCATACAACTTTTCCTCTCGTAGGACAGCAAGCACACATTTTATATGTCCAACATGATCCTCCAAATTTTTTCTAAAAATCAATATGTCATCAAAGTAGACCACTACAAATTGGCCAATGAAGGATCTAAGCACATGATTCATCAATCTCATGAAAATACTAGGTGCATTTGTTAATCCAAAAGGCATAACCAACCATTCATACAAGCCAAATTTTGTCTTAAAAGCAGTTTTCCATTTGTCACCCTCTTCCATTCTTATGTGGTGGTAACCACTTCGTAAATCGATTTTAGAAAATATGGTGGAGCCACAAAGTTCATCAAGCATATCATTGAGCCTAGGAATAGGGTGGCGATATCTGACAGTTATGTTGTTAACGGATCTGCAATCAGTGCACATGCGCATGGTACCATCTTTCTTTGGAACTAAAAGAATGGGAACAACACAAGGAGAAAGACTTTCCCTTATGTACCCTTTGTTAAGAAGATATTCTACTTGCCTCTGAATTTCCTTCATCTCCTCTGGGTTTGCTCGGTATGGTGGTCAGTTTGGTAGTGGGGCACCCGGAACCAAGTCAATTTGGTGCTCAATGCCCCGCTTCGGTGGTAAACCAGGTGGTACCTCCTTGGGAAACACATCCTCATACTCCTGCAAAAGATCAAAAACAACACTAAGAAGAGTTGAGGGTAAATCATTAGCAACCAATAAAGTTTCCTTGTACATGAGTACAAAGAATGGAGTATTAGGTTCTCTCAATTCCCGCAGATCCCTTTTCCTAGCCATCATAACTAATCTCTGTTTTTTCCCGGGGCTTGGTCATATTTGGTTGTGGAGCTTTTGGCTATGGAAACACTCCCTCACTATGTTGGTGGCTCGCTCGTTGTGTATGATCACTCTCTCCCTTTTTCTTTCCCTTTCTTTTCATCTCATCAAGATAGACTTCCTTGGGTGTCATGGGCAGCCAAGTGAACTGTTCGCCTCTATGGACAAAACATAAGCGATTTGCACACCCGCTGATTTGCACATCATGGTCATGCAACCACGGTCGCCCAAGAAGCAAGTGACAAGCGTGCATCGGCACCACATCACACTCAACATCATCCTGATATTTACCTACGGAAAATGTTATTTGCACGCTACTAATCACCTTAATTGTGCCGCAATCATTCAGCCATTGCATGCGGTATGGGTGTGGGTGACGTTCTGTTTGCAATTGAAGCTTCTCGACCATCTCCGTACTTGCAATATTGTTGCAGCTGCCACTATCAACAATCACTCGACATATCTTTGTGTTGATAAGGCAACGGGTGTGGAAAAGATTATGCGCTGCCCCTTTTCCTCCTCCACAACCTGAGCGTTAAGTGAGCGACATACAACCAAAGATTCTCCATCAAGTTCCTCATGAGATAAAATAGTTCCTCCTACTTCCCAACCTTGCTCCTCTTCCACTTCATCATTGCCACCTTCAGAGTCACTTTCAGACTCCCATGCACCTCGTTCATTGATGCTCATAGTTCTTTTGCTAGGACATTCTGAAGAAATATGAACTCTTCCTTTGCACTTGTGGCATTGAATGTCGCTGTTGCGTGTAGAACTCTTTTCTGGAGGTGGAGCAGAGGATACTCCTAGTGTAGTTGATGACCTCTTATCTTGATTGCGAATAGCAGGTGAGGAAGCCATCGAGGCATGTGGGTGTCTAGGTGGTGCACCCTCAAACTGAGAACCATATGTCTGTTGTGCTCGCTGCCATGAGCGGGTGGTGGTGCGGCCTTGGAAAGCATGAGTACGACCATTACACATATTCTTCTTCTCAACTCTTATAGCTTGATGTACCACATCTTGTAATGTATCATAAGGAAACATCTCCACAAAATCTAATATTTCATCATTCAGCCCATGTAAAAATCTTGCCATCTTCGCCTCATCACTTTCACGGGTTCTTGTCCGAATTAGCAGCACCTCCATCTCCTTATAGTACTCCTCAATGGTGTAGGAACCTTGAGTGAGCCCCTGCAACCGCTTGTAGAATTGCCTCTCATAATATGATGGAACAAAACAACGCCTCATAACTTCCTTCATCAAACTCCAGCTGCGGATATGATTATTGCCTGACATCAACCGATCGTCTTGCAGTTGATTCCACCATGTAAGAGCATAACTAGAGAACTCCATAACAGCAATATCAACTCTCTTGGCTTCAGAAAAACCATGGATGCGAAAGATTTGATCACACTTCTCTTCCCACTCAATATATGCATCCAGATCCTCTTTTTCCGTGAATGATGGCACGTGTAGCTTGACTCTTGCTTGGTTGTCACGGTCATCCTGATCACGGTGGTCATAATGATGATCATTGCGACCAAAAACAGCACCACGGCGAGGCGGGGAGTAGGGTTCATAGTCCCACATGCCTTCATCTTCGTCACCATGCTCGGAGAGATCTTCAAGGAAGATGGCATCACTATCATGTGTCGCTCGTCGTTGGTGATCAGCAGCAAACCCGCGGGGGTCATGGCCTTGCCCGCGAGCATCTTCTCCATGCAGCCCACCCTCACAGGGGACAGCAAAGTTGTCATGCCTCCATTCAGCAGCAACAGTAGGGGCACCGTGGGCAGCAGCTCCTGCCGCTCTTCCACGACCAACATGGCGATCGTTGTTTCCTTGACGTTGCCGGTTGTCGGTAGCCAGCGAGGCAGTGGGGCTGTGTTGATGTTGATCCCCGTTACCCGCGATAGGAAGACGACCACCGAACATCCTTCGTATAGCTGCAACTATACTCTCCTCAATCATATCACCAAGTGTTGTGCGAGTTTTTGGGAGATCATCTTCCACATGTTGATGTCCATGTACACTCGTGTTGGATCCTGTCATGTTAACTCTTGGAAACAGGTGGACAAAAGAAAAATATATGTGGAAAAACACTCAACTCACCTTCTTGCTTACCCAAATTCTAATGATTCCTTGGCGGCTGTGCGGAAGTAGCAAATCAGGAGTGGAAGGGCAAATGAAAGGAAGGAAGCTGACGGTTTCTAGGTGGATCTAGGTGGGGTAAAAAGGGAGGGCTAGTGCTGAGATCCAATCGATGCAAACCAAATGAACAAGAAAAAAATTGTAGATCATTGCACCACGTTTGAGATGCAACACTTGCCACTTCAACTTCTAAAATTTCTCACCAAACTGAATATGATTGCACAGTTGCTCAACACTTTCTCTTCTCTTTTTTTTTGCTTTTGTTTTTCACTCTTTTTTTCATCCTTTTTTTGCTCTTTTTTTGCAGCACAATAGATCCAACAACAAGACTCAAAGAAAAACAACAACATCTTTGGATAGAACTTGGTGCGAACACAAAGAGGAAAGCAAACAACTAGATCTCAGCAACAAAGGCTTGGATTTTTTGTGGCTTTTTGGCTTTGGACTCTAGGACAGAGAAAACCAAACTAAAAAGGATAGATCTAGAAACAAAGATACAGATCCTATCGTGTAAACCTTGCTCTGAATACCAGATGATGCGACACCGTCTTCGGAGAAGAGGGTGTTCAAGGGGAGGTCCGATCTTCACGGCGTAGGATCGATAAACGGATGGGGATAACTAGCTGCAAGCAGCCGGAAAATGGAAAATAAGAGATTATGACCCGACGAGGAGGGTGCTCACCGAAGCTTGCAATCCAAACATTCACCGATCCACAACCCGCAATACTACCCCACACAACCATGCTCAAAGTCGTGGAGCACGGGATAGGTGCAATCCGCAAGGGAAACCACGAACTCTAACCCACACAACACGATCTAGTTGTGGAGCACGAATTAGGAGCAAATTCTTAAGGAATCACGAGAATAAGGATAACAAGAGCTCTCCAATCTCAGGAGGAGTCTATGTCTTTGGTCTTTGATAGAAATGGCAAAAGTCCCCAACGAAGGGAAGAGCTAGCCTATTTATAATCGGGACAACCCCCCTGGATAGGTGTGAAAGAGAACTAGCTTCTGGATCCAGCTTAGGTGTGAAAGGGAACCAGCTTTGTTTGACTAAATGGCTTCAAGACTTAATGAGGTAGCTTCTGGAATACTCTTGTTGGAGGTGGTTGGTAGTTCCCGACCAAACATTGTTTATCAGGGTCTAACAATGTTCCATTCAGCAGAAAACTCGAGTTCTGGAAATCTTTCGCAAGTTGGGATATCCAAACTCGTCCAAAACATTATTTCATCAGAATCGCAAAAATGTTTCTTCAGCAGACAACTCATTCTTCATGAATTCCTAACTTTGTTTCCTCGACATAAAACATTGTTTTGCATGGACTGAAATGTGTTTGGCCTTCTTTGATACCGCACCTGAGTTCAACCAACAACAAAGGAGGTGAAGGCACAACCATGTTTTCAAGGTCAAATGATAGACTTAAGTTGGCGTTCACCTGATCTTGTATTTGCATTGCATGACTTCTTGTGATTGGACCGTTGATGGTTGGTGGTGTGGTGCCCATGGTTGGGATGTCCTCATCAGAACCATGGGTCTACTATGTTCCATTGGTATTTTCCCAAGAGTGCGGGCACATTTCAGCATAAGAAGCCCTAAATTTGGCAACAGAGAAATATTCAGAGCAATACTAATCAACTTCACCATCTTCACCTCCAATAACAGTCATGAGATGTAGGGCATGTATGCATGGCGTCCCGCAGATCTGCCATTGCCTACACTTGCATTCCTTAGTTGCAAGGTTCACTGGATATCTTCATTCCCTATTTTTACTGTCAGTGTATGTCACCTCAGCCTCGTATGTCAACGGTCGAATGCATTTCATCCTTAGTCCTCTTGCCTTGGCATGCAATGCCTTAATCAGAGATGGGAGCATAAGATGGCCAACATATTGTGTTTCTGCAGTTCTTTTACGAAGAGCCATCTTTATCATGATCATCTTCCTAATCTTATCAAATGCTTGCCACAACAAAAGCCCTTTCACTGACTTGAACTTTGCATTGAAACACTCAGCGAGGTTATTGTTCACATAGGCTACTTTGTAGATTTCATTGAATTTGCTTCTTGACCATAGCTTTCCATGATGTTCATCCATGTACTCCTTCACCAAAGGATTGTGAGCGTACAACACTCTCAAATGGTGCTCATGCTTCCTCATGCTGCATGTGTATGATGCTGGCCATAGGTTCTCATCATAAACTTTGCCTTTGAATTTCTTTTTAAAATTCTGCGCTAGGTGTCGCATACATTCCCTGTTCCACTCTAGGGAATACAACTTCTACTGCACTCTCTAAACCCTTGCAAACATCTGTGTGTATAACTAAACCTGAGGGTGTACCTATAATGTTGCGCAATTGCTACATAAACCAGACCCAACTCTCCTCAGACTCTACCTACAACACACCAAATGCAACTGGGAATAGCCAGTTGTGTCCATCAACTGCAGAAGTTGCTGCTAGTTGACCTCTTCATCTTCCATTCAAAGCAGTTGCATCGACAACCAAATAGGGCCTACAACCATTCAGAAACCCCTGCCAGCAAGCCTTGAAACAAACAAAAGCCCTCCTGAAGCACTCCTTCTCCATTGTCTTCCCTTTTAATTTGTATTGAATTGTATGCTTGTCAATCTCTACAACACTCCCTGGACTAGTCGTATCCACTTCAGCTTTGAAGGTGTAAAGCAACTGAAAACTCACATTCCATGGACCATTAATCATATCAATAGCCCTTTCCTTAGCATAGAAAATCTTCATGTAAGGTATATTAATCTTGTACTTCTCAAATAGCTTCCCATGGAGTGATGTTGGACCAATTCTTGGTGTTTCCCTCACCCGATCCAAGATTGCATCTGCCACCCACCTAGTCTTTGCAAGCTTTGATTTGTCCTTTCCCCCTCCCCCTCTAGGTGGGCAAGTGTGCCCATGTGGTTTTTTTATCTGAAACAAAATGAAAAATGATGTCAAATACAATTAAGAAACAATACACATGATCTCAATATAGAATGGATAAATAATCTGAAAAAAAGATTCAGTTGTAATACCTGAATCAATTTGCCTTTAGCATAGTGGATGCATGCAACCTCCACCTACACCTATCATAATGGCAATGAACAGTGGATCTTCTTGGCTCACTCCTATCGACCTCATAGGAGTTTTCAGTGAGAATGCAATATGTAGTCACTGCATTACGACAGTCCACCATCGATTTGAATATGGTTCCTAGAGTAAGCTGAGGATTCTCCCTGTTCCACTGAATTGTTGGCATGTACTCACCATCATATTCTTGTAAAACTAAGGAGTCGATGTTCTCCTCCCTCTCTTCATCGTCAGTGTCATCAAATCTAGCACAGTTGCTAGGCTCCTCTGGATATTCATCTTCCATTTCCTGTTGACTGACTCTATCTACCAGTTCAGGGAATAGAGTCTCATCCTCATCATCATGTCGAGGCACTTCCTCGTCAGGCTCTGCATCTACTTCTACATCAGGTGCAGAAGGGAGAGGAGAAGTGGCATAATTAGCGGTAGCCGACATGTTGTGTCTTTCAGAACCACTAGGTTTACTTGGTCTCAACCTACAAGGAGTGCGAGGACGCTCACTATTAGCAGAGACAGATGATGTCTGAACAACCTTGGATATGTTGTTTGCGTGCCTGAGGCACACCGATATGGATTTTACCGAAACGGCTGTCAGCATTCAAACTAAATAGCAATCCCAAATGCTCATCACAAGTTAATGGGACAAATCTCTGCTCGGTACTGTTGAAATATCTCAGTTAAACAACACCGGCAGGGCTCCACAGATACTCACAATAGAGTGCCTCATGGAAATCTGTGAATGAAACGCTGGTTTCTGCCACTTTCAGATAGAAAAAATCCAGAAATCAGATACGGTTTAGTTGCACGCAGCTCGCTAGTTTCCATTCTAACCACCAGCAGAAAAGCAAGTGCAGGATCAACCCTATTCGATGAAATAAAGGGCGCAGTTAGGCCGAAAATGTTCAAAACAATTGCACCGATTCACGCCAACGACGGTCAAATACAACCTAATTTATGGATCTCCTAATCAATTTGAGAGGAAAAACGATGCTTACCCAGGTGGAATCCATGAATTATCTACCTCTGATTCGACCCAATCATCTCCACGGTCGATGCGCCGGACGGGGTGCTTCCCCGACATTGCTTCCTAATCCTAGATGGGGAGAGAGGGTAGATGCGGCGGAGGCGGCACGACTGCGGCGAAGGCAGCACGACAGCGGCGGAGGGGGCGGCGCGGAAGCGACTCGATCTGATTCAGGTTACAGTGAGTGTCAGTTTTGCGGCCCCACTCGTTAGCACGTAACGGTCAAAATATGGACTCGGCCCTACACGGCCCCACTCGTTAGAGTTAATGGTCAAGCCATTGACCCGACGTCAACGTCCGCTATGACCAGTTCTGAGGGTTTCGGGCAAGGGAGTGGAGAAAAGTGAGTAAAAGTTAAGAGCGTGGGGATGAATGAGTAGAACTAACGAACTAGGGGCACAGAAATAAAAATCCCTTTTAAATAAATGTGTAAATACTCTTCAAACTATATGAAGATTTTTCAAGATGCGTGAACACTTTTTTTAGTTGTACATTTTTTTGTTCTTAAAATGAATAAACACGATTCCAAAATTGCATAGTTTTTTTGAAAAAATACATGAACAAGTTTTCCTTTAATTGCTTGGACATTTACTTAAAATTATGGGGGAATTGTTTAATAATAACAAGATTTTTACATAAAATGAACAATGTTCTAACGACATGTGCATGAAATATACTTATTTTTAATTATGTATTCACTAAATAAACATACTTTTCTCAATTTATTTATATATCAAGCGAATTTTCAAGAAAAAAGAAAATGTGCATGTGTTAATGGGCCAAACTGCCTGTGGTCCATTTAATCTCTTGAGTAGGCTATGCTTGCATCCCACTCACAAGAGACCCCTTTCTCTTGTAGCCATGAGTTGATAAACACCCTGTACTATAGGTGCATATGGTTTTTGTACTCCATCGGCTCCCACTGGCATTGAGGTTTTCGTGATACTGCTCCGGCAACAAAACCCACCCCAGGGTTCCACCCCACCTGTATGATCCTATCACGATGGCGGAGTTGTCGACGGGAGCTAATGGAGATGCAAAGGGTAAGGGCAAGGGAAGGGATCAAATTGATCTAGAAGAAGCCATGAGGAGGATGAACTTGAAGGACACGGAGTTGGATGATGTGTTTGTCGGCGAGGTGGAGATCGCCGATCTCTCGAAGTTGTCAAGATGGCTGGCTATTACAAGGGTGAATACACGCAAATTCTTCTGCCATAATTCCTTTAAGGGCACGATGAGGTATGTGTGGAACTTGGCACATAAACCATAAATCAGGGAGCTTGATGATAGCCTCTTCGTGCTACAATGTTTTGTTTAGGAGATTGGGACAATATCATGCTTTAGGGCCATTGGATTTTTCTAGGGTTTGGTGGTGATGTTCGAGGAGTATGATGGAAAGGGAACACCAAGTTAAGTTCAGTTGGAACGTATCAATTTATGGGCACAAAATCCATGATATCTCAGATTTATACCGGTCTAAGCCCATAGCATATCAGCTAGCATGAAAAATTAGTCAGATCAAGAGCGTCGCGATGAACCCATGTATAGTTTTTGAAGGTAACTATGTCTGAGTCTGCGCCAAGATAGAAGTGGCAAAGGTCCTTACCCGATTTACACCATTGAATCTTAATGGAAGGGAGAGGATCTTTTTTCTTGTGAAATATGAAAAACTTGGTTACTTATTATGTGAAGTTTGTGGTGTCCTAGGCCATAACTAGGAAGAATGTGGTCATGGTGTTCATGGGGTTGAAGAAATTGAGCATGGTGATTGGATGATGGCTTAGAGGAGATCATTTCCAAATGGGTAGGGCAACAACAACTAAGGTGGTTTCACATCACAAACAAAGGGCAACAACTGAGTGGTTTCAGAGGGATGCGAGGAAGAGGTCGCAGTGGCGGCCAGAATGGGAGTGAGGGTAACAACCCACATAAATGACCGTCAGGGGAAGCTGCTCTGAATGTTGACGGGGAGGCTGATTTAGACGATTGCTACTTCGCGAGCTTGCGTTGGTTTTTCCCTTGAAGAGGAAAGGGTGGTGCAGCAAATTAGAGATAAGTATTTCCCTCAGTTTAAGAACCAATGTATCAATCCAGTAGGAGACAACGCACAAGTCACCGAATACCTGCACAAACAATCAAACAACTTGCACCCAACACGATAAAGGGGTTGTCAATCCCTTCACGGTTACTTGCAAAAGTAAGATATGATAGAGATAGATAAACGGTAAAGTAAATATTTTTGATATTTTTCGTTAATAGATTGGAAAGTAAAATATTGAAAAATAATAGATCAAAAACTTATATTATGGAAAATAGACCCGAGGGGCATAGGTTTCACTAGAGGATTCTCTCATGATAGCAAATAATACGGTGGGTGAACAAATTACTGCCGAGCAATTGATAGAAAAGCGCAAGTTATGATGATATCTAAGGCAATGATCATGAATATATGCATCACGTCCGTGTCAAGTAGACCGAAACGATTATGCATCTACTACTATTACTCCACACATCGACCGCTATCCAGCATGCATCTAGAGTATTAAGTTCATAAAGAATGGAGTAACGCATTAAGCAAGATGACATGATGTAGAGGAATTAACTCAAACAATATGATGAAAACCCCATCTTTTTATCCTCGATGGCAACAATACAATATGTGCCTTGCCACCCCTACTGTCACTAGGAAAGGACACCGCAACATTGAACCCAAAGGTAAGCACTTCTCCCATTGCAAGAAAAACCTATTTAGTTGGCCAAACCAAACCGATAGTTCGAAGAGAATTACAAAGATATCAAATCATGCATATAAGAATTCAGAGAAGATTCAAATAATATTCATAGACAAGCTGATCATAAATCCACAATTCATCGGATCTTGGCAAACACGCCGCAAAAAAGTATTACATCGAATAGGTCTCCAAGAACATCGAGGAGAAGATGGTATTGAGAATCAAAGAGAGAGAAGAAGCCATCTAGCTATTAGCTATGGACCCATAGGTCTGTGGTAAACTACTCACGCTTCATTGGAAGGGCAATGGAGTTGATGTAGAAGCCCTCCGTGATCGAATCCCCCTCTGGTAGGGTGCCGGAAAAGGTCCCTAGATGGGATCTCACGGGTACAGAAGGTTGCGACAGTGGAAAAGTGTTTTGGTGGACGCCTCTGTTGGTTTGGGGGTATATGGGAATATATAGGCACAGAAATTAGGTCAGGAAGTGCATGAGGGGCCCACAAGGGTGTGGATGCGCCCTACCCCCCTGGGCGCGCCCTCTGTCCTTGTGGTCGGCTCACGGCTCCTCCGACTTCATCTCCAAGTCTCCCGGTTGTCTTCTGGTTCAAGAAAAATCATCACGAAGGTTTTATTCCGTTTGGTTTTCCTTTTCCGCAAAACTCAAAAATAGGGAAAAACATGAACTTGCAATAGGTTAGTAGGTTAGTCCCAAAAATAATATTAAATAGCATAATAATGCATACAAAACATCCAAAACAGATAATATAATAGCATGGAACAATAAAAAATTATAGATACGTTGGAGACGTATCAACGATACGACATCAAGTCCTCTAAAGAACGGTCAGCTCAAGAGGTAGAGGAGAAAGACTGACACATTTCAGGTAGCGGTGAAGAAGCTAGACTTGGGAACTGAACTGGTGCACACAGATAAAAATGATGATCCACAGGACCTTAGTGAGAACCATCTGCAAGGCGATGCAGCTGCAAAAGAGGGTCATATCAAGGTTGGGATGCCAACCCTACCTCCTCCACCTGAATATTGGAAACTTCATGACACAAAGAAACTAAACAAGGGCAATTCACCCTCAAAACTAGAGTATTCTGCTGACAAATTGGCAGGCTCCGGGATGGAGAACCACAAGGAGCAATGAGTATTCTTACTTGGAACTGCCGTGAGATTGGAGGTGACACGTTAGTTCAAGAGCTCCGCACTTTATTGCAACAGTTCGCGTTGGAGATATGCCCTAGAGGCAATCATGTATGATGATGATACTTCCCTATGCGTTTATGGATCACTGTAGCCCTTGAACATTATCGATGATGTGTATTAATAAGTATGTGACTTGTTTGTGAGATTATACATTGTATGATAATTGTCCTAAAAGGTCCCGAGTCGAAAGGGTTGTATGGACTCTCAACCAACTAGACTAGCATATGACATGGTGGATGGCCCAGTCTCACTGACCATGTGGGGTTGGATGCTAGCCGGATAATATGGACTCGGAAAGATCTGGAGTTGGATTCGACATAGTGGGCAATTTGGTCAGCAATGAGGAAGACGATTCATGAGGATATGTACCAAAGCCCGTTCTCAACACAATGTTTTATAAAAAGCTTCATTGAAGAAATTAAAAGTGCAAGAAAATCCCTTCACATGTTGTAAGGGTTTCGGTGCAAAGAAGATGGTTGGCGCCTCACACAGGTTTTGCTAAGGTAAATTGCGATGCAGCTTTCTCTAGGAATGGAGAAGTAGTAGCTTCAGCAGCAATTTGTAGGGATTCCCATGGCCTATATCTGGGAGCTTCGACGCTGATATATCGAGGAGCATCTGAACCAACATCGGTGGAAGCAATCGCATGTCGGGAGGGATTGTGCCTAGCATCATATTTGACACAACAAAAGATTCACACTGCCTTAGATTGCAAAGTTATTATTGATGATATTATTAATGGGTAAATGGGATTCATGCATCCATCAAAAAGGAGATTATGCAGTGTTCTAAATCTTCTGTGAACTGTCTCTTTACCCAATAGTGACGCAATAGGAATTATGAAGCTCACACCATCGACAAGTTCACAAGTTCATTGACTACGGGACAACATGTGTAGCTTGGAGTTCCCTTCGATACCATGTCTATCCTTGTAAACATTTTTGTTGATTAATAGAGTTTAGTGATATTGCCTAAAAAAATCACAAGAGACCCATTTAGCAGGCAAATCTTAGTTAACGCCTGCGGCCGTCAACTTAGGGGAGCCAATGCGTGAAAGCGAGAAAGCTGGGCCGGCCCAGTTTGTTGCGCATGTTGTATGTTCTTTCATAGCAGTATTTTCCTTTTCTTTTCTTTCTGTTTTTTCTTTGATTTTTTATTTTGTTCTGGGTTTTTCTATGGTTCCTTTTTTTTCAAAGAAGTTCCCTTTAAAAAATTGAGCATTTCAAAAATTGTTTGGAATTTCAAACAATGTTCATGTTTTATTATTTGTTACCATATTTCAAATAATGATTGTGTTTCCAATTTTTTTTATGAAAATTTAAAAATGTTCAAAAAAAATTGCAAGTATTAGAAAATTTCAGAATTTATACTTTTTTGTTACTTTTACTCTCTTCATTCCATAACAAGTGCCATTTGAACTAAAACCATGACACTTATTGTGGAACAGAGGGTGTGCTTTTCTAACTAGATGATTTCCCGCGCGTTGCTACCGAAACAGTGGGAGACATGTAACTATGAAATATTATTACTACGTCTTAACATTTAGTTTGTTAACTTAGCAACTTACTGTTTCAAGGAATTTCCATAAATAAATAAATTATATTTTCTAATAAAAACAATTCATAAACGTATCTCCAAAAGTCCTATAGCATTGTAGATTTTTTAAAGGAAAAAAGTGCTCTAGTACTTACGAATAGTCAACACACCACCCAATGCTGGTATGCGCATATTGCCTTCCTCAATTCAGATTTTTGTTCTTTAATCCATCCTAACGAACAATATCTACCATCAATTCCAGTCAATTTTCTTTATCGCATGACACACTTGGTGAGGTGTGAGGCTGCATGTTGAGAGAATTGCTTGTCGGGATGAACTTTTTAAGAATATAGGATACACGATGAACAATTTTAATACATCATGAACAATTCTTTAATATACAACGATTTTTTTGCGGGTGAATATACAATGATTTTAAAAATGATTTTTTAATACACACTAAACATTTTTGTAATATATGTTGAACATTTATATAATACACATTCAAGATTTATCTAATATATAGTGATTTTTTAATAATAAATGAACAATTTTCTATATGCTGGACTTTTTTTTTGAAATTCACAATAAAAAATGTTTAGAATTTATATTTTTATACTTGTAATACAGTTTTGTAAATTCATGCATATTTTAGAAATCTTAGAACATTTTATAATTCATCAGTTTTCAAAATTCCAATTTTTTAAAAATTTCGTAATTTTTTTATTAAAAATCGGAAGATACTTTCCTTTTGAAAATACACAAACACTATTAAATTCATTTTTTTAAACATAGCGGACATTTTCTACTAGAAATATATTCCAAGAATGAAGTAAAATAATATAAGAAAATCATCGCTCTAGAATTCAGCCGGTCCGCTGGCGCTCGCTTCATTTCTGGCTGCACATTTCTTGAAATAATTTGTGGAATTTTTAGTACTTTTCCAAAAAAAACAGCGCCTGAATTAGGCCGACCCATGAGAATTCATTTCAAGTGCCCCTGCATTATTAACGCCAGCCAATGGGCGTGGAACAGAAGGGCGCCCTTTAGTGCCAGGGCGCAACTATATCTCGCCTGGTGCAAGGCAGTACCTTACCTCGCCTGCAGGCAGCCAGTTTGCCGCCAGCCCAGTAGCACCGACGTTATATTGACATCCCGAACGGTTTTTTATTTTCTGTAGTTTTTTTGTATTTATTTTTTGTATTTTTTCTCTTTTTTTATTTCAGTTTATTTTACCCCTTATAATTTTATGTTTACCACATATTTTAAAAAACGTGAAACATTTAATTGCAAAATGTAAATGTTCAGTAAAAATATTTTGGTGTACACGAAAAATGTACAATGTGTATGAAAAATGTATTCATCAAAACATGCATTTGAGAAAAAAGTTTATCATGTCTTTGAACTAAACACGTGTAAAAACATTTCAGGTCTATCTGAAAAATGACGATCACGTATTAAAAAATTGAACGTCAAAAAATAAAGTTTGAAAAATGTTATCCATGCATAAAAAAGCTATTAATATATATTTTTTAGTTAAACATGTATAAAAAATTGTTCGTGTCATATACGGAGGATGTCCAGTGTTTGTGATAAAATGTAGTCATCAAGCATACATTTACAAATAATGTTAATCATGTACTCCCTCCAACCGAAAAAACTTGTCCCTCAAATGGATGTATCTAGCACCAAGTTAGTGCTAGATACATCCATTTGAAAGATAAGCTTGGGACAAGCTTTTCCGGATGAAGAGAGTATTTAAAAGACTGTTAAACATGTATGAAAAAAATGTAGTAATCAACACATATATTTTAAAAATATTAGTTATGTATTTTAAATGGAACATGTGTAAAAAAATGTTACTGATGTATACAGAATATGTACAGTGTGTATGAAAGAAAATGTCGACATAATAAAATACTTGTAATTTTTTTAAATGTAAATAAAAAAGGTTAAACATGCATACAAATAATATTCAACGTGTATACAAAAATATGTATAATGTGTATGGATTTGTTTCCTTATATATACGAAAAATATAAATTGTGCGTGACAAACATAGGCATGTGTTAAAAAATACCGAGAATGAAGAAAGAAAACAAAAAAAAAGTCAAAATAAAAACTGAAGAAAATAAAACAAATCACAAAAGAACCGAAGAAGACCATAGAAAAAAATAAAAACCTAATAAATACTGAAGTGTAAACAGTGAAAAAACGGACTAATGTGCTGAGGCGGCCCTGTGCGGTATCGTGCGGAAATGCTTGAGGCGAGGCGGAGGCTTCACTTGCTAGAAGGGAGATATAGCTTTTGCGTTAGCCTCAAAGGGCACGACCATATCTTGCATGTTGCGAGTTGGTAGCTCGCCTCCTTTGCAACTATATCTCGCATTAAGCGAGGCGGTAGCACCTCTCGCTTCAAGAGTATATAGTAACGGGCCAGCCCACTCGCGCACGCTGAAAAGTATATGGAGCAAGGGGGGATTCGAATCGTGGTCTCCTCACCCACAGAGAGCGTGGCTAGCCACTAGGCTAGCCTCGCATTCATGATAGAGAATTAGGACGTGACTACTTAAGTCATGACGAGCCGTGTCTTTAGAGTTTCTTCTCTGCTTTTTCCAGGGTTTCTTTCGTTTTGTTTTGTTTTTGTTTTTCACCGACGTATTTCTGTTTTTTTCTCTATTTTCATCGGGTTTTTTCTTTTCTTCTATTTTCATTGTTTTTTTGTTTCTTTTCTCCGTTTTCACTGGTTTTCTTTTTTCCTTTTTTCAGTTTTGTTTCTTTCTTTCTTGTTTTTCATCGGTTTTTTTGTTTCTTTGACTTTCCTTTGGTTTCTTATTTCTTCTTCATTTTTTGGTTTTCTTTCCGTGTTTATGTTTTTCTTTTACTTTTTTGGGTTTTCACTTTATATTTTTCGTATATCTTAAGACCATTTTTCTAATAAAAGTTTAACATTTTCCCAATACAAATTTAACATTTTGGATACATGGTAAACATTTTTCTATACATTTCAAAAAATATTATCAATGCCTGATTAACAGTTTTCAAGTACAAGATAAAGATTTTTTAATACATGGACAACATTTGTTATATACCCATTTACCATTTTTCAAACACTTGATCAACATTTTTACAAAAGCTATGATGATCATTTTTTTTTGTCATTTCATAATACTCGGTCGACATTTTCTTATACACATTTAACATTTCACAAATTCTTGATTAACATTTTTGAAATACTTGTTCAAAATTATTTCATATTCTTGATTAACATTTCTATACACACGATCACATTTTTTCATCATTTTCCAAATGTTTGATTAAGATTTTTCAATTTCTTTTTAAAAATGCCTGATTAAATTTTTTACATACATGTTCGAAATTTTACCATATTTTAATACATATCACAATTTTTCTATGCACGTTCAATATTTTTCCGTATGCTTCACTAACATTTTTCAAAATTTTGTTCAAAAAACTCAAATGTTCTTAGTAGAGTGTTTTTCTGTTTTATATATTTATAAGTATAAATGAAAGTACAAAAATAAATATAAGAAGAAAAACAGAAAAAGAGGCAGTGTTCTCCCGCGCGTGGCCAAGCCCATCTTACTTACGTCTTCAGCGAGTCTGCTTTGCTGGACGCGAGATATAGGGACCCCCGCTGGCCTCTCCCTAAGCGACACCGTAATGTGACCCACTCAGTAATAATTTGTTTCTGCGTTACATTTGTTTCATTGCTTCGTTTATTTTCTATTTTTCTTTTCTTACTTCTATTTATATATATATGAAATTAAAATATTTTACTTAAATTTAAAGGAATTCTCATCATGCATTGAAAAATGTTCATGCAGTGATATTTAAATTGTTCGTCGCATTCAGAAAAAATGTAAAATGTAAACGTGTTCAAACATTCAAAAATGCGTCCATAAAATTTGGAACAAATAATGAAATATACAAATTTGTTTGTGTAATCCGTAAAAAATATTTTTATATTCCAAAAATTTGTTTACCATGTTTTAGGAAATTTCATTTGCCAAAAACAAATATGTTTGTGACGTTTTGAAAATGTCTATACAACATATCATTTTGTTCACGCAGTTTTTTAAAAAATGTTAGTAACATATACAAAATAGTGCCATTTGATTTTTTTAATAAACGCTTAGAAATGTTAGCATGTTTTATAAAAAAATATGACATTTGTGAAATATGTTCATCATATTTAGCAAAAAATGTTCAATGTCTATTAACAAACTATTCATCATTTATTTAAAAAATGTTCGATGCACATTTGAGACATGTTCAACATGTATTAAAAAATATTAAATGTGTATTTGGGAAATGTTCAATGTGTATTATAAAAATGTTTAACCTGCACATACAAAATTTTCAATGTGCGTTTCACAAATATTTTAACATGTATTCATATAAATGTTTAACATAAAAATTCAAATGTATCTGTAAACATTTAGTGCAAATATTTTTTTAAATGTGTATTGCAAAACCCTGATATGTATTTGAAATCGAAAAAATAGAGAATAAAAAGAAATGAAAACCAAAATCAATAAAACCGGCATAGAAAAGCTCGTTAAAAAGAGAAAGAAAAGAAAACGGTCGACCCTTTCCAAGGATGAGCGGAAGGTTCCCAAGGTTTGTGGCCATTTGGGCCAATCTATCTTGGCGACGATGAGACTGTATTCGGTCTCACAAAAAAAAAGACATAGCTCTGGCGAGCGTCCATTCGGTGGTGAAATGCCCACACCATCCTTATATAGCAGAAGTTGAGCGACCCATTTACATTTCTATACATTTCCTTGCCGAAACATATTCATGAAAATGTTGTTAAAATAACAGTAAATAATATAAAGTATTTTCATTTACTAGTAAAAATGTTCACTATGTATTTAGAAAATGATCAACGGCGTTTGTAAAATTTTCATCATATATTTAAAAAATAATATTTGTATGATAAAAAAATTCGACGTATATTGTAAAAATGTTCTCCTTGCTTGAGTAATTGTCACCATGTTTAAAAAATTATTCACATATTGTAGAAAATGTTCACATATAAAAAAGTAGATTTATAACTGATTTTCTTAAAATAATGGACAAAAAGGAAAAAAATATGATGAAACTGCAATAAGAAAAAATCAACAGATACTCTAAAAACAAAAAAAAACTGAAAAATACAGTTAAAGTTGTTGTAGCGCTCGGAAACGATATTGGGCCGGTCCTAGAGCCAGCGCCCGTGGGCGTAGGCGTCAAGGCAAGTATTTGACACACATGGGCTTCAAATAAAGAATTGCCCACTCACAAAGAGAGGGACGTAGATGCACCAAAATACAGTTAAAGTTGTTGTAGCGCTCGGAAACGATATTGGGCCGGCCCTAGAGCCAGTGCCCGTGGGCGTAGGCGTCAAGGCAAGTATTTGACACCCATGGGCTTCAAGTAAAGAATTGCCCACTCACAAAGAGAGGGACGTGGATGCACCAAAATGACGTGGCCATTGTGAGTGGACCAGTGAGGCGATGGGCCTCAAAAGGAGTATTGCGATCTCTCTTAGGGCATGGCCAATGCTCCACGCTGGACAGCTGCTCCGCCCGTCCACGTTGGAGAATCATCTGCCGTGGAGAATCGAGTTAAAAAGACTACTGCCTGCAGACCCAAACGACCTCTTGCAGAGGAGGTAGGCGCTTCATCAATAAAGCAAAGAAAGTGAGGAGAGAGAGAGGATGAGCCAGAGAGGGTTGAGCTCATTTGAGGGAAAGAAAAGAACAGGAAAAGCTGGTGAGTGGCCCCAGGGCGCTGCTGCTTCCGTTGGTTCCATGCTCCCATAGATAGCTGCTCCATACGACTTTATACGCATGCATACATGAGGCTACCGTTTGGTATTGCCACCGTTGTACATGCCCT